>NW_027270996.1:1847500-2427500 GCF_040938485.1 Diadema antillarum
CTCGGCCGCCGATCGCGCGATCGCCGCAAAATTTTGCCTGAAAATAGAGCCGGATGTCAACTACAAGATTACACGGTCATACAATAGAAAAAAATGTTGATTTTATATTTTTGAATAAATTACTTATGCAAATTTATGCATGAAATTATATTTTTACATATAACTCCAACAAAAAGGCTGAAGGATTGCTAAATTTTTGTGTCAGAGTTCCTCAAGACACATCAAACAATTTTCATTTAAAAAAATAGCGCAGTCAAAATCAGTTTCTTTTGTTTTTTTATTGTTTTGTTAATTTTTCATGTATTTTACTGTTTTTTCGATCTTTTGTTTTCCATTGTTTGTTTGTTTTTTTTCCAAAATTTGTTGCAGGCACTTTTTCAAGCTTATCTACATTAGAATTGATTAATTTCAATGGTTAAAAGTTGAAATAATCTAATTTATATCAATTAAACAAAAATCTTTGCGCGTTGCGGAATCGTGGTGTGAAATGTCGAGAACGGGGTCAATTTGACCCCCCCCCCCCCCCCCCCCCCCAGTTAAAATAGGGTTAATTATAGCACAGCTTTATATACGTCGATCTCTAACCGTGGTCTAAACTCGACCAGACGTCTCCCTCTACATACTTTACAGTGATCATCTCTGTGTGCATGATGCTATGCTTGTAGTCCATGTAGAGTTCATACCACTGCACTGTAGGCCTAACGTTAGGTCTATAATACCGCAATGAGAACTGGACCTAGGCCCTAGGATATAGCTTATCCTGGAAAACCGTTCAATGTAGGCCCTAGACGTTTAACAGTGGTCTAGGTTCTGCTTCTACTACGTTCTAGGGCTAAATCGTGATATCGGTCCCCTCTCATTCTGCGTGTGTGTCTCCACTAATGCGCAAAGTCTATGGAGGTTGAAAGAAGTCCCCAGCTATAGCGGTGAAGGGTGAGTGGGGACCTAACCGGAGTTCTAGACTACCTACTAATACTAGTTGGGCCTAACCCGTTAGTAATAGTAGGCCTATTTCGCGTTAATGCTGTTCTAGTTGGAATAGAATAAATGAGTAGGGCCTACAATTAACGCCAACGGTTGTGAGACTTGTTTAGACTAACGCCAACGGTTAGACTTTTACAGTTAGACTTAGAGTAAGCCCTACCTCGGTAGAACCCCCAACTTAAGTACATGTAGACTAGACCGTGTCTAGTTCTATTAGTTTCTCTAAGATCTAACATTACACTGTTAGTACCGGTAGTTAACGTTAGGCCTACGACTAACGTTCTGGAGAATTTAGACTCAGAGTTTAGTGTGTCCCAATATTTTCTGAAACGCATAATGTTAACGTGAACTTTTAGAACTCTATTAGAAGATAGCTCCTGATGATCGATATATCATGAGAGGCATTTTTTCAACTTCGCTCTATAGGTGCCTACAAAAGTACAAGTAGCCCCCTCACACAGTTACAATGTCAGATGTACAATGTCAATGACGGTTACATTCGTCACTCATTTTTGTTAATTTTGGAAATCATAACCTGGTCTAGACTCTATTTTGTTTGAAAAATGCGTTTCTAACGTTAAAAAGTTAAAGACTTTATAGTCCGCGAATAGGCCGAGCCCCATCCCAACATGCACAAAGACTCAAAGCATTACTGTAGTATTAGATTCCAACACCTAACAATTGAGTTTCGGCCTCGGATTCTAGCTGTTAGGTGTTTTATATGGTAAGGTAACTGCGACCAGCCCCATAGCTAACTGTGTACACTAACGTTACAAGGAGCGTCCCTGGCCCGGGGTTATTCGTAAGGTAACTTAGATGGTCGTTAGAGGTAGTAGCCCATAATACTGGAAAAACTCAACAAGTTAATATAATTAGATCGATCTATGGTTTGCTTACCTTCAAAAATGTGAATAATATCTCCGCCCCACTCCATTTGAAGACAGAAATTTTCTCACGTCCATTACATCCAGGCTCTGATTCTCACGATTGCACAAGCACGTAAATCCTATGCATATAATACACGCACAGCACATCGTATACACATGCACACAGTACGTCCACGCACAGGCGACAGACGCGTCGCTCAGGTAAACCTTCCCGCGCCCAAACCAGGGGAAATTGCGGCTGGTGATTGGCTTAAAGTAAACACATGACAGGGGAATTCTCAATTTCTATTGGCCTAACCAAATGCATTCAAATATGTATTCACTGGAATTCACCCTAGTTCTGCCAGCTTGACTTACTAGTTCACGGTAGTTCCTTCAGTTTTACTAACATGCGCTGTTTTCGTAAGATCAACGAGTTTATGATAGTTTCTCCACTTCGACTAGCTTTATACTAGTTCCTCCACTTTGACTAATTCTTGGCGTATACACTGCAAACTAGTACAGCATACAATTTTATGCTAGTCAGACTTGATTGACTAGCTTTGGGTTAGTAAACCATGGCCTGATTTAATCCAGCAGAGCATTACTAGCTGCATTGCCGCATTTTACTATCATCATGTTCGTATAGCAATTTTTACTAACCGTGCTCGACTAGTTTAATGCTAGTCAGGCCAGGAATTGACCCATTTAGGTTGTGTGTGTACATAAAAGCAAATAAATGACATGAAAATGTAGCCATGCATATAAACCAATTCCACATATACCGTGTTTCAAGTTCACCAACTATATGAACTACATTATACTGTATTGTGTAGCGTACTGAACATTTTACAGATCAACGTTATCACAGCACAGCAACATCATATTTCTCTTTAGCCCTTTTTACACTTGTGTTTCTTAACCCCGTACTTTCTCTGACCCAAAACTATCGTTAGTCCCGCACCATTTTTTTCAGCTTTTTACACTCGCCAATTAGTCCCGTACTAAGCTCTTTTCCGGGGCTAAGGAGAAAATCGACCTTTTTACACTCGTATTTCTTAGTCCGGTACTTTCCAAACGACATGAATATTCATGATTACGCTGTGCACTGTACACGTACACGTACGCACCGGCAGCACTTGATTACCTCGTTTCTGATTGGTCAGTGGGGGTCGGACTTCGTCTCCGTCGCTTAAGCCCGGATTATATTTTCGTTCTGTTTACACTCACTTGCTTGGCACCGCAATTGCGGTGCTAACCCTGCTATTTTGCAGGGCCAGATAGTACCGGACTTTCGGTGGGGCTAGCCCACTTTGGCAAAAACAAGTGTAAACAGAAAGTGGGCTAAGGAAAGTCCCGTACCAACGGTGGGGCTAAGGCCCCCCCCCCCCCTTAGCCCCACCGTTGGTACGGGACTAAGCACAAATTTGCAAGTGTAAAAGGCCCTTTTGATAGTCATGGGCGTACCTTAATCCACTAAGTGACATTGCTTTGATATGTGCAGTTGTGGCAAAAAAAAAGAAATGTGTGGAGTGTTTACCATTTCAAAACTGCTTGAACAATGCTGTGGTATTTTAGGTGAGAGACCGACATTTACTTATTTCGGAATTAGATCAATGCAGACATGAGATATACCGAACACAGGTGAAGCTTACATAAAAACAAGCAAACGAAATGCAAATACATGCATTTAAACCAATTCCACACAGTGTTTTAAGTTTACCCTTTACATGAAATAATAATATACAGTATTGTGTAGCGTATGGAACATACTTTATGATTATGATCAACAGTATACTATCACAGCACAACGCACACCTCACAGCACTATGCACCTTCATCACTACATAGTATGAATTATATCGTGAATGACGATATATAGTCGTATTTTTAAGATAGTGTCATTTTATGTCGTACGTTTATATCTGATGCAATCTTCCTCGTCAGGCTCTGCTTACGAAGATGGTCCCTGCAATTTATGGTATAAAGTTTCATTCTTTCACCAAACAGCCGCGAATTGGAAGCGGTGGCGTTGTAAAAAAAAAAGAAAGAAAAAAAAAGAGTTATCAAATTCACGTTTTGAGTCTATTTAAAGTTTCATTGTAACTATACAAACTCAAGGTCGAAAAGGTAATGACGTTATCACCGCACACAAAAATACCAGTGGTTAGTAAACACAAAACTGTCACATCTTGGTCAATTATTTAGCAACTGCAGACTCTTTCCCCCTAAAAAATAAGGAAAAAAAAAAACATTCTCGGCAGGTTATTACTGGACTACAAGGATTCTATGTGGAAGACACATCTTATTGTTGAAAACAAATTTGAACTTTGAACTTTTAACTTTGTTATCTATTTTATGTCAAAACAAGAGTTTTAGTGAAGGTGAGGGGACTTTATTTCCTCTACTAGTCGGAATCATGCGATATGAAAAATTAATGACAGGTATCACTGATTTCAATTGAAGAAAAATTGGCAAACTTTACATTCCAAAAATCTATTGTTATGAGTATTATTGATATTATCAATAGTAATATAGTAATAGTATGGTAATAATAATAATAATAATAATAATGATAATAACAATGATAATAATACTAATAATACAATACATTTATAAGGCGCTTAATACAGATGTTTCTAAGCGCACACTTTACCAAAAAAAAAATAATATTTATACCAGAATAATACACAAATACCAAAATACAGGTACAAAAATGCAAAAAAAAAAAAAATAGATACAGTGTATAATTATGATAGATAATGAAAATCAAAATCAATGTGTACCTCCATCGACCGACCCACAACCGGACTATTCCAAAGGACTAATACTATTATTATTATTAGTAGTAGTAGTATTATCAATATCAATTTCATCATTATCATCATCATCAGCAGCTTTATCATCATCATCACCGTCATCATCACTCATTCGAGACTTTTCAATTTTCCCCTCCTAGACTTCCTCAACCACACAATCGAAAAGTCCCTATTATTCTTTGAAAGTCGCTTTTGTCTGAACAGGAAGTGAAAAATCGACCTCAAGGCCTCACCACGTAAGTGTTTGGTTTTTTGTGTGTTTGACCACTTCAGTGGGAATTTTCCCTACTCTTTACGATAGTTATATAGTGTATCAAGTGCGATATTTTACATGCGTGGGTAGGTTATGACTCTCACACACATCCTGATATCATATTATTGCTTTGTATGGAAACAGGAAAGTCAGAGAAGTAAATCAGGGGAAACCATGGGGAACATTATAGGACACGTAACAAGATTAATGAATTTTAGAAATCAAATTGACAAATCGCACGTGATCTCGGTTTTGAGCAAATTTCCATTTGTTTTGTGCAAAAATAACACAATAACAAAAATAATTTTACTTTTCATTTTTCCCGAATATTCGGGCACAGACATGACGGACAAAACTTATCCGGTGGTGAGGATATGCAAAAGTAAGTCTGAAGCGAAATTTCCTGTAGAGTAAAATGCTGATAGATGATATTTTTCTAATGTACCAATTGAATGGAAAGCTACCATTTACTTTATTTATTTTATCTTATTATTTTTTTTTTTATTGTGTGTCCATCTTTTTTTACAAAAAAAAATCACTAGTCTTCTTCTAAAACTTGTCTGCTCTCATACAAAAGCAATTCAGTATCGCATAAATTTCCATTTAAAGTCTGCTCGGAAAGACTTTATAGCAATAAGGATAATGTCTTGCTATCAAAAGGGCGCTACTACCGGGCTGGGACTCGAACCCGCCTCATGCATCCACGGATCCAAGCTTATCCGCTATAGGCCTTAATCGCTCAGCCACGGCAGGTCGTTTGAAATGGAACCTCGACCGTTCTGTTTCTCATACTTTGTTCTATTGAAAATTATTTGAACTTTTAACACGTGGAATTGCATTCATATAATCATTTTAACAAGCTGTGCAGTCTTGATGCTTTTGCAAAATTATCACTGGCACCATATCTATACGTAGGACCCTATTTACATGTTTTGATAGAGCTGCATTCCTGTTATATTTATCATTACTTGGGAATGTACCCACAAGGGCAATAAAGTGTAACAACGGTGACAAATCGGAAACAGTATACTGAGTAATTTTATTAAGTAATCCACTGATTGACACTGCTGAGTAAAATGAAAGTGATGCCACTTTCTTATTTTTGGTTTTGTTTATGTTTTTCTCTCAAAATAAATGTACTTTCTCTTTAATTAGGCCATTGGCATGTGAGATAACTGTCATCGTACCTATCCTTCGTCAAGCAGAAAGTTGAAACCATCGTTATATAACACCAACCATGCATGACTCGGTCATTTAAATTTTGTATAAGTGCTTAAAGGGACTTTACGGATGTGACGTCACAACCACGTGACCAAACAGGTTATACATCGCGTAAGGCTAATAATAATTTATGTCATTGATGAATATCAGTTCTCGTGTTCATATCAACTCGTGATTTATGAGCAAATTTAGCTAATTCAACTTTTTTTTCCAATTTCAATCTTTTTCTGCAACATTTATTTGCAAGAATACAATTATACAAACGAAAATATTCAAGCATAACAGAGAAATTTTGGTAAAATAAAACTCCCTAAGGAAAATCATTTTTTACAAACGCTTTCTTCACACTTGATCACTCTCACTCAACTTGTTGTATTGCAATTTTCCCCACATATCATCAATTTCATCACAAGGAAACGGGAAAACAGTTAATTGGAAAATATTTTCTTTGGCTACAAAAATATTATCATAATTATACACATGTGATTTGTTTTACATGTATTCTTAAAAATCGTGATTTCCAGCAATTTCCAGCAAATTTCCTGCATTTAGAGTTTCCGCTTTATATTGCGATATCATTTTGTTGTTGTTGGTAGTAGTAGTAGTACTAGTAGTAGTAGTAGTTGTTGTAGTAGTTGTAGGATGTACTGTGAACTGTTTTGGAAAATTATGCGATACAACGGAGGCATATTAATTACAAGGACATTTTTAGTTGATTTATTTATATATCAATATGCTTATATCATTCATTGTAACTGTCGCTGAAACAAGTAACTGTGATGTGTGATGTGTTTACATTGTCATGATTGTTGTAAAAATGTAATGGAAACAATTTTTTTTTAACGTCCCATCATAGATCAATAAAGATGAATCTATAAAAATCTGGATATTTCTTTGATATATATTAAGGTTTGTGATCATATACATCCAAGAATGACATCTGCCACGTTTTCCTCAACCGCTAATTTAGCTGCCAAAATAACATGGTGACTGCTTCCCTCCGACCATCCAGACAGTGAAAGAGTTCTCAAAACAGGGTCCTTCAAGAGGCTCATCGTGTTTTCTATCTTTGTTTACCAGAGGGCTAAAATGAGCTTGCAATTATAAGCAACGAAAAGGATGAATTCATTGGTTTCACCGTGGATGCTGATGTTGCCTGCCGTGCGCAGTTACCGCTATTTCAATTCCAACGCTATTCCCCATCTCTCCCTGTTTCTCTTGCGCGCACGGACTTTCTCTCCCGTCTTTTATTTTTCTAACCGTTTAACCTTTCTGAACTCTTTCCATGCAACCCTTTTTGCATTACACCTTGGATGTTCTGCATGATTTTTGTTACCATCACGGCGGGGAAGGTTTCTACACGACCAGACCATAGTAGACCATGGAGCTAGCGTTGTAGTTCTATAGATGGACCATACTACAGAGATCTCTGTATTTTCATAAAGAGGAGTGTGAGAAATCGAGGGAATCATGCTGAGAGAGAGAGGGGGGGGGGGGAACAATACAGTACAATGGAGAAAGGAATTGAAGTCATTGCATCTGTAGGCAGGAATGAAAAAAAAAGGAGGTAATAAAGAAATGGAAAGGAATCATATAGAATGAAGGGTCCCTCCGTTTATCGTCCCTCCGTCCCTCCGTTTTTCGCAAGTGCACATGATATTTCACTTCATTTCATTTTACTTCAGGCATTATGATGTATCTTTACTGTAGGTATACAAGTGCATGTATTCTTTACACTCTTAAATTCACATTGTTTTGTTGATACTATTTCTATCACTGAAGAAAGTGAGATTATATGTTATGTTATTCTTGTTGTCGAAAACGGAACTGAATTTGAATTTGAAGGCAGAAAAAGAGGGTAAAAAACGAACTTTACGGGGAACAGCATTGAAGCAAAAATATGGACAGGAAGAGAATTGAAAAGGAGAAAGAAAACAAAGTAAGTACATGAAAAACTGTTTCTCCTAGGGAGAGATTGGAGGAAGCACGCATAATCATCTATCATCATCACATTAGACGTGCACATGGAAGTTAAATAAGTAAGGAACTTAGCAAGGAATGAAAGAAGGAGAGTGGAAAAGAGATGAACAACAGTAAGGACAAAAAAAGAAGAAAAGAGACTGTTGACAGAAAAATTGCACGGACAGGAAATAAAACGACATGTTGGATAATGAAAAAAATAAGCGAGATAAGGTTAAAAAAAAGCACGCAAGAAATAAAGCAAAGCAAGATTGTAGGGGACAAGGTAAGAAGAGATGCGGCAATAACGGAATATGTAATTTACATACACACACACACACACACACACACATATATATATATATATATATATATATATATATATATATATACATATATATATATATATATATATATATATATACATATATATATATATATATATATATATATATATATATATATACGTAAGCAGAGTGTGAACTGCAATATGGCTGACAGTGCTCAACTACTAGCATATAGGAGCTCATGTAGTACAATATACATGTATATTAGGATAGTTGCTGACGAGGCTTCGGCCGAAACAAACTGTCCAGCTAAGTCACTAATAAAGCAACGCCTTCCATCCTTATATATATGTATATATATATATATATATATATATATATATACAGAGGGAGATGGAGTGAAACAATGACAACACAACTCTGTTCAGGGAAAAGCCGAAGTATAATTATAGAGAGCGATTCTGTCTCTTCGTATTATGTCTAACGGTCACGAGGGCGACGGATGACAATGATACACTAAAAAAAAAAAAATCGATAACAATCGTGACAGACAATAACAAGTTATATAAACTTTTGGAAAAAAAAAACAAAGAAAATATTCCATGAAAGATTGATGGAAGGGAAAGGAGACCAAACCAAAATGGAAATACCACAATGGGAAATTTTAACCTCCCTGGAAATTCCAAGTATGAAGCTAAAGTATTTCAAACTTATTATTTCAACAACAACAGAATCAACAAAAAAAGAACATTTCGTAAAGTCAGTGTCGCAATTGAGCAAACTTCAATTGCGAGGGGCATTGAAGGGCAATGATATCAGCACCATGTCGTTGGGAAACAATTCTTGTTAATCACATCAGGTGATTTTAAAATTAGCATGTAATGCAAATACACCGCGTGGCAACAATGAAATTCGGGAAAAATTATTTAATGGAATATTCTCCCAAACACTTCTTACAATGTATTCAACTTAATTATTTAAGTTCTCCTGCGGAAATACGCATTCAATAATGTGATGATTGATTGCCGAGTATTTTATACATCACTGCATGGTGTCTTCCCTTTCACTCATAACTTTTTTTGTTTGATTTTCTTTCTCTCTGACCGACTAAAAAAACGTCTCAAGGGCTATTTTTTAGGCGTGCCTGAGCGCTCTAGCAGCTTTAAAGGGATCGTATAGTTTTGGTTGAGACCTAATTTGAGGTTTCTAACATTTTTGGTGAGATAATGAGAAACCTCGTATGAAATATGAAAGAGCATGTAATTCTATGAGGAATTTAACGTTTATTTGATGAAAATTGCTTTTGAAATGGCTGAGATATCCAAAAAACAGTAATTCTAATAAAGTGTGGGACCCACACTTTATTACGATTGCTTTGTTTTACTTTGTTTTGAATGTTTCAGTCATTCCAAACCCGATTTTCATCAAATAAACTTTGAATTCCTCTTGATTTGATTTGATTTTGATTCGATTTTATTGGTTCCTTCATTATATCATTGCTCATGCAGATACATACACATACATCATTGATGGTACCATACATATAAATGGACTCGATATACATAAACATAATTGCTAACAAGGTAAGTTTCTTCATTACCTTTAGAATATACAGCAATACAGTTTCTTCATTGCCTTTACAATGTACAACAGAACATATCAGTGATTCAATGAATAACACAGAAGGGCTACAGCTGAAGAATTGCTTGATTTGCATGCAGCCCTCGTACATGTATGCTCTGTACTATACTATCATAAGTGTTATCTTGGTATCTCACAAAAAGTTAAAAGCCCAATTCTCATCTCTTCCAATACTGTACCATCCCTTTAATTATTGATATTGTTGTTATCGTTGTTATTGTTGTTATTGTTATCTTTATTATTGTCATTATTTTCATCATTATTGTTATTCTTGTCATTATCTATATCATTATCATTTAGTAATATTATCATCATTCATCGATCATTATCATACTATTACCATTAATGTTGTTATCATTGATATTCACACATTATTTTTTCCTAATTCTAGCGGCATACCTGCAGTTAAATGCATTTGACAATACAACTGTTTTTTCGCTCCCCGTTACCCGCTATATACGCTGCATAATAAGATAATGTTTTAACGCTGATTCTGTTACCTTTTCAGCCCCCCCCCCCCCCACCACAAAGATGAAATTACAAAACGAACTTTCCCTTTTAACAGTTTAAAGCGTTAATATGTATATGTTATATTCGTTTTCTAAAACCATGTTTCCTACATTTCATGCATACATCTAAAGTAAAAACAGTATTATGATATTAATTCCTTCACTTAACTTTGTATGCGCCATGCTTTTCAACCCTCCTAACCCAATTTGAGCTCAAACATCGCCAAGTGAGGTATAATCCAATCGCTTTTCGTCGGGCTCACGTCGTGCTTCGTCCGTAAACGTTGCACATTTCCTCCTTTTATTTTCATTTTCTCCCAGGGTCTCATTTTCAGTAGGCCTACTAAAGGTGGTCACGATTGTTGCCGACGACAAATATGACTTAGTCATGTTGGTTCTACAAATCAGCTCCACATCTAGATGACATACAACCTAGTTGTATTGCATGTCCATGTTCTTGATAATGTATTATTTTATCAATGGCATTGAGGGTGAGTGTACGTTATAAGTACAAATAATGATTAAGTCAAAGTGATATACCCTGGCAGAAACTTGGCGTTCTTATCTTCCCCTTCCGAATTCGTGACCAGATCTTCACCAAACTTGCATGATTCATTAAAAGGGTAAGTGATGTAATAATCATAATTTATTTTTCCCTTTTCATTTATTACACTCAGAGATACTTTTTTAAAGACTGTCTAGATAATAAACAAGTTGTATGCTTGCATCAGTCAACATAATTCCAATGAACAAAACATCCCCTGGGGTGTTCCACAAGGATCGATTCGACGATCCCTAAATTGTTTGGCTTTTGTATGTGGGGATGACCTTGCATTACAAAACCGCACAAAAAATTACACGCCCCGATTCTATGTGAGGACTCAAAATAGGTGCAATGGGAAAACCTGGCCCGTCCTCATATTTTTTTTTTTTCTGAAAGAACAATTCTTCTTTCACATCATACTAAAGTTTGGAATCATAAAGCGAATTGGACATTGTGGGGGTTTTGCAGATTTTCTAGAACACTGTTTGAAGAATATGGTGATTAGGTATGTCTCACAGGCCCCGTTTCATTTCTTTAAAATCCTTCACACACTCTTCACTTTTAACTCTAATAAACTTTGAAGGGACGATGCTACTTCATAGCAAGTGAGTATTAGTCATGAATAGTATTTGCTAATAAAGTGTGCACAGTTAAAGGGTGTGTACAGTTCTGGTCGAGGTGAGGATTTAGCCTTTAACATTTTGCGAGACATTCACAAATCACTCTATGAGATGTCAAAGAGCATGCAGTTCTAAGGGGTATCAATAGTTTATTTGATGAAAATCGGTTTTGAAGTGGCCGAGATATCCAAAAACAAGGTGAAACAAAGATATCCTAATGATGTTGTGGCATGTAGTCTTTTATTATTATCACTTTTTTGGATATCTCAGCCATTCGAAAACCAATTTTCATCAAATAAACGTTGAATCCTTCTTAAAATTACGTGCTCTTTCATATTTCATAAGAGGTTTCTCATTATCTCACTAAGGAATGTAAAAAACATGAATCCCCAACTCAACCAGTACTGTACAGCCCCTTTAAAGCTTAGTCTGATAATCCTTTCACTGAGGTTGTTATGGAGATTTACTGGCTGTTTTTTTTTTTTTTTGCTTCTTTTTTTGTTGTTGTTTTTGTTTGTTTGTCTGTTTGTTTGTTTTGTTTTTGTTTTTGATGTTGTTGTTTGTTTGTTTGTTTTTTTGGTGGTTTTTTTTTGGCTTTTTTTGGGGGGGTCTTTTTTTGGGTTTTTTGTTTTGTTTTGTTTTGTTTTGTTTTGTTTTTTTGTTTTTTTTGTGTGTTTTTTTTTGTTTTTGTTTTTGTTTTTTTGTTTTTTTGGGGGGGGGGGGTCCCATTCATTGTATAGCGGAGCTTTTTGCGACATAAGCACTTGAAAAGACCCTAACTTCAGAACCTCTTTTCTCAGTTAACAACCAGAGTGTATACTCTCTTAAAAAATCGAGTGAAAATATTCACTCTTGAAGGAGTGAATAGGCCTATACAAAAAAGAGTGAATTTAGAGTGAAATTGGAGTGAATTTTTAGTGAAAATGTTCATTTTCACTCATTTTGGAGTGACCTCAGGGATCACTCGAAGATTTTGGAGTGATACCTGAGGTCACTCTAAAACGAGTGAAAATGATCATTTTCACTTAAAATTCACTCCAATACTCGATCACTTTAAATTCACTCTTTTTTGCATTCACTCCTTCAAGAGTGAATATTTTCACTCGATTAAAATGTTGCGTTAAATTATCGGTGTGCAAAATCATTTGTTCATGTGGAGTAATAACACAAACTCAAGCTGAAGCTGAATTTTCATTTATTTCGTTTATAGAGGGCGGTGGTGTGGCTCAGTCTGCATGTAGCGCGTCTACCTCGCAATCAAGTGGATCGGGTTCGATTTCATTACATTGGCCCGAATTCACGAAGGTGGTACAATAGAAACCATGGTTTAAACCATGGACAAAAACCATGGAGCGCCAAGTGTCGCATGGAATATTTCGTTACTTATGAAATCAGTCATTTCGTCGATGAAATGATTATTTTGTAGCGAATTTACAACATTTTGTAATTAAATGAACATTTCGTCCACGAAATTATAATTTTGTTAACGAAACGGTCATTTTGTCAACGAAATGACCAATTTGGTAACGAAATATTCTTTGCGACACTTGGCGCTCAGTGGTTTTTGTCCATGGCTTAACCCATGGTTTCATTTTTTTTTTTTTGTACCATCTTCTCGATTTTGGGCCATTGAGTCTAGCTGGGCAGTGTTATGTGTAATCAGGAAGGCGGGAATTCTATTCCCACCTCCCTGATGTATCATGCCATCGCCTCTATAGTATAAGAGGCCAGAACACTCTGTCACCCAGATAGCACAGTAAAATGGAGATCCGATGTGTAAGGGAGTCACGACTCACGCACGCAAAAGAGTATTCATCGTTATTTCATTTTACAAAAACACATGCACGCACAGAGAGAAAAGACCCATCCAAAGTCAATCACTGAATCATACTGTGCAAAATGTACGGACAAAAAATAAATGAAGCTATATGCGAATCGTTACGAATTATGAGACAAAAACTTGCTCATAGAAACTCGAAAAAATGTTATTAATTATTATTGTTATCTACACGTATACTTGTAAGTCGTTCGCTCTATTCTGTTTTCCTATTTGCATGCGGAAACAACCTTGAAGACACAACGATAAAAAGTGCAGAGGGGTCAGGGAGCGACTTGAATTGCTTAAAGGCTTTATCTTGAGATAGTTCACTGCGACATGATGACGTCATCTGATGATGTTGCGCATGCTGCAGTTTCTTAAAGAGGAAATTCAGTCCAAATAGAAGTTAGTCTGATAAAAAAGAGTAAAATCTTTGACTTGAATCTAATGAAAAATAAGGAAGTTACATGACAATTTGAAGTTTTGCTAATTTCTGCAAAACAGTTCTTGCATAGTGGAAATGAATATGCAAATGGGTGAGCTAACCATGTCATACCCTCACAATATTATTGATCATGCACACACAAAAAAATGACCAAAATTCAATGTTTCTGTCATTGAAATCTGAAACATGATATTATACAAGATTGAATAACTTCAGAATAGTGATCAGTTAGATACGAGGATTTGACCCCCTGGCATAATTGCGTTTGAATGAAAAACTGGAAATTTCAAAATTGTATGTATACAAACAATATGGTAAGTAGTGGGGGAATGACAAGCTCACTTTGCCATTTGCATATTCATATTGACTGTTCAAGAACTGTTTCCCCAAAACTAGCGAAACTTCAAAATGTCATACCTTCCTTATATTTCATCCGATTTCGATCAAAAGTATACCGCTGAAGTCGTAATATTTTACTCTTTCTTATCGGACTAACTTATATTTGGACTGGATGTCCCCTTTAAAGCACGTCCAACTCCAGGATCGGGTACGCATCGTCGGATTTCATGGTCACTTCCATTCTAGGACGGGGATGACGGCCTTGATTTTAAATTGCGCGCCAATCCAGTTGGGAGGAGGCGGAGCCATGACGTCATGACGGGGCGTGGTGAACGACGCTCACTGAAAAACAGTTACGTGGGTTATGATACAGTGGGCGTAATGACTGAACCACAACAATTTGGCACGGCTCGAGAACGAGGATGGGATCTTCTTTCACAATCACAAAAGTCCCTTTTATTCTCCCTGATCTGTCCAGAAAGCATTTCAATTGACATTCAAACTGTACTGACACTGGTCCAATACTTCTAGCCATTCGCACCGGAACATCAGAACAAAAACTTAACAAAGACGAAGAGTAATATGAAATGTAATGAACATTCAAATTTAATAGGCTGATAACTTGTTACATGGTTGCAACACGGTTGGTGTTTGTATCGTGTAACACGTTTCCTGTCATTGGCATATCAACATCGCGGCGAATTGGGAGAGATGTTTTCTCTCCTTTTCTCTCTTTATCTCTTTCATGTTTCCATTATTTCCCCCATTTTAACATCATCTATCACATACCGCATACTTTACGGTTGTGCGGAAGCTAATGAGACATTCTGATCCCAATAGATCTTGCCCTTTAATTCAATTTGTCCTTCCTAGACAAACCGATAAAGTACAAAAACAAGCAGTATAACTCTTAAAGATTTACGCATTCCATCAATCACGCATTGCTGCAACTCTCTCTTCACTTACCACCATAGTTATTGATTTTGTGTTCTGTCCAAAAGATGTAGTATGACAGAACCGCAGCATTCATTCTAGATTCCATCACTAGCGGCAGGAAATTATTATAATGTCTTTTTATTTTGTTTAGCTAGCGTGCTTATAACTCCCTCAAAGTTGGCAAAGGATGGTTAGAAGTAGTCTCCTCAAAGTTGGCAAAGGATGGTTCGAAGCAGTCTGGTTTTCAGACACTTTGCCAATTGCAGCCCGTTCCAAGAAATCACCTCACTGAAGGCAAAGACAGCTCAATCTGCTTGCTGTACCTGTTTTGGTCATAAGAGGGCGTTAATATTCTGGGAAGCAAAATAGTCCACGCAGTTGGTCTGGAATCCAGAATAGGCTCGAAAGCGTGGCATGGCGATGCCAAACATCTGCGAGACGTTACATCCATGAAATGATATACCTTAACGTACTTCTTGTACTGCAAATACGTGGATTATGTGTATATCAATCGACGATTAAAAAAACAACAACAAACACCCAAAAGGACATTTTTGTATGCAGCAATTAAAATAATTCACCTTGGAATTGGCCTTATCATTATTGCGTCCCTTTGAAAGTTTGGGTGGTGGAGTGTTTTATCCCATCCATATCTGTCTTTGTTTCTGTACTGTGTAAAAATGTCAGTTACGTCACTATTTAGGACAGCCCTCGTAAATTAACGACATCACATGTCAAGATAATACCATTGTATCCATTCTCGCTACATCCAAGCAATTATGTCTTGGTTATTTATTTATTTATTTTTTTTTTTTGCATTTTTGACTTCCGATGTCAAAACCGCCAATCATCTTTCTCTCCACAACGTAATTATCCCCCTGTGACATTGTGGAAATGAAGAAGTATCGTCCACAACCAGGATCTGAACATAATAGGAGGCAACCTGAACGGTTGAAGATCAGTATACTGTATCATATCGGGTGATGGTCAGTTTATCGGGCGATGATCAGTATGTCAAACCGCGGACTCAAATCTTGGCCAGCCATGTTATATCTTGGTTTGATACCGCAAACACCACTTAGAGTTTAAGTTTACATAACTTGAAACGTTTCACAGCACTTAACGGTCAGCCGCTGTCTATACCTCGTCCCTTGTGATGCGGATGTCCCACCATCCACGGAAAGTATGGGAACCATGAGACGTACAAAAAAACTGACCCGGGTGTACACACTCGATCTACCTAGGCATAACATTTAATTGGAGACGCGATCGAAGTGTGCGCGTCGCTATCAAGTTACCAAGTATATGATATTCCAAGAGTGCGTCTTGTGTTCTACCTTGGTCCTGACCACTTTGGAAAGCATTCCCATTGGTGCTGTTGTAGTACTTGGCTGATGCAATTAAACCGCGACATGTGATGTCTGGGAGAACCTTGATGAGATTTTTCTATCCCCGATCTGGCATCCATTCATAACAATTCTATGCGAAGAGATGCACGGAATATTAGTGGGGTTTTAACATACTGACCTCAAATAAAGTCAAGATAGTAAGAGTGGAAGTGGCACTGGACTTTCAAGACACCAGACTCACCGTTTTGTTCCAAGAAAAAAAAAATAAGAATGAAAAACCATGCACGTGCCACTAAATGAAGAACTTACACAATATTGAATCCAAAAGGAATGATGATAATCTATGTCTCATTTGCTCGTCCACAACGTGGTCACTATCATTATTACAATTAGTGATGTGAGAAGCCCACACCGAAATGATGCATTTGGAACTGTGCTATGCGTTCAAGGCTTAAGTATTCGGAAATAGAGTGAACTACGTAATAATGCAGAGAGGTATTGTCTAAAGGCCTGCATATTGGGAACTTTTAGCAGATATCAGACAAGATGCAAGTAATAACTTGGATGTATGTACTCACTTAAATGGCAAAACGTTGTATATAGGTCCGACCAGGGAGGTGGAAAAGCTCTTTCGCAGTCCACCTTCCTGGTCCTATAACGCATTCTAATCACAATGAATGCACAATACACAAAGTCCATTGTCATAGTCAGATCAGTATAGTTTTTAGGTCTACCTATAACCATTCAATTTTATTAGGAAAGCATGTTAAGCACAACCAGTTTAAACTTGTCCTTCAGCAATAAAAGAAAGAGATAAACATATAAACGCTAGTTTACCACATATACATAAAAAAAGAAATGACAAAGCACGAAATAATCAAACTGAAAATGCTGAAAGAAAAATAAAACAACACAATGAAACCACTTGGTTGGGTTTTTACGCAAGGAGTATAGAGAGTGAAAGTTCCTTGAAGTGAAGTGAGTGAAAGATTTGAGTTGGTCTGCTACTGTTAGGTGCTTTTTTTTTTAAAAGAGATAAGTGTATAACACTCTTTGTTAGCACGAGCTGAAGACCCCGCTTCTTCATTTCGCAGAATGCAGAATTTGCACGTGCAAAAACAAGCGGGAATTGTAGCCTTTAATCAAGACTCTTAGGAATTTGATTCCTCATCCACAATTGCCACTTATACTGAAGGATCCTCGGCACTCACAGACCAAGCCAAGAAGAAAAACAAGCTCCAGTAAGACTATCCTATCGAAGTAAGACTATGCGATGCTGAGAGAGGCGAGACGTAGTAGTGTTCAGCGGGTGCTATCAAAAAAAAATGATATTCACAATCAACTTGCAATCACCTTTAAATAATGGAAGTGTCCATCATCGTCACAGGTTTATGCAATATTGACTACTCTTGGTACACTTTGGTCCTCTCCATAAATATTGTGGGAGGCAAGGGAGTTTGACACATTCATGACGGAACGGCACAGCTCCAAACTTTCCTGACAGATTCCAGGCCAGCCAGGAACAAGATGAGGTGTTTGATAATGATAGCTATCGGTCTTAGTTTTGTTTGCATCGGTACGGGTGATCAAGAGAAGGGTAAGTAGTTGTTAGTTTCATCAATATTCAATTTGGGCCTCTTCCCTCTCCTTCTTTCATTTTATTTTCTTCTTCTTCTTCGTTTATTTCTCTCTCTCATCCCCGAATATTCTCCGATTCCTTCACAAAGAAAACACTATCATGTGTGTGTGTGTTTTTTTTTTTTTCCTGATCCACCAGGAACATCGCCCATAATACAAAAGTGTTGATCCTGGAAGAATTATTATGATATCGACTTTTTGGCTGTGCTCAATATCACACTCGATACTCTCTCTCTCTCTCTCTCTCTCTCTCTCTATATATATATATATATACATATATATACATATAAATTAATTATATTTATATGATATATATATATATATATATACATATATATATATATAAATCACATTTATATAATTTATATTTTATTTTGATTTACATCTGCTTCAAAATATAATCTACCATTGACGTGACAAAGCCCTATGGGCGAACATTCGTCAAAACTAAGTCTCACGGAGCTTTCATATTGAACTACTGTTGTGAATATATCTTATATATTATAGATATAATCAGTTTGTTTGTAGGGTACATAGGTCTATCATATTTGCTTTTGTCAACATATCAAGACAGTCATTTTTTGTTTGTTAATGAAGCTGGTATTATGTAGCTTGAGCTTGAATGAAGTTCAAGCATGCAACTGAAATTAATTTAATTTATGTGCAAGTAAAATCATTTGATTCAAAGCGTGTTGTTTTAGAGTAAAAAGATATTGTCATTGCATTCATTCACCTCCTATATTTTCAGTATTATTGATAAATTAATCCAACTACCCATGACTTTCTGAATTTTGACAATTAGTATTTTGTTGTTTTCTTCTTGAGGAACTTCGTAAGAATATATAACTTTAGAACTTTATAAAGTGAAGACAACACGAATGTGTGTGTTTGATATGTGAAATAAGCAATTTTTTGTTCAGGTTGACCATAGTAAACAGAGTAAGATTAAACAGACAGAACTAGAGTCATATAATCCTATAGTTCGGTATGGATAAAAATTAACAAACAAAGAAATAGTAAGATCGGTCGATCATCGCCTCACAGCTCACCTATGATTATGTTGATGTTCCACATATAGTAACATTGCAGAAACCACGTGTACATTAGATTTAGCAACTAAACCCCAACTATGACGAGCAATAATTTCTTACATATTACAACTACACAACCACTTAATGCAAGTACCATATATTCATACATACATTATGATCATTATAGAAAAGGGGGCATGGCATATAATCACGTGCAGGTAAATTGCCCATTGTTGAGACGGCGAAACGTCATCAGTGAATCACAACCACGAAAGCCCTATAAGGTTTCCTGACAATTAATGGTTTTCTGGGTTTTTTTTTTCTGATTAAACTTCTTTGTCACTCACCAAGCATCCTTTGCTTAATATTTTTTTCCCAGTAAATCCTCACATTGGTCGTACTTAATAAAATGTATATACGTAGGTAAATATATGCACATGTACATATATCATATATCTTGTATATCATTAGCTTTATCATTATCATTATTAGCATTATCTTTTTTTATTCAAGGGCATGACATGGAATCACAGGCAGGTAAATTGTCACCTGTAAAGACAACGAATTCATCACATGAGTTTATTTGTATCGGCTAATGTGATCAATGGCATTTTGCTGTTGTGAACATTTGAAATACAAAAATTCCATCAGTCTTTTAAATTTACTCTTTCATTTTGGAAAACGCAGTTTGCAAAGGTGGTTTGTGACCATTCCCACAGACATGGAGAGAAATATGATATCAGTTGTTTTTCGTTTAAGTTGGCAATGTTTGGACAAACCGTCCTTCAAATCAAAACACCTATAAAGCACACAAACGCGCACACTCGCTCTCACTTTCCCTTTCTATCGCTTTCTCTCACTCTTTTTTTTCATTTCTTTTTTATTTATTCATATCATATCCTCTGTTTCTCTGCTTAAAGTATCTCTTTTTACTATACCAATCGCATGCTTTGCTTCTAAGACATATCCAATATCAAAGATTGTGGTAATTTGACGCTTGAAATCTTAAGTGAGTTTATTTTTTTTCCCATAACACCAACAGACCTGGAGCATAGCAGGAGAAAGAGATCAATGTATGAACTTGGCACAATGGTTGCCTGCGCCACCGGACTGTCCCCGATGGCCTACGCCGACTACGGCTGCTGGTGCGGCCGAGGAGGACGAGGAGAGGCAGTCGATGATATCGACGGGTAAGATGAGAACATCGGCTCAGCCTTTTTTTATTAAATTTCATTTTTCATTTCTTATAATTCATTTCCAACAACAGTGATACAGCAAATAGACATTTGAATACTCATGATAACACAAAATCAGTACAACATTGTAACCAAGGGCAATACCTTGATTCATCGTAACAGCCCTCTCCACACAATGGCTTCCTCTTATTGTATGGCCATTATTGGTTGGGTTACTTTTCTTTCTTTCTTTCTTTTTTCGTGGGGGTCGATTTATTCGACAATGACTAGGGACATTCATACAAAATACACGTGTCTATGATTTATGATAACTCAACTTTTCATGTATAGAAAAAAATTGTAGTATGTTCTCAATTAGATGTGGTCTGTTTTTATTTCATCTGCGCACTAAGGTCTTTTGCTATCCTTAAATATGCAAAGAATAAATGTCTTACCTGGTAAGGCAGAGGTATATCAACAACATGGGAACTTTCAGACACGTCTTGTCTCTCAGAAGTAAAAGCGCTTCATGGAGTGTGCACTTTTGGTTTGTTCATCTGTTCGATTTGTGTCTGTGGATTGCACTATTGAGACTCCAAGTTGAGAGTTGGTATTGTAAATTCCAGGGGAGAGCTCACACCTCATTGAAGATTGTTTGAATGATGAAAATGGAATGAACATTTCATTGCGAAGCTATCACGGGTGCTCGAAACAAAATTCAAGAAATATAATCAGAAACGAAGTGAGCAATCACCACGAGGAGAGCAGGAAGTGATCAAGAATGACACCACTATAAATGGCGACCATGCGTGATGCCGTGACCTGGCCTTGGTCATTTGTGTCATTTTGGTTATTAGTTCAGCATACCCAGACTTTTATACTGTAGTTCCCGTTTTGAATTTTTTTCTTTCTTTTCGGGGGTGGGGAATCATTAGTTATTATTAGGACAGCAACCTCTGACCAACAAACCGGTGGAGATCTTATCTAAACCAGAGAATAAAAGTCAGATGAATTAGGTAATAAAGAAAGTTTCCCCATTCTTGTTTTTTAAAAGAAATCAGTCAGATTTGTTGCAATTAAAACTCAAATTATCTGAAACGGGGATGTCATCTCACCTCACAAGTCTCTGATTGAACTGTCCACATATCTTCACAAGATTTTTTTTACAATATTGTGAAATATAAAAGAGTCATATGATCCGTTTCTTTATATTATTACACCCTGTTGATAACATGGAAACGATGATTATTAAAATACAATGTAGAAAGAACTAAGCTGACAATTCATATTAAACTCTAGGTTAAAATCATCAATAAAAACATGATATATATATATATGTATATATATATATATATATACAGTTTTAAAGTAATAATATCATCGCCCTTTACAGTTTCATCCTATATTCAGCTAACATACATATTGAAATACGTGAAATTCAACAATTCCATTACTTTCTCATTTCGTATTTAACGTTGATTGAATCATTTTTCATCAGTCTTTTCATCCACTTCTCATCCCCTTTGAATAATTTCACGTATTGTATCGTCTCACTAGTAGTGTTCATGTTTCTCCTCCCACTCTACTTACTGTACTCTAGGAAAATAGTACTATTGCGTTGAATTATGACGTCACTCGATGAACAAACGTTTGTGGGTCTATAACCCTCTAGCCGTTTGCGCTAGCGTGTGTTCGTAATGTGTCACCACCACACGTCCTTTGCCTATTTTTAGAAATATTTTTAGCCTCAAATTGGTGGTACCACACATTATATATATATATACATATACATATATTATACGATACACTTGTGATTAAGAAAGATATGCCGTAAAACTAGAAGGAACGGTGAGATTCCCTTCAAGTTTAGCAGCAGTCCATCAGTGAAAAATTTCATTGGATGAGTAGAAAGCATAGCATGAAATTAGGAATCTTAATGGTGAATACACATGGAGCATGATATTTTATAACTCTCGATGTTGTGTCCTTTTACGTGTTCCGTGCTCCAGATTGACATCCGCAACATTCGGGGGTGGGGGGGGGGGAGAAGTATGGGTACTAACGTGAAAAAGAACTGACGGAAAAGGGACTATTATGACGAAAACTTTTGACAAGTTTCTAACTCAAGGTATACACAGGCTTCGGAATTCTGATAGGCTGTAATTAAGAGATAAAATTTCTGATTTTTAAACAAAATTCCCATTCTTTCTTTTTTTCCGTTATTAAAGTTGCCTTTAATTAAAGTTTTGACACTTCAAACGGTCACATTAAAGCAGCACGGAAGAATACGAAATCGCAGGATAATCATAATTATCCTATGTGTTTGCTATCAATATGTTCATATGTCGACAGGCGTTTATGTTTTCAAGTTTCACGTTCAAGTTCTCAAGTTCTGCATCTCAACATAGTCAATGACATAATACGCTGAATGTACATGAAAGTAAAGAAATAACAACATAAGAAGTCAATAAAAAAGGGATACATTACACTTTTGATGGGGATTGCAGAAATAGGCACTTTGGTGAAAAAAAAAAATAAAGAATATTGGTGGTGGAGGGAGATGGGGTAGCCACTGATGTTTATCTTATATTCGACAGCAACTTTTCTCTGCGGTGATTATGACATACACGAAATAAGAGAATATGTTCTAATCTGTTAAAAGGTACGATATACCTTTGGGAGCAGTGATTTAAGAATGTTTGAGTTATCACATTTGATACATAATGTGTCTAGGTCAGTTGTGTCACAGAACATCCTACTATATATTTAAAAAAATTACAATAAAACGTAAAATATAGGGAGATATCACTATTTTTCTCAATAAACCATAACTGTGGACGGTTTAGTCTATAGGAACAATTTTTTTATATCTATTGTTCACTGTTACATATTTTACCAATACTTAACATTGATTGTCCTAACTAAATTTTTTACAATGGTTGTTTATAATGTCTAACTCACATTTAAGAACTATTTTGAAGCGCTAAAGCTGGGTTTTTGTTTCATCTGCAAATGGTAAGTAATGTCTTCAAGTGGAGCGTTGACGAAGGGAAAAAGTAATGGTTATGGTAAAGTTACTACTGGATCGATAGTTTCACAGTAATCATGGTTGGTGTACATGTAATTACCAACATTACCATTAATCACGGCTTAAGTTATACAATGATGTCATTAAAGTTGTCATCCAGTACTGTCACGTGATCTTTCCCTTCAATTGTTATATATATATACATATATCTGTATATATATATATATATATATACATATATATATATATATATACATATATATATATATATATATAAAATATATATATATATACATATATATATATAACATATATATATATATATATATATATATGTATATATATACATATATATAGTGCGAGAGATAGTTCCCTTCCCAAACGTACGCGGTGCCTCATTGTGGGTAGCGTATACTGAAAGAAATTAGACTGAGGCGGACGTTGAGGCCGCCTCAGTCTATTTTCTTTCAGTATATATATATATATATATATATATGTGTGTGTGTGTATATATTATTTGTATATACATATTATAACAATATTCATTTTCATTCATTCATTTTTCCATTTCCAACAGATATATATATAATGGCAATATATAGGCCTATATGCAATGTTCATAATATATATACACACATAAATATATATATACATATATATATATATATATATATTGCTGTGAACAAAGTAGACTTAATCAGTTAGGAGGCATGCTAAGGCGTCAGTCGAATCTGTTCTTGTAATTCCTCTTTTCTCCCGCTATGTCCAGGTGTTGTCGAAGTCACGACCTCTGTTATCAAAGGCTACGTGAACAAAGGATTTGCCGCCGATGGCAGCTTTACCTTCTTCCGTACGGCTTTCAAAAAACGTGCTCACACACGGGCACTCCAGTTTTAGAGTGCAGTAAGTATCTCAGTGATCCTCACGTCCTAAGTAGACACGACCACTCGCACATAACGAAAACTTTATGGGCCTTGCCCATATAAGTTGTGTGTGTGTGCGCGCACACATGCACACACACCCACGCACATAGATATAACATTAAGAGACGGTGCATTTGCATGTGCGTCCCCCAAACTGTTGAATTACTTACCATGAAAAGCTAGGAAATCCCCAATTAAAGCACCATGGATTGAATTAAAACTCGTAACATATCTTTCATTATTTCACTGTCAACTATTGTTTAAGTTTATTTGGAAGTCTTCACGTGCAGTTATATAAATGGACATAGGTTCTGCTCTTTACTTAATGATAAGTCATTATCATTATTATCATTATTATTATTATTATTACTATTATTATTATTATTATTATTATTATCATTACTTTATTCTATTTAATTTTCATTTTATTTCCGGCCAAAGCATAATATGACAATTGCATATAAACAAATTAAGTACAATGTAACTTGTACATATCCAAATGAAATTCCAATACACGTCATTTGTTTACATGAATCAATAAACATACTTTGGTTGAAGATATACTTGGACAAAATGTGACTGAATCACAACAAAGAAAAGGTCGGAAATGGAGGGGACTGCTAAAAAGCCAAGCTTGTAGATCGCAGTCCCCTCGTGAGTCGTGAAAATTACAGTAATAATGCAACGAGACAATTTGACATAATCCTCGGGGAAACATAACATGAAACGAGTTCGCACACAAACGCACACACAGACAGAACCAAAGCTGCTCTCTTACATACGCGTGGAAAGAATAAACAGGAGGTCAAAGGCAAGAAGGGGACAGGAAGACAGAGGAAAGGGAAAAGGAGGAAGAGTTCAAGGGTCGATGCCAGGGCACATGAGACTTTGGTCTTACCGAGAAGTGGACTATATATGAATGATATATTATAACGGTTATGAAATAAATTGAACAAAGTAAAGACGTTAGCAGCAAAGAAATCAGTTAGCAGCTTTCAAAATGCAAATTCCCAGTGATAAGAATTAATAAATATCTTCTTTAATTACAAGGTGAAAGTGTTGAAACTTATAGATTCTTTTATGCTGCTGTCAAGGGAATTCCAGAATTTAGGTCCAGCGAAGGAGAATATAGACTTTGCAAAAATCGTCCTAAACAGTGGTAAATGGAATTCATTGGTTTGTCTAGTGGGGTATGAATGTACAGTTTTGTTTTGAATAAACATGGAGTCAAACGCAAAAGGAAGGGAATGATTAATTAATTTATACATAAACTGACCTAAATTCAAACAATACAAATCCTTTATTTTTAAGATATTATCTTAATAAAACAAGTCATTAGTATGACATCTCCACGATTCTCTACAAATAATACGAAGAGCTTTTTTCTGCAATAATAATATTCTTTCTAGATATGAGGAGTAAATGTTGCCCCAGGCGAGAATGCCATAGTTCAGATAAGGTAAAATTAAAGATGAATATAACATTAATAAAACATTTTTGGGAAAATGAAATTTAACTTTATTGATTATGCCGACATTTATAGAAATTATACGGCAAATTGAATCAATATGAAAATTCCAGGTGAGCTTATTATCAAGAATCAAACCTAAAAATCTAATTGAATAAACTTCTTCTCCGGCTATATCATCCAAATAAATGTTCTGAGATAACTTTTCCAAAGAATTATTGAAAAGCATACATTGTGGGTTTTTTTTTAAGATTAATTGACAATTTGTTGGCTCTAGTCCAATTAAGTAACTTTTTTATCTCGATATTCATAGTATCGATCAAAAACACAGGATCAGAACTAGAAAAGAGCACATTTGTATCATCAGCAAATAATTTAAAAGGAAAGAATACTTGAGGAATTTTTAATATCATTGATGTAAAGAACAAATAAAAGTGAACCAAGTAAACTTCCATGCGGTACACCACAAGTGATATCATGCATAACAGATTTATGACCATAAATATAAACAAATTGTTTGCGATTGGTAAGGTAATTCCTGAACCACTCCAAGGCCATGCCTCGAATACCATAATGGGGTAATTCTTAAAGGAGTATTTTGTGGTCAATAGTATCGAAGGCCTTTCGAGAAGTCCAGGAACACACCTATAGTATGATGAAATTTATCAATGGCTCTGGAGACTTTATCTATAAGAAAATAAGGACTACATGAGATGTGTTGTGTTCTTGCCGGAAACCAAACTGATTATTAGAAATAATTTTATGTTTATTAAGAAAATCCAAAAGTCTAAAATGTACAACTTTTTCCAGTAATTTAGAGATAGTGGATAACAAAGATATTGGTCTATAATTACTGATGTCTTATTATTTGTATATTATTATTACCATGCATCATGAGATCAAAGAGAACATTCATTCAATGCTGTGTTTACGGAAACCTTTTCATTAATATTTGATCAAAGTTTCATTAATATTAATTGGTCAAAACTGGGGCAATTATGGAATTTGATATTATGGAATTTGATGCCCAATTTGTTTGGGTTGTTGTTCTTTTCGAAACATGGTATCGGTTACAATAACTTCATGCAGCTTATCAGTACCCAGTTCATGAAAGCATAGTGAGCTTTAGTTTTATTTTTGTTTTAAGTTTTCATCAATTGTAATCCTCACAGACAGTCATCAACGCTAATTTGTTTTTTTATCTCCAGAACATGATGTGGAAGATACAATTTCTTCTACTCTTGAATTCTGATAAAGTGCATGTAAATGATAATTATCTGTATATACATTCTATATAACTCATACTATGAAAATAATTTGTCTGCGTTATATATTATATACAATATATATATATATATATATATATATATATATATATATATATATATTATACATATATCTCTGAATAGAAATATAGAAATAATTATGATGAAGATCTGTAAGCAAGCAAGTGGTGGGTTTGTAAGGCCATAACATCAAGACATCATGCATGATTTGCATAGTGACTAACGATACATCTGCGTTTTTAAATGTCATCACATTCTTATGTCCACATTTGTTTTCACTGAAGTACTGTTTTAATTGCTTACTCTCTGTTTCGCTTTGTCTGTTAAACCGCCCCCCCCCCCCCCCGCTTTCCCTCTCCCTCGATCTCTCTCTCTCTAATATCTTTCTCTTTTTCTTTCTTTCAGCCGGTCGCCGAAGATGTGCGTTCGAATTGTGCCAATGCGATCGAACTTTCGCCCTGTGCGTTCGGGAGCATAGAGAATCGTTTAGTCCCGAGTACAAACATTACAACCAGCGAAGCTGCCTCTAAACTTATTGTGATTGCAACTTCTACTGCTGTTGTTTTTTTTTTCGCTTTATATGTCTATGTCTCTATAATCTGTGTCTTTCTCTCCTACTCACTCTTTCACTCTTTTTTTTTCTCTCTTTTTTTTATCTTCAGCATTCCATCCTTAGGTGTATGTGACATTGTAACAATGATTTGTAAATGTATGAAAAGGTGCTACGCCGATTTCGGCCATTGTAAAACTCAGGTTCCAGGTATAGACTGGATATGTGTGAGCGCTTATGATTGCCATTAAATGTATTGTTAGATGCGATTATAGGTACTTGTACCTGATTGGTATTAATGAATACTGTTTGCGGCGTCATTCAAATACCAATGCTTACTTCGTGAACTTAAAAATAATGATCATACTCAATGTTAGTGTAGGCTTCGTAGTAGTCATAACCTGTTGTGTGTTGCCCATAATATATAGTATTTGGAATTTCTCGGGTAGTACAATGAATTGAGTACAATCTAAGGGGTCTAGGGCAATTACCCCCTGGGCAATTACCCCGGACCGTTCCCCTGGCCCTAAACCTAACCCTAACCCTAATCTTAACTCTTACCTTACCACTAACCAGTATTTAGCCGGGGGGTAATTGCCCTCTGGGGGTAATTGCCCGGATACGCAATCTAAGTGATGTTACAGCTTGAGATCTACGCCTTTTGTACGGATTTATGTATGAGACATTCTCAAAATAAATGCGAAAGAAACTGTGAACTCTTTTTTTGGTATGTTTTCTTTACGGTGTCAAGTGCTAATGATGAAATCACGTATAATCAAATACTTTCTAATCTTGATTTTGTATTTCGTTAAATGTTGGTGTAGGTCCTCCCAATGTCATTTTAGTACATTTTGGACAAGTATGTATCAACACCGATAATACAGGATATAAGATAAATGAAATCGTAGTCGATTATCTTATCTTATCTAACATTAGATTCTTTGGAAATAAAATGTAAATCATATATATACAAACATGTCGACATTAATGTGAGCTTAGTCACATTTTGAAGACAGAATAAATGCAGCTTGCTGTCGATTTTAAGTGGTGATTAATGATGGCAACAGTAAAGAAATGATAAAGTAACATTAGCCTTAATGTGAAATTACATATTGGAATTTATAACAAGGTTCGGAGTTTTGAAACATCACCCACTTAGAAGTACACCTGATTTTTTTTTGTAAAAAGCAAAACAAAACAAAAAAGCCTCATAAGCTATTTTCATTGTACACCTCATAATAACGTCAAATTTTCCACAGCAAGTAGGATAGTCACACATAATGAATAGCTTGTTAGTATGACTTATGATTATATTCAGTTTTTCAACGATTTTGTTTCGTCGGAGAGTCAATTGTGTAGACATAATACTCAGCACACCTTTGCAACGTTTTCCTTTTTTTTGTCTCAATCTAAAAAAAAAGTCGAAGAATTCCAACTTGTTTTGAAATTAATCTGCTAGCTTGTACAGCGAATATTTATCAAGAGGTATACATATACATATACATATACATATATATATCATATCATATATATATATATATATATATACACGTAAATATGTATATGAAATATTGTTAAACACATCGTGAGATTATGCAATTGACATTCCCCCTTATATCTTCCACACCACTCACATGGTAGACCTCAATCAAATTCCGCGTAGCCCTACACGATCATGATGCTACTGCCACCCAGGAGATACTAAGTACAAGCGATATTACTTTGCCCCTATATAGACCGATTCGGTTTCAAACCACTGTAACTTTATGCCGGTCAAAACGGGGGGGGGGGGAGGGGGGGGGCTTCCAAAATAAGAAAAAAAAAGATGATTAAATTTGTACTGCAATGACTCAGGTGAGGTGTATTGATATGTCAGTGCATTAATCAACTATTATTTTTCAGTGGCGGATCCAGGGAGGACCGCAACCGGCGCACGCCCCCCCCCCCCTTTATCTTTTGTTGAAACAAAAGAAATAGAAAGAAAAAATGGGGGGAGGGGGGCGTGCGCCCCCCCCCCCTTTAATTTTGTAAACGCGCCCCCTCTTTACGGAATTCCTGGATCCGCCCCTGTTTTTGGCATGTTGAAGCCCCCCGTTATGACTGAAATTGATGTCAGCATTAAAAAAAAGCATCCAAACCCAACAGGCATAAACATACATACATACATACATACATACATACAAACATACATACAAACACAATATCACAGCGGAAGAATGTCATTCGACATGTTTTATCGAAAGGCACTTTCATTCTTCATCAGTGTCATTGTAAAGTGTCATTCCATACCGTGTTTAAGAACACAAGACCACGCGAATCTTTCCCTTTATCCTATATACCATTTTTTTTTAATTGATAGTTATTACAATATTATGCTACGGCATTCATGAAAGCGTTAAATTTAGTACCATCTTTAGGTTGCGTTTAATAAATACAGAAACATCTGTGAAAGAGGTGGAAGTCATCATCAGATTTTGGGAAGATTCTGTAGGTTAGACAATCTGAACAGCTACATAATGTTCTAACAAATTCATAGAATGTACAAATTCTCTGAGCTATACCTCGACCCAACTCTCATTTCTCCCAATTTCAATAGAATGATAACGATTGAAAGGTACCATAATTCTACCCTGTGTTGTGTTGTTATAAGAAATATTTGTTGTGGAATGCATTCTGGTATCTGACAGCACGCTTCATCATGGGATAGTAATATATATTTATAGTTGTATACATCGGTATATAAGCATATGAAGAGTTTGTATGCAAAAAGCGATAAGTCCATATTTGTCAAATAGAGATATTTGCCATTAAAGGTCAAGAAAAATAAAGAGAATAATAAGAAAAATTTTGCTTCTTTTGACCATAACTTAAAAATGTACCTTTATATGTAGTGACCAATACATCATTTAAAAGGTATTATTTTGTACTTTATGACAGAGACCGTACTTCAAAATCTTCGAAAATGGACTTATCGGTTTTTGCAAACAAACTCTTCATATTATCCATTCAACTTGGCTTGAGCAGCACTGGTCAAATTTCTAAGACCACAAGCAGATTCAGTCTGAAGAGGCAGTCCCGTGTGCTTCACGTGCTGGATATTATTTGAATTTGGCGGACATACAACACCTGCGAATCGCCGCCATGCAGTACGCGATAAAAGAAAAGGAGGCCAAATTACTGTGTTATCTGTTGTTGGATCCACTCAACTGCACAAACCCGGATGTGGGTGGCCAACACATCTGTTGCACGTACAATTTACATTTCACGTTGTTTGGGGTTACAAAGTATATCAAAACATGCACTAAGAGCTTTAATGCACCGAGAGTTTTTAGGAAGTCCATAATGACATTGTTTACCCGATCAGTTGTCATCGAAGTTTTTCCTTGTGATGTGTTTTTTTTTCCTGTCCCCATACACCTTTGAGATGAAACAACATACACACAGATGTAGATATATCAGAAACTACAAATTTAATAGTAACAAATAGATGTTAATTGGTTCGCTTCAATCAATAACCACAAAACTTTAATGATAACAATGATATGAATGATAGTCATAGTGCAAACTACAATGACGACAACTACAATGATAGCTTTTATTTATCATAAACAACAATCTTAAAGGGATGGTATGGTATTGGTAGAATAGAGGATTGGGTTTTTACCAAGAAACCACTGATGAAAGAGTACAGAGCATACCATCCTAAGAGGAATTCAAAGTCTCTTTGATGAAAATTGGTTTTGAAATGGCTGAGATATCAAAAAATAGAGTAAAACAAAGCGATCATAATAAAAGGTGGGTTCCACCTTGTATTAGGATCGCCGTTTTTGGGTATCTCGGCCACTTCAAAACTAATTTTCATCAAATCAACGTTGAATTCCTTTTGGAATTACATGCTCCTTCACATTATTTTCATGAGAGGTTTCTCATCTCACCAAGAAATGTTAGAAACCTGAAGTTAGTTCTCAACCAAAACTATACGAATTTGATTTTGAAAAATTTTGGTTCTGTGCCTCGACACAGTAAAGAATGAGATTTTTTTTTTTTTTTTTTTTTACATCTGAAATACTATCATTAGGGCTCGAGCCATATCATGTTCATGCAATTCTACGGTCAGCTCTATAAAGACCCATTTCGAATACAGGCGGGCGAAAAACTTCATCGTTCTTTCAGCTTTCTACGCAAGTATATTACTTAAGTTGACTTGATGAGGAAATGATAAGGACCGCACTTGTAATTGAACCGAATTCAGTGATCCGAAAGTTGTAGCATACAGGTGTTCTTGGAGCCGAGATTCCACTGCATTTTATGGGTATGGAACCGAGAGTGACCTGTGTTATCCCAGGCACTAGTGTGTAATTCGACCCAAAAGTGAGAACGTGTCGGTGGACTGAATTACGATTCGATATTTTGTTTCACATTATTTGTCTACTATGAAACCATTGCAATGTGATCCCAGCCGGAGTGAACAGAACCTTACGAAAAAAGAAGAGAGACGCTATGTAGCCAGTATTTTCGGTTTCTGAATTGGAAATGCGATGTTGGTTTGTGGTGTAACCTGGTTTGGTCTATCTGTTTGTTTTTTCTTTTTCCTTCTTTTTCTCCAGATAAACGTATTCAAGGAAACTAGAAAGCTTACACAATTCGACATAAAATTTGTCAATTTCGTTACATCAGTACTATGTTAAATAGACACTCTTGCCCATGATATAACATAAAGAACAGTAGCAATATTGCATTATGTAATCATAAATAGGAGAACGAGAAAGCAATTCAGGAGACGGCCATCTTAAATTTGGTGGGGTCCACGTAATACATAAAAAAAAAGATTATTATTATTATTATTATTATTATTATGCATTCGGCAATTCAATATACAATATACAATACAAGCTGACATAAAATACAAACAGAAAATCGTAAATACATGATATAAAAATTGTGGTGGTTCCAGGTTCATGCTGCTGGTTGCCAGGGGAGGGAAAGGCAAACTTAATCACCGAGGCTCGAGACCTTCCTCCCCGACCAGTGCATGCACCCAGAATCAGCTATGTCAATGTAAAACATATGAAAGAGATAGGACATGTATTCACTAAGATACAGGATGAAACATTTATAACCTTTGACCCTGGTTTACATACCCAAAATAGTGTCTAATCAAAAAAGTTGTTATTTTATGAAATAATGTATGTGACATGAACTAAACATGTGCAAAATTTGAGGGTGATAGAAACTGTTTTTCTTGAGTTATTGCAAAGAAAGTTGCAAAAAGAAAGAAACATCTCAATACATTACAGATAAACTTGTGATGAAAATTGTGATTGTGTGAAAATAGGTGTTGGATTGCGTGGTTTAGATGGAATTGCCTTATCATGTTTTTGATAAATACATGTGGGAATACTTATACGTGCGACAGTGCAAGATAGTGTAAATTCTGCGTGTTCTAAGTAGGCATATCTGTGTTGTAAAATTTAGCGCATGTGTAACCGTGATAATAATGATAATGATAATAATGATGATAATAATAATAATAATAATAATAATAATAATAATAATAATAACAATGAGGTCTTATTGCTCTACCAGAGGGCTCTGCCATTATCATTATTATTATCATCATCATCATCATCATCATCATTATCAATATCATTATACCCTATCGTTGCCAGGTACCCATATACACCAACAAGGGTCGAGAGAATGGCCGGCGGAACCGTGGGGGCCGTGGGGGCTCGGGCCCCCGCACTTTTTGTGCACCATACAAAGGAATACATAAGGTGTCATCACTTTGGGCCCCCAGGCCCCCAGACTTTTTTTAACCCGGAAGTACGTAAGTGGCACTTAATAGAAATAGATAGAGATCTTGAAGTGTGAGCGCGGTAAGGTTATGTTTTTCCACTAAAGGCCTTTTTTTTTTTTTTTTTTTTTTTTTTTGCTTGTCAGCTGAAGAAACCCGGAAATGGAAGGGGAGAGATGAACTGAGGACCTTTTGTTTCTTTTTATTTTTTATTTTTTTTGCTTGTTAGCTCATGAAACCCGGAAGTGGGCCCCCACACTTTATGAAAACGCCCCGACGGCCCTTGAGAGGGACATGGTGAGTAAAATCATCTTGTCCATTTACGCGTCCTCCAATTGTGAGTCAGGAATCTTAGCCACTGTGCAAACGCGCCCCCACATATAATAGTATATGAATAATGGGCAGGTGAGAGGGCGTTAGCGGAGATGCAGCACACTCTCGTCTTATTTGCAATGGTGTAACATCCACGAGGAGCAGCCAAATGCATGTAACATTCTGAATACCGGAGAGTGAGCTGTATCTCCACTAACATCACGAACTTAAACATGTGCATTACTTGTTTTATAAAATGGTTCTATGATCTATCAATTTTCATTCACCTTCATTGGTAAATATCAGTCAGCTACGTGCAAAACTTGCTCCAATGACAAGATGTCAAAAGAAATGTTGCAAATAGGCTGAACACGAACTTACAGTATTAACATAATTAACAAAGGAAGTGATTGAGCGCACGCTTGTGTCTGTTTGAGTTATGCGCACTGCTTACAAGAAAGAACGCCCTCTTACACAGGTAAGAGGGTGTTAGTGGAGAGCACAATTGTGTAACATACACAAGGCGCAGCCGAGTGCATGTTGCATAACATTGTGAAAACCCGAGAGTACCTTACATCTCCACTAACGTCACTAACTATAAACCTGTGCATTATTTGCTTTATAAAATTAATGGTTCAATGAACCATTTCTCATTTGGCATACCTTCATGGGTAAATATCAGTCAGATCCTACACGTAGAACATTCTCAAAAGTGAAGAAGAAATGTTCCGAACAGACAGAACACGAACTTGAAACTTGTTTACAATAAATAGGTGATTGCGTGCACGCATGTAACGGATTGAGTGCTAAAGTTTGCAATTGTGACGTCAGTGAGCACGGCAAGCCATTGTCACGCGCGTATCATGAGCCGACTGCGGTCGTTCCCGATTGCTCTCAGCTGATCATCCATATCCATATCACCATTTCATAGTAGACGACAGCTGCTGCCATTTTATAACTTTGATAAGGAGAAAAGGGACAATGTCTGAAATCGGTATAACATTTCTATCACAGTTGTGGAGTGCAATGGCCGACACTCTTACCCAAGAAAAATCATTTGCCTCTAAGACGCTATATAATTATGTACTCCCCCCATGTATAGTTAACACATGGTACACACTGTTTTTCAAGTAAAAATTGCGAGTTCTTATATTTACAGTACTGAGTATACAGCTTCTGGCATTCTTTATCCCAACATAAAGGTCAAGGTATAAAGGTAAAGTTGCCCTTCGCCTGACAACCCTACTCGTTGGGAGACCAAAACGCAGCATAATATTCAAAGATGTCCAGAGCATTACTTTTGCCCCTTAGGAGCGGTACCAAAGCAACATGCAGAATATACAGCTATGATATCATGAGAGAGATGCAGGTTTTGCATAATCGAATGGACCTCCTCAACGGACTTAATAATATAATCAGGGTGAAAGAAGAAGAAAAAGAAAAAAAAAAGAGAGCCAGTTATACAAAAATCTTTTTTTGTACTGATCTATTTTTAGTACTGATCATAATAGGCATGAACATGTTGTAATCCCTGGCTGGCTGTGTATATTTTCAACGACACGCATGTCAAATTTCACGTATTTCTTTGTACATTTTGTTGGAAAAAAATGAAAACAAAGTTTAAATCATTGAAGACAGAAATAACACAGATAAGCTACTGTCATCAATACATTAACATAGTAGACATGTATAGCTGTCTTGCTGAATCACTCTTTGATCTGTAATACCACGAGTAGAATTATCGTAATCAAATACAGACGTCTCCACACGCTTCGCTCATTCATCTTGGAATTGATAATCTACTAGTTAGACTTCGGCGATTTCGACATTTTGATAGATAGTGTTCTGTGCTGGTGGAGGGGGATGCACCTCTGGCCACTCCGACGGTGAGGGCGCTGCCTCCGGTCCTCCACCACTGTAGCCAACGGCGACATTACCATAGAATGGTTCATCGCTGGTCGTCTCCGGAGAGCCGGACGGCTCGTAGTCGATTGCGCGCAGGTATCCCGCCACGACATCGTGGATGAAAGCATACTCTTCCTGCGGTATTAAAGACAATAATGCGCAATAGCTTAAAATCTTCTTGCTTTGTCTGCGCTCATCAGTCAACGAACAGTTGCGAAAGCCAGACTGCACGGGTATAATGCAATGGCAACAAAGAAACGTGCGATACGTTTCTTCTTGGCGATTTTACACTGCAGTATTTTAAACTGCAAAGTTTGAACATTGCAAATTTCAGTGCAGCAATACACAATTATCTCATTTAGAATATTCATTTTTTTTATGCAAAAGGTGCGTGTGTGCATGTAAGTCTGACGTAACAATCATCCTGTTTTTACAGTTCATAAGCAATATAATACACTCGCCTCGGTTTGAACGAAGTGGGTCCGATCAGCTCTCAGCATCTTTACTGTATGGAAGACGTCCACTGTTGTTCCCTCTGATACCTGGGCGAGGCACTCCATGGTAACACAGAACGCCCCCGTGCGACCAACACCACTCCTGTGTAACACAAATTAGATGGGATGTCGATTAACCCTCTGCGTGTCATATCAATCCACATTACCCGTCCACAAGTTTGCGTTAGCTATTTTTCATTTCATTTCATTCCACTTTACTTCATTTCCACAAATAACATACAATACAAATGACAATTGCATGTACAATGTGACTTTTCAATATTTAAGTGAAATTAACGCAGATCATTTTTATAGTACGCGATCAATGGAACTTAAACGTGATGACATCATCATATTCACTTGTTTGCATATCCATTTTTGACTGTTAGAGAGCTGTTTGGTGAAAATTAGCTAAACTTCACATAATTTCATATCTTCTCTAATTTTAATGCGATTTTGATCAATATTCAATTTCCGCTGCTATGCTTATGTCATGAATATAGTCATATTTATGTACGTAACATGACATGTTATGGGCCCAAGGAAAAAAATGGTGGCACTCAACACGTCACACATATCATCAGTGACACCAAACAAATCACCACCAGACTTTCTTTGAGTAACAGCAACTAACATCTTTATTCTCGTCCTCAAGGGCCATGTCTCTCTCGAAAAACCCTCGAGGTTTTCTGCGTCACGTGGGCTGAACATGTTAGGGCCTATACTAATTTACATGATTTATGTACATATTCATAACAGCATTAAAAAATTCACTTTTTCTTTTCAGACTAACTCCGTCCTGTTCTGCCTCCTACCTCCAGGTGACCCTCATCCCACCCCCCCCCCCCCCCACACACACACACACTCCTTAACCATCATTACATTCCGACTACACATTCTGCATAGTTGAACACTCACAAGCAGTGCACCAGAAGGGGTAGGTTACCATCGACCTCGGATTGTCTTTTGGCATCTCCAATGAGTCTCAAGAGGGCGTCCTCTGCCTCTCTTCTCCCCGTGGTGGCCTGCGCGCGCATATCGGTGGGCCAACCGCGAAACTGAAACTGCCGGACCACGTGGTTGACCTGCGATGAAAAGGGATATATGACTCTGCAGTCAGATTTACTATTTTGTTGACATGGTTAGAGGCTGCAGGCGGTCGACTGGCGCCCACGTAGTCAGTTGCATTTCCTGATTGTGTCAGGTTCATAACCATTTGCACGTGTCGTCATGTTTCAAGAGGAAGAATAATCCATCAGCTTCGATATTATCATTTCATTCTGCATGCCATCATGATACTGAATTCAGGCAAGTATAAAATTATGACAAAGAAGATGAAAGGTAACAAACATTATTGGAGCATGAATGATTGTGATTGATTAGGAATAAATTTTTTTTTTTTTTTGGGGGGGGGAGGGTTGCTGTTGCTTTTTTGTTTGTTTGTTTGTTTGTTTGTTTGTTTGTTTTCCGAATAGGCTGCATTCCTACACCATTCCTGAGGCAGCCGTCTGTTTCAAAGTCAACAGAAATTACTAAAAGAGGACATGATATACACGTAGTTTTTTACAGTATCGTTTTATCAAAGCTTACAGAGGTGAGCTAAATGCTTGTTTATGTCTATACAGATGGAATCGAATAGCTGTGAGGGATATATCAATAGATTGATCAATTGATTGATTGATTGATTGATTGATAGGTAGATAAATCAATAAATCAATAAATTAGTTGAGAGAGAGAGAGTGATAAAAGACCTTTCTACAAAGGTTACCTCTGATGACGTCGACTGGACATTAATGGTTCTAACAACCATGTCATCATATTCCGTTTCATCCAGCGTCGAAACTGCGTAGGATCCGAAGGACACCGCGTCTTGATCCTCGTCGGGCCAATACTTTGCACAGCTCTGGGGGGAAAACAAAATGTAGGTTGCTTCAAAATAGGGCCACATAGTATACAGAATTAACATAGAGGATGCACTACGACCATAGATTCTCGATCGTAAGGTCCCTTGTTTGAGTCTATACTGACTGTACTGCAGCGGTTGTACATTTAAAGGGATAGTATAGTTTTGGTTGAGACGGAATTTAGATTTAAACTTTTTGGGAGATAATTAGAAATCACTTATGAAATACTGCAGAGCATACATTTCTAAGAGGAATACAAAGTTTATTTTATGAGAATCGGTTTTTCAAATGGCTGAGATATCAAAAAATTTTTGATATGATATCGAAGGCGGGGAGGAGACTCTTCATTCTCTGCCGTCTGCGTAGGTGTAGTGTGAGCCGGGCTGACCTGGTAACTGTATACATATCTTATATTCGCCCTCTTCTTGAGTATGCGTCACCTCTCTGGGCACCTAACATAACCAAAGGACAGGCTAATGCCTTGGAAAGAGTTCAGAAACGCGTTTGTCGCATCATCCTAGGCAATGAGTACACCTCATATGAAAACGCTCTCAGTGAATTACAAATCCCACGTTTAACGTCCCGGTATGAGCAGCTCCTCCATTCATTCGGACGTGGTCTTCTCCATTCCCCCCGCCATAGAGACTTCTTGCCACCTCCACGGAATCAGATCTCCACACGTCAACTTCGCAATTCTCATGCCCTGAACACTCCTTTTTGCAGAACTGAACGTTATCGTAGATCCACTCTTCCATCTGTAGTTCGCCTTCTTAACAAACAATAAGTTTTTTTTTTTTTTAATGGTATTTAGTTTGTTATAGTTGTTGTATGTATGTTGTATGTGAAAGTTGAAAGACTGGTTTTTTCCTATCTTCTTTCACACATGTTTGTTGTATATACTCCCTATGTTTCTTTTTTCTTTTCAAATTTCTTTCCCTCAACCACAACACCAGTCACTGATTTATGAAAAGGTCATCTTTGTTTATCTATAGAAGCCTTTTAGGCTTAACTTTCTTTCTCTCTTTTTTCCTTTTTCCTTTTTTTTCCTACCTTTTTATCAGACTGCATTTTAAGGCGCATTTCTCTCACTCTTCATGACTTATAAGATACATTGAAATGTTGGTACATACAAGCATACAATTATGAGTATATATGACAGTGCAATTTTGAATCTATTGTGGAATCACATGTTTATAAATTTTGTCAATGGCATTTTCGTAATTGTTTTATATATTTGTATGTGAAAGCTGCAAGATTTGATGTCCCCAATTTTCTTCCACACGTGTTTCCTGTTCTTTCTATTTTTATACTCTTTTTCCTTTTTAACTACAAAACCAGTAACTGATTTAGGAAAAGGTTGCTTTTTTTTTGTCTAAAAGCCTTTTAGGCTTTATTTCTCCCTCCCACCCTTTTTATCAGACTGCATTTTAAGGTACATTTCTTTTTATGACGCATGATGGTATATGGATATCTTGATACATACAACTATAATTATATTACGAGGAATATGAAAGTGCAATTTTGAATCTATTGTATACATGTAATCATATGATTTTATTCTGGTAATACATGTATGTGGAAAGAAATGAAGTGTAATTCTTATATAGATTCTGTTATGATATAATATAGTAAAATATAAATGCAACATTTGATGAATTATACTATGTTAGGTGCTTTTGGTGTTTAATAATGTCATTTATTTTTTTTCAATATTTTGGTAATTTTAGCTCGAGGGTTGGTGAAAAGTTTTGTAATTGCTGTGTAATAACGTCTCCTCATTTTTGTACACCCCTGCATATGTATTTTTGTTGTTGTTGCTTAGATTAAGGGTTTTTATAGATATTCATAATCCAGAGTTTTAAAAGAAAGTGATTGTATTGAGTAGTTTTTTTTTCTCCGTTGTTGTACTGTATACATGTATGTAAGTTTTTGTTGTTTTAGATTAACAGTGGTGTGATTTTTATGTATAATTTCTCAATATGTTTATTGTAAACACCTTCAAATGTTATTTGTGAAGCACTGTGATTTTTATCTATATACACACTGTACATGTAATCTGTAAACTGAATGTATTTCAGCCTTTGGGCTGCCAATTTCAGGAACAATAAACCTTATCAATTCAATTCAATTAAAAAAAAACAAAATAAGGCAATATTGTCCTAATACAAGGTGGGTTCCGCCTTTTATCACGACCTCTTTGTTTTTTTTTTTGACATCTCAGCCATTCCAAAAAAAAAAATACTTATCAAATAAACTTTAAATTTCTCTTAGAATTGTATGCTCTTTCATATTCATGAGAGGTTTCTCATTATCTCACAAAAAAAGTTGGAGACTTGAAGCCCCATCGGAACCAAAACCATACCATCTCTTCAAACGGGAAAGACACTTCATCCTCATTACTTAGTCCTTTCTGTGAGGCCTGGAAGCCGACCGACGCCTCCATGTCAGCATACTCATAAGTATATATATATATTTTTTTTTCTCATGACCACCAAAATAATTCCAAGAACACAGAAGTTACCACTGGAAATGTGACTTGCCTCAGGTAGCAAACGATAGCTGTAGGAATCTGTTTTTTATTTCAAAATCAGGCACAGTCCCTATACGGACCGCTTCCAAGTTTTGTTGAGGTCTATTACGTGCAAAATTTGCTATCAGCACCGTGGCTGCCGTGACATTTTTTTGGACAGTTTAAAATTCTTACACGGCATCCACGGCAATTACGGCCTGTCACGTTAGCCCACTCCGTCCCCCCCCCCCCCCCGCGTTGTCTCACGTCCATCCCGTTTTGTCCAAGGTGACCTGAAACGTGACGTGATTGCCGTGGCCGCCGGGAACATGATGTAAACGTCAAATGAGTTTACGACGCGTTATCACAAGTATGTTTATAAGTTTTCGGAATAATGTAATGAAGGAATTATACATCCTGCTTGAATCAGACAAAGGGTAATCAATATTGAATCCTTTGGATCTATGTTACGCCTATGCCTCTGGTTTACTGCGTCGTTGATGACGTCACAACCTTTCTAAAAGGAAGAAGACATACCTCGTCTATATCATTCAGCATGATGACGCACGTGGGCGTATAGGTTAGTAGCATAGACAAGAAGGCGGTCACCGTGTTTGGGAGCGGCATCTGCGTGGTGATGAAACTGTAGTGGGCGCCCTATGTTTGAAGACACATGTATGTGATTAATGTAAACACGATCCGGCGCCACAGGAAACGATAATCACAAGGCAGGACAGAAAACAAACAAACACACACACACAGACAAAATGGCAAACAGTGAAAATGTATTCTGCGCAATATCAAGCGTAAGATATATGTTACAAACTTTAAAGGGATTGTATAGTTTTGGTTGAGACCTAATTTCAGGTTTCTAACATTTTTGGTGAGATAATGAGAAACCTCTTAAGAAATATTAAAGAGCATGTAATTCCACGAGGAATTTAACGTTTATTTGATGAAAATTCGTTTTGAAATGGCTGAGGTATCCAAAACAGAGCGATTCTAATAAAGTGTGCACGGACCCACATTTTATTATGATCGCTTTGTTTTACTTCGTTTTTGAATGTTTCAGTTATTCTAAACCCGATTTTCATCAGATAAACTCCTCTTGGCATGCTCTGTACTATTTCATAAGTGTTTTCTTGGTATCTCACAAAAAGTTAAAAGCCCAATTCTCATCTCCACCAAGACTGTACGATCCCTTTAAATGATGCGCTATCATTTTCATGGTCGTGCTCAGCGAAATTCCAAAATCGTCGTTGAACTTTCAACTTTTACAATCATACATGATATTTATCGATATGGGTGTAAACATCGGATTAATTAACACTTGAGGTTTAGATTTTGAAACATTCTGTGACGCCTTTAAAAAGGGGAATACCATAAAAGGGGAAATATACATTCCTGCTGATGTAAAACATGACACAAGTATAGGTAATCGTGCGATTTATTGTATTTCAAATTTGAGAATCACTTTGAATTAAAGTGATGTGAAAATGGTGAACAAATCTATGAAGAATTGAAATCCTCCAGTGAGAAAATGGCATTACTACTGACAAGGGTGCAACTATTCATGCAGGAAAGTGCCGTATCTACCATTACTGATACTATAAGAGCATGAGAGCCTGTAAAATGCAATACACGCTGTGTACACATAAACAGCTAACAGTGCAACTCTTTAAATCCAATCCATATCTAATATTAGATAAAAATTAACCAAAACTACATATTGAACAAATACGATATGAGGAGAGTCTCAAAATGAGAGTATGAAGTCTCCTGACAGAAATCGGCAACGGATAAAGTATAGGAAGGCGGAATTTTGTTTCCGCCTTTACCACAGTGACGTAACAATTATTTGTATCTCTGTTGATAATTTACCTGTATCTCTTTTACAATGTTGTTCTGTTCATCGCATTGTGGAACTGATTTCCTGACATCTGTGTATACGAGCGTTTCATTGTATTTCTAAAATGAAATAAATCAACTTGAACTTGAACTTGAACTTGAACTTGTACTTGAACTGTGAAGCAGAAATGTGACACGCATCCCCGTAAACAAACCTGAACGAAGCTGGCATTGATGTAGTCCTCATCTGGATCGTTGAGCATCACTCGGTTTCTCTGGACTAAACACACACAAAAAGTGGAGGAAATGTCAATATTAACCTTCTAGAGACTGGAGTCCCCTCTAACACAGTGTCTTGGGCAGGTATCAACAGGAAGTGCGAGTTATATGAAAATCTGTTCGTCCTCAACAGCTTAGTTGGATGTGAACAAAATCAAAAACAAGAAACTAATGAAGGAAAGGAGGGAAGTACAGGAAAAAGAACAGCCCGCAAATCACAAGTAATATTAACTGCATATTAACTTCATGGCCCACGTACAAAAACCCGTTATGGTGACCGAGCCTTCTCTTCCATTGCTCCCACTCTTTGGAACAAACTCCCTCTTTATATTCAGAATGCCTCATCTGTCGAATCATTTAAAATTCTTCTTAAAACTTACCTGTTTAATCAGCTGTAATTTCTTTTTTTCTGGAGGCGCACACAGTTATCAATTATTGTACCATTGTATCACATGTATTTTTCTTTTCTTTTCTTTTCTTTCTTCTTCTTTTGTTACTGTTAACGTTAATTTTGTTAATGTTATTGTGTTTTCTAGTCTATTTGTATGAGTAGCAAAGTGCGCTTAGAAACGTCAGTATGAAGCGCCATATAAATGCAATTATTATTATTATTAGTATTATCCCAGCCTTATGTACAAAACAACAGTTCATGCCTGTCTAATGTGGGAGCTTTATCACGTTTTCTACAATGAATTAATCAATATCGGAGATATTTACTGAGATAGCGAAGTCACGGTTAGAGACGAATTTTGCACTGGTTTGTATAATCAAAACTATACACGATAACAGGAATTTTGTGTTATCACTGCATAAACTATAAACGGAAGAAGAATATAGGATAATATGAGCAGAACTTTAAATGTTTGATTCCTCGTCGATATTACTGTAAAAATAGGAATAAAGCTTTGTGGAATCATAAGGTATCGATAATATTTATCTATAACACGCATATTAGGGCAGCTTCGAGATGCAGTCACTTACGTGGTAGAAGGTTGCCGTATCGATTCTTTGGCTGGTTTTCCGCCATCTTTCCCGACCGAACATCAGTCTCAGGTGGCTCCGGGCACAGGATCTGTAGATTCTGTAAAGCGCATGAGATCACAAGGAGAACCGCAGGAGTTGGTTCACTCATCTTCTTAGACTGATTTCGTATTTCATTTTATACTTTATAGGTTTATGTTTACTTTGTTTCTGGGTTGTTTCTTTAAAGGTGATGGCTAGTAACTGGTCAGTGGGAATGATGGGGGATGATTGTTCCAATCATTGTAGGATTCATTTAAGAGTACATTATACACTATGTATATCATTCTACTGTTGTGTGAAAATTATTTGCTTCAGACTGGTCTAATATTCAAGTAATGTGCAGTTCAATGTTTCCAGGTTAGCATGCCTGTACAGTGACGGGGCGATTAAACTGCGCATTACTTGAAAATGAGACCACTCTGAAGCAAATAATTTTCACACAAAAATAGATATATAATGTACTCTTAAATGAATCCCACAAGGATTGGAACAATCATGTTCCAGCATTCCCACTGATCAGTTACTAGCCATCCCCTTTAATTGACGGAGTCTTACGAAAAATGATTTATTTTGTCAGTCTGTCTATCCACATATCCAAATGTGTGTATGTATGTATAATTGTTATGTATGTATGTATGAATGCATGCAGGTACAGCTGTATATATATATATGAGCTGAGCATTGTTGAATGGGTCTTCAGGAGCCTTTCCAATATGACACGTTTTACATGAGTGACTATTGTTATTATTAACTATAATCACTCACCTCAAACTGCCTGGCGAGGAGCGAACGATTGGTGGCGCCTTCTGCGGGAATCTCCTGGAGTTCGCGGATGCGGTCGACGAACTGAGAGAGAGGAATCTCGGTGTCTTCCCAAAGAAGATCTTCCAGGACCGCCTCATACAGGAAGGCATATTGCTCCTAGAAGACAAGACGATACAATTGAAGAGTTTGTTTGCAAAAACCGATAAGTCCATATTTGCCACATGGAGATATTTGCGATTAAAGGTCGAGAAAAACAAAGAGAATAATAAGAAATTTTTGCTTCTTTTGACCGTAACTTCAAAAATGTACCTTAATATGTAGTGACCAATATATCATTTAAAAGGTATTATTTTGTACTTAATGACAGAAACTGTACTTCAAACTCTTCAAAAATGGACTTATCAGTTTTTGCGAACAAACTTTTCAATTGTAACGTGTTTTCATCTTTTAACTTGAAGGTTGGATGTCGTGTGCATAAATGCACGAAATATAACATCCACTGACGTTGCTTCTTCAATAAATTTCAGATTTCCACTTATTCTGATTTCGCTTGTTGCCAAAAATCACACAGCCATGGAAAGGTCGAAAGCTTGGCAAATTTAAGTGCCGTGGAAGCAAGGTCATTGGATTTTAACTATATAGGCCTATAAGCCCATATAATGTTTATGAGTTTATACATTGCAGCAGTCGTACACTGTCTGTATACATTGTACATGCATAATCTTAATATGCAACATCTGTGTGGGCAGGCTTGTATATGTCCGCACCACTGATTTTGATGTCTAAAAACGTAACGCACGTAACGCATGTTACACACAGGCTAGTTTACACCAATAACCATTAGAGGCAAACAACAATAAACAAACAAACGTAAAAAAAAGAAGAAAAATATGTAACGAACCGGGGTCTGAACCATGTGAGGGCGTTTTTCTCTCATCGAAGCCACGAAGTTGTAGACTTCCACCATCCCAGTCTGCTTGGCGCGAGACACGATACTATCGATACCGATCACCACTCCAGTTCGTCCGACTCCAGCACTGCATGCATGAGAAACGACCATTAATGCATGGTCGAAGCATAATAGTCATTTTGGGGTAGTTTTGTTTCCCTTTATGAGACATAATTTTATTATCCCTGTGTGTAACAATCAATGCATGATGTACTCCGTAGTCTATGGTATTTCATGTTGCTGTAACATCCGGGGCAACCTCTCTAGTCAAGGTCTGCGAATGAAGAATGTCCTCGTATTTCTAATTATTTTCTCAAAACTTTATTCGAAGTCTTTGCTCTGTTAGAGCACATTCAATATGATATGATTTTTATATTTTTACTTTATGCACTTTCCCTGCGACAGTGTTCCATACAATGTATAACAATGCATATTATCATTCATTTCGATATTATTATGGGAGGATTTTTTTTTTACTTTGTTATAGTATTTTGAAAATGGAATGCAGGGATAAAAGTGAACTTTACTTTTATAAATTGTCACTTTTCCGCCGCGTCTCTTTTCTTGCGTTTGTTTGTAATACTGTAGTACCCTTTGCCTATACACACAAACACACACATACATACATTATTATTATTATTATTATTACTATTATTTATAGTGCGCTTTTCCCACAAGGCCCAAAGCGCTTACAATCAATTCAAAACATGTACGACAGTATGTATAATTGGATAAATGTTATATATACAGCTACGAACTAGTTGCTACTGAAAAGATGTGTTTTCAAGGCTTTTTTGAACACACTGACTGATCGGATGGAGACTGTCTAACGGTAAGTGGTAAATTGTTCCAGTGCTTTGAAGCAGACACAGTAAATGTCCTATCACCGGCTAAGGTGCGAGTAACAGAGTATGTGAGACGAAGCGGATCACTAGATGACCTCAAATTTCTAGTAGGTGTATATAAAATCAAACAGGCGTCTAAATATTTCGGAGCTTGATCGTTAAGGATTTTATAAACAAACAAAACTAATTTGAAAATTATCCGTTGCTTCAAAGGAAGCCAGTGCAACGACTTCAGAAGTGGCTGAGATGGGTAGTCCCTAGAAACCTGAAACACTAATCGGGCTGCCCAATTTTGAAGTCGCTGCACACGATCCAGTTGAGTTGAAGGAATGGAAGAGAGAAGCCCGTTACAATAATCTATACGGGATAGAACTAAAGAACGCACTGCGTTATGACATGCAGATTGATCAATAAATCTCCTAATCCTAGCAATATTTCTTAAATAAAACGTAACAGTACTACAAATTTGAGAAATATGTTGAGACATTGACATTCGACAATCAAAAATAACACCAAGATTTCTTATTGTTTCTGAGGGGCTAATTAGTGTGCAACCAACATTGAGCTGAATGTTTGAAAGACCGCGCAGATTGTGGGCTGAAGCTGCTACAAAAAACTCAGTCTTCGAATCATTCAGTTTCAACTTATTTGCTACCATCCATTTCTTAATATCTAAAATACACATTTCAAGTTTAGTGATGGCATTAAAAGAAGCTCCTGGAGTCTTCGGGTCATAAGAAATATATAACTGTATATCATCAGCATAAAAATGATAATTAACATCATAATGTTGGGCTATCTCGCCAACTGGAAGAGTATAAATTGAGTATCCTATGGGTCCTACTATTGATCCCTGGGGAAGTCCAAACTCTAACACAGTGGGGTTTGACAAATTACCGGCAATGTCAACTTGAGAAGACCATCCCAAAAGGTATGACTGAAACCAGGACAAAACTGTTGACCTAACACCTGTTCGTTTATATAAACGGGAAAGAAAAATTTGATGATCAATCGTGTCAAATGCGGCTGACAGATCTAAAAGAACAGCAAAAACAACCTTGTTTGAATCAATGGCAAACATAATATCATTTTTCACTTTTACTAAAGCTGACTCAGTACTGTGCAGAGACCTGTAAGCAGATTGAAAAGAATCAAAAAGATTGTTAGACTCAATGTGATGAACTAACTGTTTACAAACTGCTTTCTCAATAAGTTTACCTAGAAATGTTAAATTTGACACTGGTCTATAATTCTTAAATTCGTTTTGGTCCAGGCTGGGTTTCTTCAAAAGTGGTTTTACTATTGCCGAGTGTGCTCCTTTGGGAAAAACACCTGTGGAAAGAGATTGATTGACTATGTTTGTAAGCAATGGTAATACATGATTGAGGTTCTCTTTCAGGAGCCATGTTGGAATGGGATCAAGTTGACAAGATTTAGTAGCAGATGACATAATGATTCTGGATAAATCTGATTGTGTAAGCAACTGAAAATTCTCAAAAAGAGGAATATTTACGTTTACAGTATCACAAAATTGGTTTACAGTGATTCTGTTGCACGCATCTACTTCATCTCTAATTTTTCTTATCTTTCCGACAAAAAACAAAGAAAATTGATTCGCTAATATGGATGCAGAATCATACATGGGGAGATAACTTGCTTTCTTATTCAAAAGTGAGTGGATAATGCGATATACCTCCTTGACAGTGCATGAACTCAACTTGTCTTTCAAAAATTTCTCTTTAGAGACATTAATAAGCCGACATACATCTTTATTTGCTGCAATGAACAGTTTACGATCTGAATCAAGTCTTGTTTTCCGCCATTTTCGTTCTGCTTTACGACGAAGTTGGCGAGCTACAAGTGTGTATGGACTCATTAAACCAAGGCATACGTGATTTCAAAGGGCGAGATTTTGTCTCAGATGGAGCATAGGTATCGAGTACCTTAGTAACTCCAGAAACATACCAATCAAACAAGGACTCGCTATCTAATCCTGCGGGTTGAGACGACACTAATTCCTGCAAAGCATTAGCAAATTGAACTTTATCAATTTTGCGATAATTGCGTAATGAAGAAGTAATAGAAATTAACTCTGATTTCTGTTTAGCCAGTGAGAAACGGATCATATGATGATCAGAGATACATGTTTCAAATATATTACAATCTGATATTACTAAATCATCTCGGGTAAAAACTAAATCTAAGGTGTGACCCAGATTATGAGTTGGACCTTGGACGTGTTGGATAAGCCCAGCAGATGCTGTACTATTATTCATATGAAGCACATCGCTTTTAGACATGTCTTCCCAATGGATATTAAAGTCTCCTAATAACACCAATTTCCCCGGATACAAGGATATCTCACTTACAAATTCATCAAATTCGTTCAGAAACTTAGAAGATGTGAGTCTATTTACTGAAGAGGGTGGTGGTCTATACACAATGAAAAAATTGACCGAACATGACAAATCAGTAATGTGTGCCCACTCAAAAGTGGAAAAAGACAGAACAGAATTTTTCATCATCAACTTAAGAGTAGACTTGTACAATACACCAATTCCACCCCCACGTGTACTTGTATTTCGTGGTGAATTTATAAAAGAATACCCTCTAGGAGTCAACTCCCCAATTATCACATCATCCTGGGGGTTAAGCCACGTTTCTGTGATAAACATGATATCGAAGTCATGTTCGTGAACATATTCAGCAATGCATATTGTTTTGTTTCTAACAGAATGTACATTCCATAAACAGACATTACAATTGGACTCTACAAAAGAATTACTTAAATTTGGCACGACTTTAAGATTGTCGACGTTCATCCCTCTCAGTTTCTTGTAGGTCAGTTTCCTACATGATGAGGTGATCACTGGTATATGTGACAATGAAGGGGCACTTAGTATTGTGCTCACTCGTGTCCGTGTCTTAACATTCTTCCGACGTCCCCATCTCTTCCCTCGAAGATGTGTCTGAACACCTAGCTCTTTGATTCTTCTCCATACATTCTCATTGAGCATGCCCCTGTTCTTGCCTGTTCTATGAAGAAAATTGGGCAAATCATTAGTCACTGTCTCCAGACTCAAATGTCTCCATGCAGGGTTGCACAGCAGTAGAATCTCCCTGTTGTATACAATGCGTTCCCCAGTACCAAGTCTATTGTAGGATGTAGAATGTATCGGAGTGCGACAGCTCAAGTGAGAATACTCAGCTGTTGGTCCTGGGTTAGGGGCGACATCTCCGGCTTTCAGTAAATTGAGCTGAAATGTTGCAGAGGAATTCCTGTACTATGGCAGCCGGTATTTAAAGTATTTACAATGAAGAAAGGGCTCTCTATTCCCTGAATACCCTTGTACACGTACATGATAGTTTGTGGTTGAGACTTGACAAACAGATACAATGTGAATGATGAGCCAAAGTCTCAATAGATCCATTATACTACCAGAGTAACAATGACTTAGAGTATGGCGGGCACTCTGTTAGAGTTGAGCGAACATGAATAAGGCGCAGATGAAAGTGAAGTGCATAGTCACTGTGTACACAAAATGGTTTACAAATTCAGTGTAGCTCAAATCAGAACTTGTAAGAAAATAATGCATAAAATATCTCACCAAATACAGCAAAATACAGTTCCAGATTTGGCCACCTGTATCCATGTACGTTACAAAATAGGATGATACAATCGAAAATCCAATATTTCACAGAAATACAGTGAAAATAACACAAAATGTCAGAGCACAAAATAAGAGCATGTCAACCACGCAGGGCGACTTACAAACATACATACAAACACATACACACAAACACACACAGATAGGACACAGGCACGCCCGCCGCACACAATTGCCTTGAGTTCTTTATCCAATCCTTAATCATACCACACAAAATAACACACACTTACGCATACACACACAGTACTACGCGCGCGCGCACACACACACACACACACACACATATATATATATATCCACAGATAACAATTTTTCTGTCCGTCACTACTAAAGAGCAGTAAGGCGAGATGCAAGCCATGGGTCTGACCTGCAGTGGATGAGGAGGGGAGACGAGCTCGACCCATGATGACCTTGAACCTCCTTGATGAAGCGCAAAAGTTGAGACTTGTGCTTAGGAACATCCTTGTCCGGCCAGCTGGTGAAGTGGAACTGGGTAAGCGTTCTAGTTTGATTCCCCTTAGAGTGAATTGAAATGTTATAAGTGCCATAAATAATGACGAAGAAATCTTAAGCGATTGAACATAAAGTTATTGAGTTTATTTATCGACTATTTTCTTTAAATTTATATTAAAATATTTAATTTAATTGATGCAACCTTTCCCAGAATACGACCTGAGAAAGGAAATACTAGGGTAAAAATTTATATATCTGCAATAAAGTTTTCTGAGAAAAGTTTACTATCACAGATCTATATCACTACCTTATTATCATGAGTTTAAAAAAATCTGGCTGTACAATACACGGAGAAGAGAATAATATGAATAGCTCACACGTTCTATACTACCTTGCTTTGAAATCAATCAAGTTCAAGTTTATTCACTATTGCTAGGCATACGACTCAATTAAAATTTTCAAGGTGATATATAGATAGTAATCATGGTTGGAACTAAATTCTATAATTGCAATCTTTTCACAGATGGATATTTTCAAAATTTTTCTTATACATTAATAATGATTACATAATATACACACTATATATAAATATATATGTATATATATGTATATATATATATATACATATATATATAATCTCAAGATAAATAGATAAATAGATAGATATTCTACGTTTGTAAGAGTAGGCTTGAGCGGAGAAAATGCTCTGGATTAACGTGGCGTAACGCTACCTTTATGACGATCAATGAGCGTTTCGTCCAATAGGAGAATGTGTCCTCTGACGTCATACTGAGTCGAATGTCCCCATAGGCAGGACTGTCTTTAGTGTCACGAGGCCAGTACCGGATGCACTTCACCTAAATGTCAAACAAAAAGGACGGAAAAAATGCTTGCAATTTTGAAAATAAAATGGATGTGAGGTTCTGGTGACTAGATAAACAGCATTTTATTTTCATGCATATCATATTGGATAAGATAATGCAAAACTACCAGTCGAATAGCACGATTAAAGCTATGAATAACACTTGAAAGTATCTGTAGAATTACACTGAGTCGAATGTCATAAATGATTATGACACATTACATTTAAGCTTAGATATAATAGCTTAGAGTAATAGAATGTTATGTCATGCATGCAAATGATCATAAAATCTTTCCATTGTCATCTGTCTTTATTTTGACAGTAAGAGAAAATTGCACTGAAGAAAGATTTCGACTCAAAGCTAGAAAATCATTCGATGTTTCTTCCCGGAATGGATTCTCAGGAAACGTTTTACCATGCATTGTGATCGCGATGTCGCTCCAAAAATATTCCCTAATATTTTGCCCAACTGTCACTACATTCACCTTGTTTCGAAGGAATTGTTTCTTTCATGATGCTTTTTGAGCAGTGCCAAGAAATCTGCATTCTTATACATATTAATCCGTGGAAAATACAGAAACTTCCCGATTCTTAAGATGGTAAAATTTCTGGTCTTGCCATTTCAATGCGAGAGATGCCTGCAGTTTTTGAAAGGTCACGAACACGTACGCGATCATGTCAGATTCTCGTGGGAATCCAGTTGAAAATACAAACCGACTTACTGGAGCTAACGTCGACTACCAAACTAGTTGTCAACATTTGCTCTAATATTTGTTGATATCTAATGTCAGCTATAATAATTTCATTATCGTCGTTACTTGTCAGTGTACAGAATTATTTGTTGTATTTTGAATAATGAATTGCCGAAATTATCTTCATGGTTAAAAGTAATATACTGGCACTGAATTTAAGCAAAACTAATTTCATTCATTTTAAATGTAAAAAAGCTGATTTACCAGAATATGAATTGTATATTGATGATACATCTCTTGAAAGGAAAACATTTAATACATTTCTCGGCGTGTATATAAATGAAAACCTAAAATGGGATGATCATGTAAAACACATTATTTTGCCTGTATCCCAAAACGTTGGCCTGTTAACTAAGCTTCAGTATTTTTTACCAACCCGTGTATTGTTTACAATATATAATGCTTTAATCCTGCCATATATATCGTATTGCAACATTATTTTGGGCAACCCACAAATGTAACACAGACCGTATACTTCTCCTGCAGAAAAAAGCAATTCGAGTGTGCAGTCGAGCACGCTCTCGAGATCACACCTACCCATTGTTTTTCCAGCTTAAATTCCTTAAGATAAATGACATAAACTTTCTCCAAAAAGCTGTATTTATGTTTTGCCTCAAGTCAAATCTCTTACCTCCAATATTCAACAGAATATTTCGGTCAAATTCAGAGATTCGCTCTTATCCTACCAGACAATCCACAAATTTGCATTTATTTAACCCCAAAACCGCACTCGCGCATCATTCTATCAGACACTCCGGCCCTGACACTTGGAATTCCCTTCCCACCGAAATTAAAAACATGACCACTATGTATTCATTTAAGAAGGCTGTAAAACTTCACCTCCTCAAGCAGTATTCCCCAGGATAATATTCTGATTTCTTTATTGTATTATAATGAAATGTATATGAACATGTACGTGATACATGTTGCATGTATGTGTGCATACATATATCGATTTATCTATCCATATAATGAATATGGGTATGGGTATGTATGTGTATTCATAGGATAGGTACATCATGTATATTATTATGAGCATGTATATGTATGTATACGGTGTGCCTTACCATGACTGCGCACATAAAATAAGTACGATATATTTTATTTCATGTCAGATAACCTTATGTATAGAATACTTTGTATTCACACATTACTATTTTCATAGTGCATATTCGGTCATTACTCCGGCAAAGGCAACTGAACGTGTTAACTTTAATATCATTATCATATTTATAATAACACTTTTACGAGAATAATATTTCTGTCAATGAAAATTCTTTTTAAAAAATTATGTCTCAAAGGCCTCAAACAAGAAGGAGGAAGGATGGAAGCATAGTGCACCATAACGTGTACATATGGATTTTAAGTCTCTTGTAAAACCATCACCTTGTCTCCCTCTTTCAGCCGGGTTGCCATGGCGATGGTTTGCACATTCTCCTGCCAAATCATCCTCCAGAAGTCAGTAACGGAGACTTTATTAGGTCCTTGTGTCGCAGAAATCAAAGCGTGGAAAGCACATTTTATGAGGAGCAACATATACCTGAATAACATTTATTAATATACTTTCTACTACAGTTATTTACTAAAGCGTTACTCTAATAATCATTATAACAGTATAATGCAGCTCTTACTTCGGTTTAATTTTTGCTCGCATAGTATTGGTGTTCAGAAACATCTAAGCCTCATATTTTATGCATTGCCTATGGGAACCCTGTGTGTTCTGTACAAAGTTTATGGGTATCTAATATTCTTAAAGAGAAGTGTTAAATAGTCGCAAATATGCTTAACTCTACATTATGCGACGTTTAGCAACGGAACAGAAGTATTTAGTTTATATATTTTTATTTTTTTGTTGAAAAACAAGTAAAGAATACAAAACTTAATATTCTCCATAATTTATGCTTTTATTCAGTTTATTTTGTTCGCTTGTTTGTGTTTCGTTCTCCAAGGTGAGAGTCTGTTGCTCAATAACTTACCTTGTGATGCAATATAGGCCTTTTCTCTCTCGAAGCTCTGAAAATTTGATTGAAAGAGGTCAATGACATTGTTGCGTCGACTAATCACATTCACGAAATACTTTTTAATAATGTCTACGTCGAATAGATAGGTAATTGAAGAAAAGAGTTATTTTTTTCAATGAGAAGATGAACACAACTGTTGGAAGAAGCTGAAATGACGTATGGGCACTGATAAAAAAAATGGAATTGCAATATTTTGCATGCTTGCGTCATGAATTTAAAAAAAAACATCCTTCAAAGGCGTAGGTTTTCAATTTTAGCCTTTGAATTCTAATTAACTGTGATTAATTTATTCACCTAACTCCTGAATAACTATTCGAACCTTCTGTTATTTCCTTTAGGAACGTGGTATAGCCATTATCAACCTGCGTCTGTGAACAATTAAGTGTATCTAACCATTTGCGTGGCGATTGGCACAGGAAACCCCATAGCAGTACGCACATGATGACTGTCAAAAGTCTGTGTCACAGAAAGTGATAGGTATATAACATCGCTCCTATTGACCGATTCGGGTTCGTTGAGGGCAGCAGACATTTCATGGCACTGGGCGCAGCCATAGTGGGTGTCTGAGCCGACCCCCCCCCCCCCCCCCCCCTGCTCTTCCCCACCCCCGGGCAACATGTTTATCACGCACTTGTAACAAAGGTTCGCGCACTAAGCAAGCATTCGCGCACTCAGTACGAGACGCCCATTGGCTAAAGCAGTTTTTCATTCTGCGCGCGTGCTAATGTAGGGAGAGGGGTGGGGAATGGGAAGGGGGGGGGGTCGGCTAAGACACCCACTATGGCTGCGCCCATGCCAAAAATACACATAGCGCGTCACAGAATCGGTCAATAGTGGCAAGCCAACATGAGTGAGAGAGAGAGAAAAAAAAAACACATACCGATATGAATGACGCATTGAAGTAGTCTGATCCCTTGTCGCCATTTTGTACAGCGAGCTTTACTCTGGTCGAGTCATCTGAAACAAATCAATTGGCACCAAAAGTGATTGCAGCAGTTTGTTGGCTTCTTAAAGTTTTTCTTCCTTGACGTCTTCATCATCACTACATTCTACCATGCGTAGATCATATTCCATCCACATGTTCAATCGCCATCCCATCAGGGAATCCCACGTCCATTAATGAATACTGGATGTTTGTTTGGTAAAAGTATTGTATTGTGACGTTGTAGTTATCATGTACTGTTTGAAATGTTCTAAGGTGTTAATCTGAATGAATAAAGAAGTTATATGAAGATGAAGGAGGAGTAAATGCAGAAGATCAAGAAGATGTTGATAAGAAGAAGAGGATTTTTCTGAACGCTGAACCTTTCATGATAGTATAATATGGGATTTATTCAAAGTAACCTATATATAAGATATATGTGAGATACCCCATAAATATTGTGATCAGTATTTACCATTTTCAGCAACAATCATAATAGAAGATTTTTGTTTGTTACATGTTCTCTGTTGTGTGTTATGCATATTTATGATGTTCTTTGAACAATTGTTATTTGTGTATATCTCTTGTATGTAATGCTAGTCGAAGGCACGTTTGCACTGTCGTATTTGTGGAAAATAAAACATTCAATGCAGTTCAATTTACTTCAATATCTCCGTCGGTTTTTTTTTTCTTATTGCTCAAATACTGTCGGAGGAACCTTTGATTTCACAGCATCCTACATTTTTGTTGTCGTTGTTGTGATGTTATTTAAGACCAAGATGGCGGATGGCGGTACATTTGTATCATCTAAATATTTAACGTTTAATGTTGTAACATATCAATCATTACAAGAAAAGATGTAACTCCCATGAGTGCAAGAATATCTCTATCAATATTTCGCTCAGGAGCAATGACTGTTAAGGTCAAGTTAACTACTGTGTACTTTTTCGAAATTCAATCCCATGTTCTTGGAGTGTTAAAAAGAAACCATAAATTACGTATCTAATATGTATAAGTAGCGGTACTTTACGTCTAAAGACAAGTAGTCGTACATCACAAGCAGCGTGGCAGTTGCATGTACATCACTATAAAATTCTTGAATTAATCGTGTATCAACTATTACTAATCCAAAAAGTGATTCGAGAGAAGATGAAAGTGATCGACTACTATCACATAAACATATGCTCTAAAAGGGTTTAGGTCTTTAAAAAGAGCTGATTCCTCGCTGCTTTTGAGCCTAAGAATGTAACTACTCAAAAGACAGAACAGGTGTGGGCGTGTGCTAAAGATCCCCCCTCCCCCTTCAAAAATCCAAAAACGAACAAAACAAGAAGCAAAACTGAAAAAAAAATAGAAGAAATGTATATCCTGATGATGATCATTAAATGCGTATAAATATGTGTTGTTTAAAGATAGTCCACGAGCTTTTAAAGTTAAATGAACGTTGGCACGTCTATAGGTAGTTACATTTGAAAATTAAATGTTCCACTTTTCTCATGATCTGATCATAGAATGTTACAAAAATTTACCAACATGCCGACTTACAAGGCAAGACGTTCTTGTAACGATTTTTATTGAAGTTAACCTCCTCCCTTGCACTTGTCTGTGGATGAATGTCCTCCTTGGGAAGATCCTGAAGTAGATTTCAACACCCAGGAAAGTTATCGGAAGAACAGTGTTTAAATCCACGAGATGCCTTTAACTTGGTTAATGGCTGCTTTATTTTACTTACAACACATTTACAGATGAGAAGAGAAAACAAGTATATATATCTTTTCTTTGCCTTACCAGAAGTACATTGTTACATGATAAAAACATGTTTTATATGCAAAGGTACAACATTATATTGTTTATCGAAATTTCGTAATCACAATGGCATCATTATAGGCATAACAAAGATTTGAAAAGAAGCTGTCGCAAAACATCTTAATCATCATTAAAACAAGATTTCTAGCCCTCTCCTCCCTTTAAAAAATGCTGTTATATGCATTCATTTATCTATCTATCTATCTATCTATTTGTCTGAATTTCCATTCTTTTGAAAATTCCCTTTTGGTAGATTAGTTTCGAAGCAAGTTTTCTTTTGTCTGCTCCTGCAATATTCCGATTAACAATCAATCTGTAGTCCAAACACCAACAGAGGATTAGTAAAAGTTATTACATTCTTAATCTTTATTTGAGCAAGTGTTGGATACTAAAAGTCAATTGATTTTCTTTTTTTTTTTGGGGGGGGGAGTGGGGTATATATCATATCTCAATATTTCTTTTGGATATATGAGAAGGGAATCATTTAATATACATTCGATAAGTGCGTGACTTATCCTCCTTAAAGAGAATGTGTGTGATATACGAGTAATATACATACAAACTTGTATAATGTATATAATGTGTGTATATAACGTGTGTGTGTACGTGTGTGTGTGTGTGTGTGTGTGTGTGTGTGCATGTGTGTGCAAATCAATATCATCACTATCATTATCATCCTACTTAGATTCGGTAAATGTGGAACTTTAAAAAAAAGCGTTAAATTTTGTTTACATGGCCATAGTCTATGAACACTGCCTGAAAAACACTGCACTCACAAAGAACTCATCTTTGAAGAAACCAGTGTGTCGGTTAGTCTGCACGAAATTGATGAACTCGGCCGTTGGCATTGGCGCCCTATGCGGCGGCGATCTTGCCGAGGTTGGTGATCGTGAAGTTTCGGAAGCCGACCTTTGGATGTCGGCTAACGGTGATGTCCGAACGTCTGATCGTTTAACCGGGTCAGTTGAAGTTGCATGGGAAGGAGGAATACAACATTAATACCTAAGTTCTATGGTTTCTCCAAATTGTTGAATTAACGAATTATTCGTTTAGAACACGATTAATTAGGCCTACACATATTCTTATATTCTATTGGCATTAGAGTGTCTTCACAGTGCAGAATATATAGCGTATTCATCATTGATAATGCCGATCTCATAGAAAATCGGAAAAAGGAAGGTAAGACACTCACGTTTGCTCAAATGTCTTCTTTTTTTTAGAGAGAGACAGGCAATAATATAGCCTAGTATTGTAATTATTGGTTCCTAGATCTCAGAGGAAGACGATAATGACACGAAAATCCATCGCACACAGACAGGATACTATCTCTAAGGGAAAGAGTAAAGTTGCATCGATCTCCACTCAAACACGAAATCTTCCTCTCTCACTGATGAGTCATGCTCCTATGAAGGCAGGCATTCACAGCCATATCTATATGGGTTCATTACTTGCACAAACTGTAATCGGGAAGATAATCCAAAAAAAAGGAAGTTATTTATGTAGCTATGCTTTCCCTTTAATTTTAGGGGTTTTGTATTTCTTGAAAAATGATTCCATTTCATTTTCATTTCTAAATTATATCATTTTTGACAAAAGAATAGAATTCAATATGACAATGCATATAAACACAATAGAGTAGATTGTGATTTTTGCTTATTCAAGTGAAATTAATCCAGATTATTGTTTTTTTCAATAAAACAAACCAATTTTTTCTACAATAAAACAAAACAATTTTTTCGTTAAAGAAATGCATGGGCAAACTGTAACTGAATCGTAACAAGGAAAAGATGTCGGAAATAGAGGAAACTATTAAAAAACCTAGCTTGTAGAATTTCATGAATTTCTGCTCGTTTTGCTTATGTTCCCCTTGCATTCCTCTCTTTCTTGATCTCTCTCTCTCTCTCTCTCCTTCTCTTTCTGTTCCGTTTTGTTTCACAATGCATGTAGTCCAATCGATGCATAGATTACACATTATATCGAGGACTTTTCATTTCGACATGGAAATGTGACAAAAGTGAGAGATTTTAACCGAATACCCTTTTACTTACCTGTAGGATCATCTTCCTTTGATGACCCCCTGTCCTTAAGACTCAAGAGGGCGTCGTGTTTATGATTAGCATGATGTCTACACAAAAAGAAAAATATAATCGTAAGGAATACATACATTTCAAATGAATTTACTTCTATTTGTGACCGTGCATCACAAAAGCAACAAAAAAAATCGCACCCCTTGATTTTACATGAGGACTCAAAAAAGGTGACATGGGTCACCCAAGTCAATCCTAATTTTTTCATATTTTTTGAAAGAACTATTCTTCTTCAACGCCATTCCTAAGTTTTTTGGGTCATAAAATGAATGAGAAAGAGCGTTTTCAGCAGTTTTTCTACGAGCTTTTTTTTTAAAGTAGTTAAATCAGATATGTCTTTGAGACCCCTTTTCATTTCTCGTGTTTCTTGAGAATCCTTTGCACACTCTTCACTTTCAACTCATATAACTTTTGGCAGGATAAGGCTACTGCTTTGAAAGTTAGCACTAATCATGGACAGAATGTGTTAATAAAGCATGCTTAATGTCAGCTTAATCTAATAATTGCTTCATTGTTGCTGCTTCGGTGGTTTTCATCCTGTTTTTGTCCCATTTCTCGCACGGCTAGCACGGTTTGGGAAAGATTAAGCGCTTGAATAGACCTTGCACTTCAGAGCCTCTTTTCTCAGTTCACATTTTTCTAGTGTGTGTGTTTTCTTTCCAATACTTAGATAGGTTAGGAGAGTCCATTTGACTTGAGTTATACATCATTTGACTTGAGTCATACATCATTTTAAAGCTAGAGTCTGCTCTTTCAGAATCTGCCCCTAACTAATAATCCACATTTGACGACTTTTTGTTGGTTTTGTGATGCAAGGGCACATTTTATATCAAAAAATGCACAATGGAGAAAAGTATTTCGTCCTACCCACACTAAACAGCATCTAATAGCGTATCTCATATAAATAATTGTATATATTATATCATTATCAAATTGTTATACTCTCTCAATTCGTTTCCAGATAAATCATCACGTCTCAATTCTTCGCTCCTTAATTCACATAATTACATTGCATGTCATACTGATTAAGTTCCTTGCAATTTAAGGTCAAACAACATACCAAACTGATTCGGAGGTTAAGAATCAACTGTCGTATCACCATGCATCATCAGATCTTTTAAATCATGATGATGTCGTAATAACGTCTCCCGTGGTATAGGTTTCACGTGTGTTCCAAATTTACAAAATTATACGATATACATACAATATTTAGCGTCTTTCACAGGCCTTGTCAGAAGGGAAATGGTGGGCAGTTAATGAACTTGAGAGATGGCATAAAATGATGATAATCATGAACGATGACAACGTGGAGACAGTGTGGATATTACTAATGTGCTCAAGAACATACTTACCTTTTACGACGTCTCAAGATGACGATGATTACGATGACGATGACTAGAATAAAGACGGCGGCTCCGACTCCCCCTCCGATGGCAGCAGCGATGAGATCGTTGGTCATCAAGATGCCAGGTGTTGTGGGATTGGACTGAGTTACAGCTGTCACAAAATATGGATTAATACAATAAGTAATCTATAAGATTAGTGACTCTTAGTATAAAGGTGTTAAAATTTGTAAGGACATGTAAAAATCCAACCGTGATTGAGATTGTATGAAGAGTGTAAGTAATCAATAGTTCTAGATGAACATTTCGTCTCTGTCTTGTTTTACAAATAAAAAAAAAAACAGGAAAACGCTAGTGTCAAGGAAACTAAATTGAGAAATACTAGACATGCACGTTTCAAAACCAATACTAGTATTCCCCTGACAAAGATCTTCGCCTTTTGACGATTCAAGGCTGTAATGATGCATTCTTGAGAAATCTGCTTGAACAAATTACATACAAATAGTCTTCACAAATTATGATCTACGTCAGCAGAACGTTTTGCTTGTTCATGTTTATAAGATAAATACACGTATACAAATATTCATACGCACAGACATACACCTATAACTAAGTCATGTATGTTTATGTTACTTTACCTGAATTTGTAGACATTGGGTTCGTAGGCAATGGAGTCGTAGGTAGTGGGTTCGTGGAAACTTCGAGGGCTGGTCCTGTTGGACCTTCCCCCTTGGCCCCCTCGCGGACCGCGGCTAGGCTCAGATTGTAGTTGGTGGCTGGCTCCAAGCCGGTGATATTGAACTCCCTGGTCAGGGAGGTAAGGGGGGTGTCAGTGGACGTTGAGCCGTTGATCCATTCCTTTCTGATGTCAGAAACGTACAAGAAGTATCCGATCACTGGCCCGTCACCTGTGTCCGTCAGTTCGTTCCATTCGTTCCATCGCAGGACGATGTGGTTTGGCCCAATGTCTGAGACGTTAACTGCAGATGTCAGCACAGGTAATTCTAGGCAGAAGAACAAACAATCGACGGTAAAAGAGAATGGTACAAATAGGCCTGATAGATGACATTGATATTTGTTCACAAGGTTTTGTTAATCCAAGTCATGCACAATCATTAACGCTCGAATAGACGACGGAGATACAAGGCGAGCTTGACTAGTACGGGTAAAACTGATACGCTAGTCGAGGGTTGCATGGGTTTTAGGGGGTTGATTCATTGCCTGAAGGGAACATCTAGAGCCCCCAAGCCAAAAATGGGAATGTTGTCAGGTGATGACATCATATTTTGTTTGTTTGTTTGTTGAATTGGATGTGCGGTTTCTAACAATATCCTTTAATTTGTGTTCTTTTTCGTCGTTGGTATTTTTTTTTCCAATTTTGTGCCGGAGTTTGATAAGAATAATTTTGTATATAACTGCGTTCGTCTTATTCTAACCTGCTGATAAAAATCGACTGTTAAACATGGCGTGAAATAGCTCGTTGACTTTGCTGTAGACGAACACTTGTCCTAGTACACATTAAAGTGTTAAAGAATGATCATCTGGATATTGATGATCAGACCTATATCTGTGTCTATTATTATCACTTCCTCAAAGGCTTCATAATCCCTATTGGGCTTGTAGTTAAATTCATCGAGGTATTGACACCACTATCAAATACGACTTCGTGACAATAGTAACTAACCTATGTTGGTGATAGTGTTGATTACAATCATCGCGATGTTCCTAGAGATTAATATATCATTTACACAGAGAAAAGTTACGCATTGTGAAAACGAATAGAAGAAACTGACATTTTGCGCGTCATAAAGTTTAAAGGATATTTTCATTCTAGTTATAAAAGGGCACCACTTACGATAGAATTGCCTTCCGAGGACTCGAGCATATAATAACTGAGATGATGTAATCACAACGCAGTAGATGACCTCATCATCATCGATGTCGTCAACAACAAACAGCCAGTGTCCCATCAAATTCCCCGTGGTATTATATTGTATAATTTTGCCCTGCATCACTCCGAACTGGAGATAGACATTGCTGTTTGTATAATCGCTGTCCGTGACGTCAAAACCGCAAAGGATTCGAGCTGTACCAGGGTTAGTCTTCTTTGACGTAATGCTAAAACGATCTGCAGAATAAGGCAAACATATAAATAATCATCTTTAATGGAAAACTGGAAAATCATCGTGGTCCTATTTAATTTGTGAGACGATATTTTTGGATGATTTTGATGATATCCTTTATTTCATTGTCAACATTTATATCCCCCCTCCCCGACTCCGTCAAATTTAAAAAGTTCAATCCCACTGATTGTGTAATTACCTCCGCCAAGGGAGGAGGTTATATTTTCTTTACCGTTGGCTTGTTTGTTTGTTTGTTTGTTTGTTTGTTTGTTAATCCGTGTGCAAAATAAAAAAAAAAACAGTTAACGGATTTGGATGAAACTTACAAGAAAGGTTGAGAATGACACAAGTAACAAACGATTACATTTTGGTATAGTGATCCGAGAATTTTGGGGAATTTATGAAGGATTTTGATATTTCGACAGGTAGGGTCAATGATCTTGGGAGTTCAAGCTGCGCATTTTTGAGGTTTTCAAACTCGCACTCAAGTGCGTACTCTATAGTTTCTGCCAATCAGCGTCTTTGGTTTCTGGTAGGGCGAGGCGCGCCGCGCAGCTGAGGGTTTATGACGTAACAAAGGCTTCTATATTGGGAAATCGGGCAAGTTTTTCAGCATGTACCGGTATACCTATGCGTGTGGAAATCACTGATCTCTATGGAAGAGCCCGAAGAGCTTTTCCCGAGTGGTGGAGAGGAGAAAAATCTCTTTGGGAAGAGCAAGATCATTGGTGGAAAGTAGCTGCTTGGCTGAGGTCTGCACTCCCAGAGTGCTTTTCTAGTTATTTACTATTTTTGTTGCCATGACAAAGTGCATTGTTTCTTTTTTATGGCATCATTCGTGTATATACTCTTTATTGAATTTGAGAAAAAAACTTCCCTTATCAGACGAATGAAAGACAAATCGACAATTTGTACAGCTTTGAATCATGTTCTTTTTTTTCTTTTTTTTTATGATGGAAATAAATAAACTATTGAATTGAACTGAATTGAATTGGAAAAGATTTGAAATGCATTTTCTCTGAGGTTAGGTATCTAGGTTTGCTTTTTTAAAAACACATTTTCTGTTTTCTTTTTTGTTTGTTTCCTGCTTAATTTGAACGTGCAGCCCCGAGAAACATGACAAAGAACATGAAGAATGTTTTATTGAAACAGCAATTGAGACTTTTGAAGTTTAAGGAAAAGATGTCGGTTAATTATCTTTAGACATTCGTAGGCAATGCACCATTTTGACAGGTGTCACCGGTCCAGCGAGGGTGGCACTTGCCCGAGGCGCAGGTGCCAGTAACAGAGTTGCAGTCTTCACGGTCGTCGGCACAGTGGCACGTCTTCGTGCAGTACGCGTAGCACCCTGATTCTGGTTTCAAGAGGGACAAGACACAAGCAACACGAAAAGACCGTTTTAAAACATACAGAGCCAATCAATTTCAATTTATTTTCAGTTTTTATTCATTTCATTCTCTTTTTCCACAGATCATACATGATAATATACGAAAATTACAAATCACCTTGAGTACAAACTAGTTGACTGTATGATTAAAGTTATTAGTAATTAACGAATTCAAAGCATGTATACCTAGTTACTTCAAACCAATCTTGTCATGTATTACTTTATCCATGCTTTGAGGGTGGAAAATGAGGAGTCCACTAAAAAGCAGAGTTTGTGTACTGTGGACAACTCATAAAATCAATTCATAAGCTCACAAAAGAAAAGTACAAAATCATTCTGGACAAGGCAGACATTTCATGAAAGACCGGACAGAAACAAACAAACAAACAAACAAATTGCAAATATAGATACAAAATCACAGCAACATAGTATGACTGTTGTATAAGGCCTATGAAATAGGAATCAGACCAAGGATGACCACGAAAGTTGCTTGAATATCTGGTGATTCAGTGCAGCTGTGGTGATAAAATAAAATATGTATTTCACTATGGGGATGATGATATTTATATCTATCATGAATTAATTAGAAGCAGTGCCTTGGTAAGACTCAAACAGACACAATTTATACTTGCGCTTGAAGAATACAATGAGAGAACCCTTTTTTTTTATTTTACTGTTGAGAGAATTCCAAAATTTATGGCCTGTGTATTATATGAATACATTTATTTTTACCCAATGAAGTTAACATGAGAGAGGTGAATGTAAATGATGAGACTGCCTACCAGGACACTTGTGAAATTATTGGGTTTTTTTTTCTCTTCAACATAGAATCAAAAAATAAACGGGAGTGTAGGATTATTCTAATTAAACATGAATTATCTCAGCTGAAATAAATACAAATCTCGAAATTGTTGAATAGTGAAAAACAATGCATCTGAACACTTTGTTACGATAGCAGTTCGTCTAGCAAATTTTGAATGTTGTTTCCCCATGCTATAACAATTCATAATTTCAGTAAGGTCAAGGTAAAACAAGGAAGAATATAAAGACAACAAAGATGAAGGAATATGCAGCTTGAGTCTGTCAATAACACCAATGTTATGTGAAATTGTTTTACAGATGCTTAGTGGTCTCCAAGACAATTCATTATCGACGGTCACACCCAGAAATTTAATTTCAGATGCATTTTTAAGGAATGTCATCAAATAAGATATCTGTTGGCAAACCTTCTACTGTATGACTAAAACACATGTACTTAGTGTTTTGAAGATTTAGGGACAATTTATTTGCTCTGATCAAAATTAATGAGCAACATCTGGCAACTCGTATGGTACGCACAAGAGTAATTGGATTTTGGTGCGAAAAGAAAACATTTGAATCATCTGCAAACAGTATAAATGAAAGGATTATCAAAGACCTGCAAAATTCATTTATATAGATAATGACCCAAAAAAATGAAAAGTAGAAGACATAAAGAAATTTGGTTATAATTGATAATTGTGTTCGATTATAAAAGTCAAATAGAGATGTTTAATGCTTTTTGTAACTTCTGAACGGATTCTCCTTTTTTTTTTTCCTATACCTATTGCTGTGAGTTTTTTACTATTTTTTTCTGCATATACTGTCTCTTCATCATGTAATATTTCTCCGGTAAAGCAAAATATTCAAATAGACTTCACTTTTGTTATAATTTAGCTAAAACATTGTGTAATGTACAGAAATATCAGCGCCATCTTCGTACTCACGAATATCACAATTATCCCTCAGACCAGTGATGTTATTCATATAACCTGGACCACAGGTGCCGTTCGTAGCTATGCACAGTCCAGTCTCCTTCTCGCACGGCCCGTTGTTGGAGCAGTTACACATTCTCGTACAGTTTGTACCATAAAGCCCCCAGGGACAACTCGTTTGATCTGTCATGGCATATATAAATATCAAAATTTAATACAGTCATATCATCATCTATTCAAACATTCAAACATGCACTCAAGAACGAAAGTGGATCAAACCATGCAGAATAAAACTCTGATCAGAGAGCAGCACTCACACGCGTACAGAATTACAGCATTGTACAGATACAAAATTGTTCGTATCGAGGAACAATTTCTGTAATGCCCGATTGTTTCTCGCCAACTCTGGACAAATCGAAAATTGTCAGATGAGACTTTTGCAGAAGGATTTTAAAATTGCAACCTTTAACGCAACCTAACCCTTAATAGAAAGGTATCGCGAAAATTAATCTCCCATAAATTTTTCGTCATCATAATACGAATTTTTGGAAAGTTATTTGACACAAATATACGGTTTTCCACAAATCTGTAATATTTGTTACAGACGACGGACCCACGGACTGCAGTAGGACAGACGCCATTGGTAATCGCAACTCCACATTGTCTCGTCGAGACAAAAAAAAAAAAAATCTGTGCTTTTGCGGTTTTAGCACTTTTAATTTTCACGAAAGTCTACACCGCCCTCTATATAAACTTGATACACAATCTCAAGTTTCAGTATAGTAATAGCAGTACCATAATCACAGCGGTCACATTCATTTATAATCGTTATCAATATCTCTATCACTGACATTTTTGTCTTCACCGTCGTTAATGCGATAATCATAATAATATTAATATCATATTAAACACAAAAAGGGAGAACATCAACTGTAACACTGTCTGCAGAATTCCCCAGCGAAGCTCTGTTAGCCTTGTATGTTTTATTTACTGGATGGTTCGCTTACTTTCACCTTGTTGGCGGGTTGTTGTTGGATTTTTCGATATTATCACAAAAATATAAAGCGATATTGGACTCCTCAACGGCACCATAATGGTCCTTGACATTACGCAGGCTTTTTTTCCAAAATTTTTATCATTAAGACATGGAAAAAACAAAATATCACACCAGAGACATTGGTTTAGGTATAGGAGACTATAGTGAAGGAAAACCAAGCCTATTAGTTCAATTAATAGGACTCGGAACATCTATGTGAGATTTCCATTTGAGAACTTTTTCCAAAATCGATTTTTCCAGTGATGCTTTCATATCTTTTTTTACTCCACTCCGAAACAGGTAGTAAAAAATAATGTCGGTCACTATAGACACTTGACCATTTACACAGTATTACAAAAAAAGAAGAAGAAGAAGAAGAAGAAATCGGTCTTGAGATGAGATACTGTCAAGCATACAGGGGATAAGACAGTTTAGCACGACAAGCAAATTACTTTCACACCGCGATATAATGCTTCATAAAAGCATTTCATTTACTTTCTTATAGTAAAAGAAAAAGTTAAACATCTCGTTCATTAGCTAGCTTTTAGCCCAATCAAGTACTCATTTTTTCACTTACTCTTGGTGACTTTATCAGGGCAACGGGTCACAATACGTTTCTCCTGTCCACCAATCAAAATGCTACTTACAGTGAAAATGAAAATTAGTACTAATGGTACGTAAGACATGCTGGCCCAGATATTTGGAATGAAATTCCCCTTGAATTACGTGACATCAAGTCCATACATTCGCTCAAGAAAGCATTTAGAACATATTGATCACACGGTGCCATCGGCCCATGAAACCCTAGATGATTCATTCTTTGTCCCAGACATAATTTATCCATATTATTTTGTTTTTGATATTCTGAACATACGGGATGCACAAGCCATTGCCTATACTGCGCTCTTCTTATAGGATACATTTTTGTATATGTTGTCTGTTATTTAATACACCGGGCAAATTATGCTTCTTCTATAGTTCCTACGCCCTGGTAGGGAGATGTATACTATCTTAAACTATATAAGTTTCTCAGTTGCTGTTTTTTATTCTTTCCAACGCTAATGCAATGCAACCTTTATTAAACACTGTTTGATAATGTCTAACTGTACGTAAATACATTACTGTAATCTACTATAATCATGTACGCAGTATGTATATTGCGAGTTGATCTGGCAAGACTAATATCGGGAGGTTTCTATCACCTCCCTCTCTTTCTTTCCTTATCCCTCTATTCCACGAGCATCATGTTGTACCCCTTCTTTCAGTGTATTAATGACATGTATCATTGGTTGCCAAAGAGTCAGGCTTTCAGCTTACTATTGGCAGCCGTTCTATATGGTCTAATTTATAACGCGCTGTGACTGTGTCACAGATGTATGTGCATTAAGATAATTATTGCTGAAATCGTAGAGAATCTTAGAGAATAACCATATGTGTATAGTATCATAATATGATTATTATGTTTTTATAGTATCATAATATGATTATTATGTTTAATAGTATCATAATATGATTATTATGTTTAATAGTATTGAGGGGAAAAAAGTGAATTGTCGGAGTATAGATAAATCAAATTAAATCCAATCAAAAGTTCGTACCAATGGTCTCACAGAAACTAAAAAATTTCATCACGTATTTTACAAATTTATCACACATTTCACCAATATTTCGGCGTATGAAATACGGCGGAAACAAAAAGCCAACAGTATTCATTGAGCTTACTATAAACTCTCTCGCAAATGTACGGCCGTTCCGTTGTTGGGGTAACATAGCTCCAAGTGCCATGCTTGTTTGGAAGGGCGTCCGATAAGAGGCAAACCCCACGGGCAGAATCCGTATCCGAGAACATACTGTCCGGTTCCCAAATCCCGTTGTCTGGAACTCTGAGTATAGTAGAGACACGCAAAATTTGAAGCGAATATCATTGCTACAAGTATTGCATGGACGCCTATAAAATCGCGTTTCCATCATTTACTCTCAGGACTGAAAGACTTGTTGCAGGTGTACATTTGGAAGTAAGTAAAAAGCTCTATCGAAAGCAAAAAAAAAAAAAATCATTAAGTTCTTTCTATCCGTGCAAATTACATTCCGTGTAGATTACATTCATAATGCTTTTGCAGTTTCCATTCCGCTGACGTATTGACGCTGTATATTTTTATACACTCAGCAAAAAAAGAAAGTAAACACTTTTTCGAGGTCATATTTTTCATAGAAGATTTTTATGAAAATCAATGTATTATATACCATATTAAAGGTAATTTAATTGCCTATTAAGCTGATAGGTTAATTAGAAAGAAAACTTTACGCATGAGTAAGCACATTAGATTTTGTCCTCCAAGGCACAAAATTAAAAATTGCAAAATTGACAAGTTCTCTTTTATTTGCAAATGCCCTTCACGATAACATTGACAACAAAAGACCAGTTTAAGACAATGAGAGACATGAATGAAATAGGAAAAATAAGTTTTTGTTCTCTTTATCTCTTTATAACCTCTAAGAAAACAAAGTGGGAAACTAAGGGGGAAAAACAACAATTTTCTGTCAAGTCAAACTTCAAATGACAAAGGGAATAATAAGCATAAAGATGGTTAAATGAGCAGAATTTCTTTAATTATTTCTTTCAATCTAGTGATTTAAGAATCCATGTGACAATTTCAAGAACCGAACATTACTTACAATTTCCAAATTTGAAAAAAAAACCTCAAATTTCTACCATTTTTGTTAATTATTACTTCTTTTGTCATTTCATTTGAATTTAGATTTGACATAAGATACTTTATTTTTCCCCTTTATTTTTAGTCTTCATTCATCTTTTGGTCTTTAAAGAGATCATAGAGATCAAAGGTTTATTTTTGCAACTTAATTCATGTTTCTTTTCGTGTGAAATTTGTTGTTTGTTCTTATTGTTCTATGGAAGAGCACATACGCATGAATGGCAAATTATTCAGTTGTGCAATTTTTACTTTTGTGCCCTGGAAGAGAAAAACAATGGTGTTCACTCATGCGTAAAATTTCCCTTTTTGATGATCTACCAGGTTGATAGCCAATTAAATTACCTTCAATATGGTATATAATACACTAGCTTTCGGCCAAATATTCTATGAGAAATCTAAACTTGAAAAAACGTTTACTTTCTTGTTTTTGCTGAGTGTATATATATATATATATATATATATATATATATATATAAAAGAAACAGAAAAGTAAAATGGCATTTACTTACTGGCCAAGCGTGGTATCGTCGACCCACCGGAATTCTTCTGAAGGGGGTGCATAGAGTCCGAACCATATGCATCGATCAAGGAACGCAGATGTTGGCTTCGGGAGCAGAGATGTGAGGAAGATCTGTAGAGAGACAAAATTAATGGGTACAAGATTATTACCATGGAGCGTCTGGGGGTTTAGTAGAGCTCTAGATTTTTGAAGTTGGGCAAAAGCCACCTCTGACCAGCAAACTAAATAAAAATAAATGAAAAGAGAATCTTCTCAAGGTTGTTCTCATTTCATTGTATTCATTGATCTTTGTATCTTTTTCCATGAACAAAATTTTATAAATGAAACATGTTCTAGGTTAAAAATAATTTTGTTACACAAATCAACGTCATGTAACAGAGGTTCATCATAAGTCAGAAGCGATACAAGTTTTCTGTTACGGAATTTTTTTATGGGTTAGCAGGGGTTACGATCAGCAAAAAGCTTGAAAGCTCGATAACCTTGAAATAAACTTATATAAGAATCACCTTACTTTTTTGATACGAATGGTGCAGGGGCAGGTGCATGAGAGGCCGTGACCCTTAAAATGTCTTTTGGAAATTTTGGTAATTACAAATACTAGATATCAAATGAATATACAATTGATTTATTAGCATTTCTCTTGTATTTCTTTTTGAAAGAAGGTCAGAGTGTTTGCAATTCATGTACCTGTTAATACTGTGATTGGTTCTATGTATTATCAAGTCAGTGGAATCTTAGGCTTTTTGTGTTAATGATATCCCAGCATTATTTAAGTGGATACTGTTGCGTGGACAGGTACAATTAAATGCCAACCAGAGAATATTGACTTAGGCTTTTCATAATGATATTTAGAAATAAAACTGGTTATTTGTGGAATATCTATCTCATATATCTTGTACAGTCTTCCAAATAAAGGATCCGTTTGACAGAGACATCACGACTTCTCCAAATCCCAAAAGCTTTCATTTTTGATAAATTATCACAAATTACGTTCTGGTCTGAGTGTAATTCCGCAACATTATGTTGCAGTAACCAATGTGTGGTAGAACTCAAGTATTGATTATCATCGATCGAGTTCTGTGGCCGAAAATGCAGTATTCGGATTCTTTTAGCGGTTGCGAAAGACGTATCTTTTACACTCTTTCCCAATGACAGGTGCCTTTCTATTTCATATCTTGATATTATTGTTTTTTTTTCTTATACGGGGGAGAGGTTAAGATAATATGTTCAATATGATATGGGGGGAATAAGTTAGCAATTAAACGCCGCAACCAATGTATGGGGTGAAATGGAATATTCCCCTCACACACGAGGAAGCGTATTTATTTTTAGAATTGAAATTTAACGATCTGGTGCACAATTTGGGTTGGATATTGGAAAATATCCAACAAAAATGGAAAAAAATCCTCCTTCGAATGGCATATCTGGTTGAAAAATATACTTCCTAGAGAAATACTTTAACTAAGATTATACGGTTAGAAAAGAGGAAATATTATATGTTTCAGTTAGAAAAATATAAACATGATATGAAGAATACATGGAAGGTTTTGAACCAGGCCATGAATATATCAAAAAAGAAATCAAATATTACAACAATAAGATATGGCAACAAAATATATGAAGATCCAAGTGACATAGCTAATATTTTTAACTCTTATTTTTCAATGATTGGGGAGAATTTGGCTAGAAGGGTACCACAGTCAAATACGCATTTTTCAACATTTTTAGGTCAACCAAACCCAAGTTCTATCTTTTTTGTTCCAACTACGAAATATGAAGTTATTGATATTGTTACTGCAATGAATGACAAGCGAAGTGCTGGTTACGATGACATAAGTAATTTTATTTTAAAGGGAATTATATTTTCAATCGCTGACCCACTTTCACATATTTTTAATAGATCTATATCATGTGGTGTTTTTCCTGATTTTATGAAAATAGCTAAGGTTTTTTCTTTATTCAAAAAAGGCGATAGTTCTGATATGAGTAATTACAGGCCCATTTCTTTGCTTTCATCTTTATCTAAAGTTTTGGAAAAATTGATATTTAAAAGAACAATTAATTTTTTAACTTTTCATAACGTTTTTACAAATTCTCAATTTGGGTTTCGACAAAAACACAGTACCATTCATGCCCTTTTGAAGTTTATCGACCACGCAGCGCATACTATTGATAATCATTCCCATCTTATTGGTATATTCCTGGACTTCTCCAAGGCCTTTGACACAATAAATCATGAAATCTTATTTTACAAGTTGTCTCTTTATGGGATAAGGGGGAAGGCCTTGGAGTGGTTCAGGAGCTACCTGCAAAACCGCAAACAATACGTATCTCTGAACGAGAACGTTTCAAGTCTCGAATTCATTAAGTGTGGCGTCCCACAAGGTAGCTCATTAGGTCCTTTACTTTTTATCATTTATATCAATGATTTTTGCAGATCATCCGACGTGTTGTCATTTATACTTTTTGCTGATGATTCAAATGTTTTCTTTTCACATCAAAATCCAGATGAACTCGTGCACATTGTTAATTCCGAATTAAAAAAAGTGACCCAATGGATAAGAGCTAACAAATTATCTCTTAATCTTTTGAAAACTAAGTATATGTTATTTAGTAACTCTACAGAAGTTTTACGTAAAGAGATTATTTTTGATGACATTCAAATAGAACGCGTATCTCATATAAAATTCCTGGGGATTACAGTAGACGATAAATTTTCATGGAGGCCGCATATTATTAACATAAGTACAATAATATCACGTAATATTGGAATCATTAATAGACTTAAGTTTCATATTCCATTGTCTTCTTTGCTGACGTTATATTTCTCTTTAATTTCACCTTATCTTAACTACGGTCTTTTAGCATGGGGTAACGCTCATCAAACTTTACTAGATAGATTACTGGTATTACAAAAAAAGGCACTTCGTGTTATTTGTGGCGTCCCGCCACGTTCCCATACAGATCCATTATTCACTAAATATAAGATTTTAAAAATTAAAGATTTGTATTTTTTTCAGCTTGGACAGTTTATGTTTAATTTCAACACAAATGCACTTCCCTGTATATTCAATTCAATGTTTGCAAGGAATCAATTTTTCCATAATTATCCCACCAGACAATCTTCTGAGTTTCATCTACCTCTTCTGAGAACATTATTGGCTCAGAATATATTTATATACACAAGCCCTAGATTCTGGAATTCATTAAGTAGCGAAATAAAAAATTCTCCTTCTTTGTATTCCTTTAAGCGTAAGTTGAAATCCTTTCTGTTAAACCCTCTCTGATGTTCGTTTTTGTTAATCAAGTTCCAACAACCACAGAGTTTATCATCCAACCATCAATCAATTGATTTCTGAATTCATTAATTTATGAAATAGCCATTATAATTTCTACACAGCTGTATGCAACCACCGGCTGTTTAAAGAATTTCTTCAATTCCCTCTTCAATTCTCTCTTTCGTTTCTTTGATCAGCGTGTAGGCATTCTCCTTCTTTCTTCCTTCCTTCATTTCATTTTCCACCTTTCTGTCTAGTCGTGTCATGTTATTGTGTGTCTCGCGTTTGTTTCCGTCTTGTGTAAATCATACTTGTGTCCAGCATATACAAATAAGTATTTAGTTAGAGTTTCTTGAGTGGTTCACAATCTACAAGCTTGCTTTTTAGTGGACCTCTCAGTTCTCCTTTTTTTCAACTGAAACAAAGACTTATATTATTTTGCGTATACATAAAATGTTACTTTATTATTGTATCATTTGATATCATTTGTAAGTTGTGTGTATACGATTGTGATAATAACCTAATTCATACTGTGTTGTGTTTTGTTGGAAAAAGGAGAATGAAATAAAATGAAATGAAATGAAATGATAAACTTACTTCATCTGGTTTTCACGCGGGGTGGGCGTCATTCGCCGTTTTCTGATGTGACACATTATGATAGGTAGGCCACTTCATTATTTTAGCACCCTATGTTCTATATGTGGGCGAGTCGTGGCGAGTCCTGGCAAACTCACACACAAGACTTCCATTTCAATATCCTGTTCGGGGGACAGAGTGGTTTTCGCCTCTTACAAGAGTGAACATTGATTACTATGATTCCACACAACTGGATCAGTTGACTTAGTTGCTGAGTACGTTTTTTTTAATTACAAATGTACTTCTAAATCTACATCCGAGTCAACGGATTGCACGGAAGCGTGTTTTGTTTTGTTGTTGTTGTTGTTGTTGTTTTTGGGGGGGTGGGGGTACGGAAGGGCTTTCGTTGTACATTGTTAAAACTCTTTTCTTTCTTTCTCCTTTTTTGAGTTTGTCTAGCGTCCATTGCAAAAAAAAAAGACTTGTGAGACTGTTGAGCTAACAATATCTTATTTCTTTGAAAAAAATAGATGTCTGAAAGACTTTTCTGAACTGCTTTGAAACAGTGTCCACTTACGTTCACTTCTGTAGACTTGATCACGGCAAGATCTCCTCCGTAGCCCTGGCAGATTTGTCTGGCTTTCTCAAATCCTTCATTGTTTCCTTCGATGAGATACATCGAATTGCCGAATCTGTGCCAAGTGCAGGTCACGCTCTCTGCAAGAGTTGCATGAAAATACAATCTTAACCCTGACTGGCTTGTTTGCTCCTTGGTTGGTTGGCTGGTTGGTTGGTTGGTTTTCATTTTCCCCTTGACTAGATAGCCCATATTCAGATGAACTAGCTGGTCTCCAGTTGTGATTCGAGAACAACCAAAAGTGAGCATATCTTTCCGCTCAAATCGAGTCAAATGCTAAAGTTTTGCTATATTCTTTGAAGGTATATGAAGGGATTTGTAATTCTGAACATTATGGGGAGTGCATTGTACAAGGTTACACGGATAGTGATTTTGATAAAACTTCTTTTCTTTTATAATAATATTCCGTCCTTGGACGGGGTATATGGGAGGGACACTTTATTGCGTCCCGTAGTTTACGCTACGTATGTTTGTCGTGTTCTGTAATTAATGTTAATGTGTTTTTTTATCAATGGTTCCGAAATGTTTGGTACAAATTCATGTTAAATTTGTGTAAACAAGAACACATTACTGATCATTAAATTGCTCTCCACTGACTGCTAACGACTTGTGCTGCTATGCAAGATAGTCCTCCATTTGTGCACACTTAATTCTGAAGTTTCCGTATCTCATTACTTTTGTGTGGTATGCATGCACATTTTGTATTGCACATCTTCCCCAAGATGTCCTGCCCTAATCAATATAAAGTAAACTCGTGACAAAATTCTAAAAATATACAATCAGTCTTGGAGATATTTACTCATAGTATATCTAAAACGTGTTCTTCCCTTGAACACTATTTTTAAGCTAAACTATCATTCAGCAAAGTTAGTGTAATGTTTGAATTGTGCCACCATGACATTGCACAGTGACTGACTATAGCCACCGCTTACCCTCTGGTACTCTGCAAATGTGTCTTTTAGATTGGTCACAGTCAACACTGCGCCAGTCGCCATGCTCCCCAAGGTTGCTGGCTACCATGCATCCGCATTGGTTCGGTGAAATGTTGTCTGGCATTCCATTAAACTCTTCGAAATCTCTGCACAGCGCGAAAAAAGAGGAGCATGACAAAAGCGATCCCTGTGCGATCTTGAACACGGCTGACCAGAAAAGGAAACCCAAACAGTTATAGAAATAGTGAAAAACATGGCATGCCCAGGCCCACCTCCCGGATGTGGGCATACGCACACACAAACACCAACACGTGCTCTCGTGTTAAGTGCTCTTGGCTCAGTGCTGTTTCTAAGTACCGGTACATGTACATTTGAACTTTTATGGTAAAGGGAGCTACATAGAAGTGTTTCCTCCAGATATAATCAATTATTATTTCATGAAACTTAGTGACGACAAAAGAAATTCAGGCTGATTGTGATCTTCAGCGTAACATTTAAAAACGTTTCTTGACTCTGCATAAATACACAACAATAAAAAAAAAAACTAACGCTGAATAACACCTCAATGGGATATGCTTAAAGACGTTGTTCTATCTCTGACAATCTAGATATTCGCAATATGAGAGATCATTATCTAAGCGATGCAACACTGCAAGTAAGGTCGAAATGATTTAAAGCAGAATGAAATAATTAAAGCAGAAAACAGATTCACCCGAGATCTGTTCCGTCGATCCATGTAAACGGGGTACTAGATTCTCTTCTTCGAAGTCCTAACCAGTAACATAGGTTGGCTCCTGAAGGGGCAGGCAACAGTCCCTGTATATCGTCCTTTTGGCAATGATTTTTTTTTAAAGGATAAAAACGATCGTGACAAAGATGACTTTACATGAGGGCAGAGACAGTTTATGCTACAGCTTGAACAGTGAAGTGCTAACGAAGTTGAACAAAGGTCTTTGAAAGTCTTTGAAAAGGTGGCCATTGAAATAGCACTGTATTTGATTGGGTTGGATTGCTTTGCTTTATTCTATTTTGTTGTTGATTTCTTTCTTCAGATCTAGAATAACAAGGCAACAAAACAAAATGAAAATGCAAATACATAAATAAAGGACTTTTGTTTTAATTCTTCATTCAAACATGGTGACCTGTATTCCGTAAGACGTATACCACGAATCTTCAGTTTAAAGGGATGGTATAGTATTGATGGAGATGAAAAATGGGCTTTAATCTTTTTGCGAGATATCAAGAAACCACTTGTTAAACAGTACAGAGCATACCATTCTAAGAAGAATTCGAAGTTCATTTGATGAAAATCTGTTTTGGAATGGCCTAGATCTCCAAAAACATAGTAAAACAATAAAGCCGTCCGAATAAAAGGTGGCCCCATTTTTCATTAGTATGCTCTGTTTTGGGTATCTCGGCCATTTCACAATAAATTACAAATAAGCATTGAATTTCTCTTGAAATTGCATGCTCTTTCATATTTCATCAGAGGTTTCTCATTATCTCAACCAAAATTTTTTGAAATCTGAAGTTAGGCCTCAACCAAAAATATACGATCTCTTTAAGCGTTTATAAAACACGGAGCAAGAAAATGATGTCCATATTCAAACAAGTTTTTGAACAGACATTTAGCAGATCCAATCCCCATGATATTTCAAGAATAGACTTTTGTAATTCTCTCTACATGCATACCGAACACAAAGCAGAAAGAATTCTTTTCGTATTATTTCACAAAAAATGGTTTACTCCTTTTCTGTGTTCTGAATCCCAACACTATAGAGGAGAGACCATCATATTACTCTTAGTGATAATCGAAATATGTTTTGATGTTATGTTTTCAAATCAAGCACACCATGTAGCCACTACACTCTTTATAGGCCTACTTGCTGAACCGGGTTCTGTATCACTGGCAAGTCTCCGCCATCAAGATGTCGACAAAAGGTTCTCGACTCTTCGTAACTGCGAGCAGTTGTGTCATCTACCAGATAATAAGCTCCTGTTTTGTTAGTTAGTCCCTCCGTAGAACATAGCTGCAAGGAATCAACTGGAAACAAAAATAGTCGGTTATTTGCCTTATACAAGCCGACTATTGCGACAGTGCTTTCTCGTAACCCTTCCAACCGAGAGAATTTCTCTTATACTCATAAAGTTTGAAGGTGTTGTACCGAGATCGAGGATTGTTGGATCTGTCAAAAATCAAATGACTTGTTCATTTGTTATAAAGTTGATGAAGAGAGTTTTTAAGGCAATGTCCTCATATAGAAACGAAATAGTGTAAGTATCAAACGCAGAAAATTCTGGAAAAAACAGTCCAACTTTTAATGTGGTTTGCAAATGCAATAAAGCATCAATTCTGGATCTCGGCGAAAAAGGGGTCAATGAGTGACTCTTTTCAAGAAAACCAGCCATGTTGATTACATACTTATTATCATTATCATTATCATTATATTATTATCATTATCATTGCTTTGCTTGTTGTATTTATCGTCCTCTTTATCTTTAAACATTCATCCCTGAAACAGACATATCATACCTAAACTTCAAACTTTAAAAGTATTACTCTCCACGTAAACATAATTTACATTGTACAGCTTGTATAGAAAGATTTAGAACCAAATAATTCATGATTATTATGCATATTCAAAAAGTCTTCAAATGTTATGTATATTCACTTAAGCTACCTTTAAGGTATTTTTCACATCTGTAAAAAAAAAAAGAAGAAAGGAGATACTCCTAAATAATCAACCTTCTGCCTTGTACGCTTGCACACAGGAGATGAATAAGCCCTGTGTATGTGAAATTGCTTATCATACCTAGAAAATGATGGGTATAGTCATCTTACCTTGCGTGCATGCAAGCGAAGTCAAAACAAACGCAACCGAGAACCAACTGACGAGGCACATCTTGAGGTCAAGCAAAATGCAGGAGATACGTCTGTGTCTTATTATACATCCAGTGCGTGTGGATCGGTCCCTTTATAGACACACGCTTCATTCCCGGCAATGTCCTGGATTGAGAAGCTTCGTCTATCTTTCCTGATACCTCCTGTCAAAGTAATCTTGGTGTTTGGAAAATGAAAATTGGAAAATGGAACTCCTGATTTATTATCTTCTGTACAAGTTGATGAAATAATCGTCACAAACGAGCATCTTCAAACTGTTGGTTCCTAGAGGCAGCTGGTATCTACATACACAGATAAAAGCTGAAGTGATTTTCGATGTACTTGACTCCGCTGTTTGGTTCATTTCTCGCTAATTTTTGAACCCTTACTTCCTCAAATGCCGCACGATGTCTCCCCGCCGATCCCCGCCTTTTGTCTGAAAACACAACAGTGTGGCTGGGTTCATATTTATCTCTTTGGGATCAAGCAAATCGTTCCAATTGATTGACTTCTGTGAGAAGACGTATTGTCAATTCAAGAGCATACAGACCCACGTTCAAGCTAAAATCCACAGTACATTCTCTTCATCTCCCCCTCCCGCCCCCCCCCCCCCCTCCTCTCTGTCTCATTCTACCACACACACACACACACACACACACACACACACACACACACACCACTCTTACACGAAAGCATACATTTCTTTCGCTTTGAAGTTCTCGGTTTTATACAAATAGGATCTACATTCATTATTTTGTTCAAATAAGCTCTTTTCAAAACTTAGTTCTGATCTCTTTTAAATGGCAGTCATAAACACTGTACAGTCATAGGGTCTTCTCCCCTGAAACATTCTTCCTTGTAGCAGAATACAGTACATAGTATCAATGCTCACATCCCCTACGCATTGTGAATGTACGAATCTATGTATGTGTACCTTCCATTTATACAGTATATTATACAATTATATGCATAAACATACATATATAATATATATATTGTAACGAAATTCGGTGGAACCGATTCGATTTAACCGTTTCGATTATAATTTGTCATAATCGATTGTGCCTGTAGTATAGAAATGGGCGCATTATCGGAACGTTTGGCAAATGCTGTAATGTGGTAGCGCATTATTATGAGTTTTAACATTTATTATTAAATATGTGGTTACTTGTTTGTCATGGGCAAGTCTGGATTATTTTAATACCAACTCCGGTTTAGACCGATGATACATGCCGAATTATAGTAACCATGTACAAGAGATACTGTTAAAACGTATAATCATTGTACGAATTTTGTAACCACGCCAACATTGTAAATAATTTGAACGACTACTGCGGGTATTTTCCACAATGCCCAAGGCTGTGCGGGATTGCCTCCTCATTCCGCGATAGGAGGAGAGGCATATAAAGTGGCCGTTGTGTGACATAGTCCGCAACAAGCAGCCCGTGTATGATACATTTCCAATGTGTTGTTAATGTTTACTTCTATGTATAATAAACTGTACATATGTTCCTGAATTGCTGTCCTCACTGTGTCTTCTTGAGGGTTCTACCATAATACAACAACTTGGAGAATGGTGGTACATGTTCCTGAGTTGGAGCGCCGTTCCTGAGAAGACCAACTAGCAAGTCATTGGATTTCGGGTATAATGGTAATGTGACTTGTCGCATAGTCCGTGCCCAATCCAAGTTCCAGTCGTCGCCGTTGGATTTCGGGTATAGTGGTAATGTGACTTGTCGCATAGTCCGTGCCCAATCCAAGTTCCAGTCGTCGCCGTAAGATGTTGGGAATAGTGGTAATGTGACTTGTCGCATATGCCCTGTGCCCAACCCAAGTTCCAGTCGTCGCCTGAGGAAGTTGGTAACGGTGCCGTCAACGATACCTGTGCCACCATATTATGGTTGTGAAAGGTGTTCCACGTTAGCGTGACTGAGTTGGTAGCAAAAGTTGGTAGCAGAGTTGGTAACAAAACTAAGTGTACCAATTTGCCATCCTCTACAAGTGACGCTTGGGAGTGACATATTTTAAGTGATGCTGAACTTGGTATGTGTGCCGCTTGAGTTGGTGAGCTGCTTCTGACACAACATAATACATGGTAGCATAAAGACTAGTAGTTTTAATAATTTAAAGGGATCGTTGTAAACTGCAACAAAACGAACCCCGCCTACTCGGCCATCCTGACACGGCTCGCGGAGACATTTGTACAAACAGTCGAATACACTCTCTTACTTCACGACGAGAAGGCGAGTTCGTCACAATATATATATATATATATATATATATATATATATATATATATATATATATGTATGTATATAATAGTTATGCATGTAGTAAAAGAAATTAGACTTGAGCCCGACGTTATTCTCTTGTCCTCCCTTCTATGTTGTATGTATTTTTTGTGTTGAAGTAAATGTTGATTTGTGCAAGGGTAATATTTCAGAACAGATAGCCTTTCCTTTGACATGCCGTGGTGGCTTCATTTTTGGAGCCAGACAGTCACTGACAGTTGGGATTCGGCCAGGTCATCATTAAACCCATTATGTGACCATTAATCAAAAAAGTCATTTTCATCGAAATTTCAGATACAAGGTCTTGTCACCTCAGAATACATGTATAAATGATTATGTATATAGGTACTATTGAATGTATGGTTAAATCAGAAAGAAAAAGGATGTCGGGGAAGCGAATCTCCATGTTATATCATCTGAAGGGTTTAAATTGTTCTTATGAGGATTTTAGATCCCGAGTCGGAGTGGAAAGACTACACCTCCTGCCCCGAAAAAAAGGTATTTTCAATCCTAAGATCGACGCATTTCGTATATCCCCGACATCTAAAGTTAACATTTTCCTATGTGGGGAACTCCCATTCCTCACCATTGAACATGCTTTTGAAAACAGTCATGCAGGTTTCGCTATGTCTATATTGACTGAGCTGAAAATATCATGGCTCTATTGTGTTGTGTCGTTTGTCACTAGCTCACACAAAAACGTGCTCAAAAAGTAGAGGATTAAAAATGAGAGACGAAATGAGGGGAAGATGTTCGGCACTTTAGTGAACATAACCATAGGCAGGTCGAATAATCATTTTATTTTTACCAATGACTGACGTGTACTTCATTTCCACACCAGTATTTTGTTGTAATGTCTTTTAACTGTACGCATACGCATGTATGTATGTAAGATTAGATTGATTATGCAGTCAGACAAAGGGAAACATTGCGTATAAAAGTGGCCACCTCACACTTGAAAATGCATGTTCGGCTCAATTACTTTACTTGTAATTGTAAAAAAAAAATGACAGCAGAAAATATAGAATTAGTGTCATCTTACGAATACAGCAATAGGAGTGAGCTTCGCTGAATCAGTCCATCATCAATGAAAGTTCACGGTTATACCGTTTCTACCTGGCTCTGCTAAATCCAGTTGTACGTCAGTGGCGCACCACACTCCACTTGCCATTTTACTCGACAGGTGCAGAGTTACAAACAGTTAGTTCCCTTACCAAGCAGCTGTAGATACCAAAACCTCTACCACCAACTCCATGACCATGAGAACGCTTTTGTTATACTTATAGAGATCTCGTTGAGCTAATACAAGTGTTTATCATGTTTTGAAAGAGCGTCTTGTTTTGATTTTTTTTTTACGTTCTTTGGACACCCAAACTTGACATGAGCTTCTTTTTTTTTGCGGGGGAGGGGGTTGGAAAAACGTGTTCTTACAGTATAACAATGCATTTCTCCCCGATATGAGTCATCTTTCGTGTCTGTTGTTTCTCGTATCCATTTCCAGCCGACTTTTTAATTGACTTTCAAAATATCTTTGGTTGTAATTCACAAATATTAAATATTAAATGTGGGGTGCCACAGGGAAGTTTATCAGGTCCACTGTTGTTTACTGTTTACATAAATGATTTTTGTAGATCATCAGATGTTCTTTCTTTTATTCTTTTTGCAGACGACTCAAATCTATTTTTTTCACACAATAATCTTCTTACCCTTGTTAATACAATAAATTTAGAATTAGAAAATGTTGCCCAGTGGATAAAAGAAAATAAGTTATCTCTTAATCTTCAAAAAACAAAATATATGCTCTTTAGTAATTCTACTGAGGCATTACCTGTTGATATTGTTTTAGATGGTACTCCACTCGAAAATGTTTCCCATACAAAAATTTCTTGGAGTAACAGTTGACAATAAGCTTTCCTGGAAATTTCATATTGACAGTATATGTAAAATTATTTCACGTAATATTGGTATAATTAATAAGCTTAAGTTTTGTTTTCCTTTGTCGTCCCTGCTCGTATTATATTCATCCTTAATATTGCCATATTTAAGTTACGGTATTCTCGCATGGGGAAATACAAATAAAACACTCTTAGATAAATTACTTTTATTGCAAAAGAAATCACTCCATGTTATATGTCATACTGCATTTTTGTCCCATACTGACCCACTGTTTTATGAGCATAAAATATTGAAAATTAATGATTTATATTTGTTTAATCTAGGACAATTTATGTATAATTATAATAAAAATAATCTCCCAAATATATTTGAAACAATGTTTCAAAGAAATCAATCCGTTCACAATTATCCAACTCGGCGATCAAATGATTTCCATTTGCCATTTCTGAGAACTTTGTTGGCTCAAAACACATTCATTTACGATGGGCCAAAGTATTGGAATTCACTTCCCAGTAACATTACAACAGCTCAACCTCTGAATTCCTTCAAGAATAAATTAAAATCATTTTTATTGAAATTTTACAACATCCAACAGAGTTAGTTTCCCTTTATCATCTCAGTCAAGTCATCATTCTTTTTTACATAAGTCCTCCTAAGTATGTCCCTGTCTGTGTTCTAAATATAACGATGTGTTTTCTCTTTCTCCTACATTCTTACCAACATAACTACGTATAAAAAATGTTTTGCATTACATTCAATCCAGCTTGTATTTTATCACTTATTTTACATTATGAAATCTAGATTGCTTGCGTCCACGATGGCACATGCTGTAGTTCCCTCTTTTTTCCTCCCTTTTTTTTCTCTCTTTTTTTTTCCTCTTTTTTTCCTTTCCTTTTCTCTCTTTTTCTCTTCCCAATCAACTTGATGTCAGTTGACATCGGTTCGTTTATTGTGTTTTATATTGATGTTTTGTGTATTTTCTGAGGGTCTCATATCGTACAAGCTTTGCTTCTTAGTGGGACCCTCCACTTCCATCCTCATCCTTAGTTGACTTGTATTATACGCTTTATGTATTTAACAAAGATGTAATCGCATCTACTTCTCATTTTCATAATTTTTTAATGTACCTTTTCAAGTTTTGTTCTGTATCACATCACAAATATCCCGTGCATATGCAATGTACATAATTTCTTTGTTCATTTTGATGGAGGTGAAAATAAAGTTGAATCTTGAATCTTGAATCTTGTCAGACCAGGGATAGCATCACTCTAGGCCTAATTAATACACATACATATGACTCTAGTGTCAGATAGTGCACAGAAACCGAAAACATCAGATTCGCATGAGTAGCCTACTTCTTTAACACATACAAAATGAATAATATACAAAAATGACTATAAAGTATTTGCATAAAGTCAACTGACAACGAGTGAGTGCAAAGAAGCCCGCATTATTCTTATCATAATGTTCAAACGGTATAACTCAGATCACTTGGATTTGCTGACACACCTCGTGTTATAATTATCATAGTAGATAGTTATAGTTATCATCATAATTATAGTTATCATCTTATTGTGATTGCTGTAACAACATTCTTCTTATCTATGTTGCAAAATATTATCAATTTTCGGCAATGTTCGACTCCTCGACCTCCTTCGTGAGTGATTGCAAGTTGGCAAGATATCGGTAAGGTTGATAATGACTGTTACATGGTGCGTTGTGCAAAGTTGACGACCCATACAGACGTCAGACGTGCAAGATTGTAGCTCGTTATCCATGGTCTGCGGAGCGTCATCAGCGAGTTCTGTGGAAACTGTCTCCGATGAAAGACGGATTGTGATAGGACGCTTGGCCGTTCTGGACAGTGAATAAAGAGAAAGAGAAAGTCAGCATTGGAAAGTACTTAGTAACTGATCACTGTTCTGAAGTTATTCAATCAGGAATAACATCATTTTTCAGACTTCAATTTTTCATTTTTCAGACTTTCAGACTGACAGAAACATTGAATTTTCGTCATTTTTTTTTTTGTACACAATCAATGGAAAAATGTGAGGTTACGAAACGGTAAGCTCACTCATTCGCATATTCATATTCACTGTACAAGAAGTGTTTTGCAGAAATTAGCAAAACTTCCCAATTTTATGACTTCCTCATTTCAGTCGTTTTTACCATTTAACTCGTAAGAATTTACTCTTTTTGTCAGACTAACTTATTTTTGGACCGGATTTCCCCTTTTATGACATTGGTGAAGAGGGATTACGTAGTGGCATGTCAAACAAGAAATTTGATGCCAGATTGATGCGATGTATAAAACCGAAAGTGCAAAAACTTCTTGCAGCATTCTTTGAGTACCAAGTTGTAGCCTCAGCACCACTCCCCCCCCCCCCCTTCCTGATTCCGCGGCCCCTGTAAAGAAGACATCAAACAGTTCAAAAAATCGTACTACAGGTTGTACATTATTGCTGTTTAGTTTGAGTGTATCATCCACAAAAAGTCGACAGTGTCTTTCGACGATACCTGGGCAAGGTGTCCACCGTTACATGCGCGTAGCCGCGGAAGTCTGTAACCGGATAGCGGGGATGGTTTTGGGCTCGGCTCCTTCCGTACTGCTGCGGCCGGGTCTTGTTGAGGGCGCTCTTCAAAACAAGACAGCACAGCAAACACCTGTTCCATGGAGTTGGCAGAAAATGACAAGGAAAAGATTAGCGCAAACTTAACTGCAAGCACCCATTTAGGCCTTTTTCCTCTCTTTCATACTGACGATCAGATCGTGTCAAAAGTATATCTTTATTTCAATTTTCAAAAGTCACGAATACTTTGTTATAGACAATAGATAACGACATTATACACCATTATTTGAAAACCTGTTCCTTAATTGTCTTGTCTGATGATAGTTTGCTAAATACTATCAGTTTTTCTCCAACAAATCATATTTACAGTTAAATGATATGAATGCTGATCAAAATTAATCTGCAGAGAATATTCTTGCAATTTTAAATCGAAAGGAGGCGCTTTGAAAAGGGATTGTCTTGATCTTATCATTCCACCTCCCTGATTAAAGTATCTCAACAATAACAGTACACTTAGAGAACAGTGTTCAGTTTATTCAGTTTTGCTGAGCTATAAAGAATAATTTTATTTCACCGATACAAATTTGACATTTCATTTACCTGAATACTTATTTCCCCCATTTATTTTTTTTTTTTAGACAGCAGAGACTCATCATGTGAAGTAAATGGACAGAATAAATTTGTACACTGGACTCTTGACAACTGGCACAGGGAATAAAGCAATTGCATTTCCACGTTTTCCAAAAATCATAATTCATAACCACGATTACCAGGTATAGCGCCACCATTGTTCCAAGCATGAACCCGACCCACACATCTCGCCAGTGGTGTCTGTAGCGAGCTGCCCGGGTCACTCCCCAGAGGAAACTGCCAGCGAGGAGCGCCAAACACGTCAGGGGGATCGGTAGCCGCGTGCATGGTATTTGGACCTGGCTCGTCAAATACGCCTGGGGAAATAAAGGGATCAAGTTGAGACATTTGCCAATCAAACTATTATCACAATCATTTTCCTTAGACAATCGACATCAAGTGGAGTTTTCTGGCAAGAAAACGAGGAAAGGCAAAAGACACACTTGATTTTATTGTTCCAATAGGTCAATGCTCTGATCTAATATGAGCGTTAATCTGATTGACTTTTTTTTTAAATCGAGATGTGTCTGAGAGTTTGATGAGATAGGAAACGGTAGACCTATTGCGCATGACAAAAAGGAAAAAAAATGAAAGCGCTCTTCCAAGGTTATGTTCAAAAAGATTGTTGCCAACCCTGATACTCACCGTTGTGAACACAGCTGTAAATGACCCAAGCGATGCATGCAAAGACGGAAAGGAACGTCTGTACATTTCAAAAATCAAAAGGGAGAGAATATTTTTTTTCTTCTTCTTTATCTGTTCTGCTTAGGGGAAAGAAGCTCACGCCCAAAATGAATTGTATATTTCTTTACTTTCAGGCAACTAAAAGCGTTCAAACATGATCAATTTGTTGCATCTAAATATTTTGTTTGTTTACATTAGTACGATACACTTTAAATGTCTCTTTGGTTGAATCTTTGTTTGAAATGAAAATTGAAGTAAAATATTATAGTATTAAAAATCTCGGACTGGAGGACTGAAAAGCAGGGGTTTGTTTAGTTATTTCCATCCAGTTTCCTCTGTACAAGAACAAGGAGAGACAAAAATTACCATCTATTCATTACCATGACACATGACATCTCCAAGCGATCTTGACGTATATGCTATATGAAATCAACAAAAATTTCCGGACATGATCTATCGTTTACCGTGCTTGTTCTATTAGAAGGGTGTCTTTAGTCGTGCACACGGCGTTCGGGACAAAGCGCGTGCAGTCGATGATGGTGAGATTCGGACGGCACACCGTCAAAAAGTAGGGTGTTTGTAATCCCGTCACCCTTTGCGCGGCATCGGTGATAATCCACGTAGCAAAGGCTCCACTGGCGAACACACCTTTGGAGAGAGGGTACGGGGATGCAATTATAAAGAGTAAAACCTGCTTTCTTTGTGAAATTCGGGGATTGTCAGTGGGTATGCACGTCTAATACCGTCATATAGATGCTCGTCACCAAGAAAAGTAATATTTCCAGCAGGCCGTGGAAGACTGATTTCTAGCTACACAAAATTATTCAGGAAATAGATCCTACATTTTATCTATATATATATATATATATATATATATATATATATATAATCTAGTAATCTGATATTAACACTGTACAAAACAGCAAAAAGAAAACCATTCTGCATCAATGAATGACAGCTCCCCTTCTACACCCCTCCTCCTAAACATTGCCAAAAAAAAAAGATAATAAAAAAATAATAGAAAATTGGTCTAGGGTTCGTCAAGCAAATAGTCCTCATCATACTTCACATGATAATCATTATGACACCCCCCCCCCAAAAAAAAAAATCATAGCCAAAAAGAATGTTACATTAAATCATCATTGACATTTCATTTTTTAGACCATTCCCACCAATATACCGAAATAAAAGGTGGAAAGGACAAAACACTGTATTCTGTTACAGTAACTGCAATAAGCCATGCTGTTGCAGAGGGGCAGCTTAAGTTACAATGATGTTGAATAAACAAAATGTAGTTTTAGTCATGAATTTATATTTAACAGCAAATACGATATAAGATATACGTGAATAGATATTTTGCCCTTGTAAGGGGCCTTCAAGTACATAACATGAAAGGTAGTGATTTGAGGTCTCACAGCTTTATGAACTGATAGGGTTGTGTTTATATGTGTGAACGCTAGAGGGCATTGGCGTATACGAGCGTCTGCTGTGATCGTGTGTGTGTGTTTATATCAGATGTTTCCTATTCAGCAAGATAACAATCAAGATGATAGAAAAAAAATGTCAAGCCTAAAAATGGGGACTGCATCTCATCCTCCACTTCAAATATCATACCTAAACCCTGCCCCTTCAGTAGATTGAGATGTGCGAGACAACATCATTTACTTGAGCTATGTTCACCGTTTCTCCCACCTGAAAATCTGAGTATTCTCCTGACGACAGGGTAAAGCTTCAGGCTGCAACTTTTTACAATCTTCCTTCTCCCAGTCATCATCTCATCAGTGATCTTCTTACACGAACACAGAGCCAACATACACTCTCCATACATAATCTAGTGAGGAAGGGGGAGGGGCACAACAAAATTCGAGAAAAACTTGATCATCATCATCATAACAATCGTCTTTCGTGAGTATTTTATGACTCTCGCGTCTGCTAATGGGTTTGTCTTCGAGTAGAAAATACAACGTTCAAGCTACTACTTGAAACGGGAAGTTAATTGCTAGTCACGGTATTGTATCCCTGAAGTGACGTACACGTACTCTCAGAGCTATCAATCCCTGTAAGACGTATTTAGGTCCACTGTCTCATCTGACTACTGTAGTTACATGGCTGGAGCTGTACTGGAGTTGCAGCTTATCAAAAACTTGTCTGTTTGCATAGACAAAGTCGAAGACAAGGGAAAAAAAGAAAAACTTAAAGGTATTAAAATTTCACCTCTTTTACGCTGACACATTTTAAAGGCCAATGGTGTGCATTTATTATCTGTTTTATAGCAGCGTCCCAATATTGTACCTCTTCGGGATATTCGATATAAACCACTTTGCGTCATGTATTTGAATCACAACAATTTTCTGAATGATAAGTCATACTATAGTGCATAGATGACGAATGCAAATGATTATCTTTAAAAGTGCACTTTGTCGGTACAAGACGTCACTGACCATGATAAACGGGGTGGCAAAACAAATGATGTAGAGAACTTGTTCCGTGAAGAGTTCATCTTCCAAGTACGGCATTCGGAGCGAACGGTCGTGACACCAGAACCCACGGTTGGCCGCTCCGGGAAGGTTGTCGGTGAAGAGGAGCACGAACCACAGCACGACCACGCCTGCCATGCAGATGTAGTCGACGGCGAGGAAACAGGGCACGAGCATGGGATTCCTCGACACCATCCGAGGTTCATCTTCCACTTCGTATGGATCCATATTGGATGTTTTGAAAGTCACCTGTACGCGAGTATATTGAAATGTGAACTGTTTATTTGAAGACAAGCCCTGAGTGCTCGGGCAGGTGTCTATGAGAAATGTTCTTTATGGAAAAATCAGCTCGTCCTCGACGAGTTAAAAAGAAAAAATGGTATGAATAAGCAGGGAAGTGAGACTAAAACGTTTTCTCTCACTTCCCTGGAATAAGTATACATCAATGTAGCTTTGATACATATTGTATCATTAACATGACTATAGTTATAATAATTGCTTGTTTCTTTGGTAAAATGTACATTATACGAAGGCAAAAATAGCTATAGGTCGTACATATAATGCAGTGTAGTGCATTTGAGACCATACACCACATTTCATATCATAATTATAGGTTGTATATCTGTATATCCCCTATCCATCGCTTGGAAATATCTCTTCTTTTTCATTCAAAGAGGGGTGTGTGATATTCCTCCACCCTTTGCACGTTGTCCAGATCATTCAGGGTTAATAGTCTTTAATCATTCAAATTAACACGAGCGTGGGAGTGGCAGTTACTATAAGGGAAGGTTATAGCGGATGGAATGAAGGCATTATCAAAGGGCCAGCCACTTAACGAGTGACATTGAACAAGCCTGTGTATTGACGTCACGTACAAATACTAACTGATAGTCCCTTCAGTCATAGCTCATCTAGCGATACGCAGGGGTTCGGAAACCAACAAATTACAAATCATTAGTAACTCTTGTATATACCGTACTTTTGAGAATTGGAATCTTCAGGATTGGTAGTAATACGAAATAAAAACTTATAAATAAATGTTCAGCTGCGTATATAGGACTTTTTTTTTCACCTGGCGTAATGAGAATGTGCATCATTGTTCAAACACGGACAGAGAGCCATGATTAATTGCAATACCTGTATTATCATTACGCGTGAAAATAACTACTAATGAGTAAGCTATACGCCAACGCAGCACAAACTCGTTTACATCGCACAATGAAATAATAGGCAATCATTACCGTTAATGCTGTTATCATGATTATAATTATCTTAATTACTACCAACAGGAACCACAGTACACGGTTTGTTACAAATTTTCTATTGCATCAAGACAAAAACAGAAGTGAATATAAATGCAATGAGATCATACATCCACGTATAGCTTATATACATATACATAATCAAAATATATATCATATGAATTGTATGTATGATTATGAATTATTTTACAATACATTTAATTATATATACATATTATTGAATGTATTAATTTCACATGTATTATATCATTAGTATAATTAAACACGTGATGTAGAAAATGAAAATTGATGAAATCTACTTCTCCAATAGCAGCGAGCCAGTAGAGTTGCATTAACAACAGAGTCAGAAACTCATGCCACTTTGACTACAGATATGACATGATTTTATGAATGCATGTGTATCCATTAGACATATTTGTATGTTAGTTCGTACTCGTATACACATGCAAAATTTAATAATGTATGCAGGCCTGTAATTCGATTCGTATGAACAAACTCATTTCATATCTTCAGAACGAAATTATTGGTCATGATATAAGTACGGACTCGAGCATAAAGCAACAATCAGTTTGATATTATCAGGTGAGAATTATTATGATAACATGCATATCCATTTGCTATACTTATAGGCGAACACATAGTATGACCACGTCTGGTTTAGCTTTTCATCTGATATTCCCAAATGGAATATGTTAGACTGAACATTGAATCGCATATGATTGCATAAAATTTGGTAGTATATACTCTTGACATTGCTAATGTTTCCAGCCCATGTTTCCACTGTGTTCACGCAAGACAAGTAAGCCTATGTTTAGTCACAATGTGTAGGCGGGCGCCACTGACTGATAACCTATGAAGCCGGTCAGACAGCCCGCCATTAAAAGCATATCAGCACAATCTTCTTGCGGATATGAGGATTTAAAGACTTACCCTGTAAGCTGCTGTTGAATCTAAACAGATACAATCGACTTAGCTGTGCAAAATGTGCTTAAGTGTATCGCAGGGCCATCTCTAGCATCATCAGCACAGTATTAGGGAATACGTGTAAATGCGTGTCAAAATCAACACTGCTGTGTACAGTTAAAATCCGTGCATACTGAAACCGTCAGTTTAAGCAAAACCTCCCGTATTGCAGCTTCATGCATTTGCAGGGATACTGATATTTAAACGGCGCCGCCGCGTTGATAATGGTAGTACATCATAGTACTGCGAGCGTAAGACGGTGCGGCCGAGATGTGGTTATGTGTGTGTGTGTGTGTGTGTGTGTGTGTGTGTGTGTGTGTGTGTGTGTGTGTGTGTGTGTGTGTGTAATCCACTGAGTTTGCTTCTATGAGCAGGCTGTCTGTTCGTGCCTGGAATGAATGTGTATAAAGCAGCGTTCCCGGCACTGATATAATGGGAGTAACTTAAATAATATTCACACAATACATCTCGCTTTTTTCCTTTCCCTCTCTCCCCCTCCCGCCCTCACTCATGAAGTACAGTGTATGAGAAGACGCAATCACAAAGCAATGCCCCGAGGGAGGACTTCTAAGAAAGTGGCTAAATAACTTTTGTTTGGCAATGCTAGAAATTTGATATTTACCAAAAAGCCTTCATGCCTTCCGGCAAATCTCAATTTCTCAGTCTCTCCGGCAGTGGGTTTTTGCTCGAGCATAGAAAAACAATTTTCTACACACAGGAAAGCAGCATTTCTTTTTGTTCCTTATCTAGAGGTGTACAGAGCTTACCATGTGTCGCATGTGTGTGTGCGTGTGTGTGGGGGGGGGGGGGGTCTTCGTGTGTGTGCTATATTATGTTACAAAGCGACACACAAGTGGAGATCTTTAATAATGAGGACTAGCTGATAGTTAATAATTTGTCACACTGTTGATAAGAAGAAACACTTCCAAAGGAAAAAAAGTGCTTTATTGTGACTTTTTTTAATCTTTCTTCCATTCATTTTGTTGATCATCATGATTGGCTATACCCCCTAAAAAAAGGGGGGAAAAGATAGATATCTTCCAAATTGCCCAACAATGAAATTGGGTGACGGCGGTCGGTTTAAGAACGACATAAGAACAATTATTGTTTTTCTCGTCATTCTATACCAATACCATAAGATTTCTCACTTCTGGTGTATAGGAATAGTATTCCAGATTTGTTCTCTTCTGGTCAAAGAAAGTGGTGTCAGACTCCAGCTGAAGGTGTACCAATGATGGCAATGTTGATACCTGATAAGGGTAATGTTAGTGAAAGTAATGATAAAAACAACGATAGTGATGATGATGATAATGATAATAATAACAGCGTTTATGTGTAATGTTAATCTTTTAGATTATCCCACACAATGCTTACAATGTAAAAACATGGGTGTTAGATTTAACACCACGGGTGTTAAATCTAACACCGATCAAACTTCAATAAAGGACCACACCCACAGGTGTTAAAAATACACTGTGATGGTGTTGAAAAGTGTTCACCTGACACTTCGTGGTGTTAATTTGACACTGTACCTGGTGTTATTTTGACACTGTACTGGTGTTAATTCAAAAATGACACCACATGGTGTTAATTTGATATTTGCTGGTGTTAATATCAATGGTTTAACACCCGTCCAGCTTCAATAAAGGACCACACCAGCTGGTGTTACTTTGGTGTAAATTCATTTTCACATTTTTTCAAAAATCTAGTATTTTAATGTAAAATTCTTGATCGTCTTGTTTAAATTAAAAATCAACAAGAAGTGCAGTTACTAAGAAACTCTTCAAAAAACAGTTTAAAATTTGGAAATGACACCCGTTGGTGTTAATTTAACACCATAAATGAGCACCGAAAATTTAACACCAGCTCGGTGTTCACTATTTAACACCGGACTTTTTGCAGTGTAGCATGGGAATATTAAAACTATTTCATTCATGTATGTCTTCTTTTGTTTTTGTCTTTTGGGCCTGGTGTTGCCATCATAACAATCATCATGGTGAGAGGTGGCCCTATACTAAATTGTAAACCATAATCACAATAACATATCAACTGTATGCACATACAAAATAACAGAAATATATGCTTTTCTTTTTCAAATTTTCTTGTAAGTTGAGATAGAATGATAATCTTTGTAAACTTATTGTCAGTATTAAACGAAAGTGTCTTCCTCGCTATAAAAGGGTTTGACCTGTAATGATCTCTTTGGGATATGATTATGGAAATAGACTTAATTGGCGAGCACGCACAGATCTGGATATCCCGACATCTGCCCGAAAAGGGTTTAGTTCAGTAGTAATCTATATAGCATTGAACGTATGTCCTTTTTATCCGAAGACAGAGCTAGACAATCAATGATGGGGGATGAATGAATAATGCACAGCGCCCCCAGTCTGAACAAAACAACAAACCCGAGTCCCTTTAAATACACATTTTCTTCAGTCCTTGTGAAGGGCCAATAAATAGCATTTTGACAACAACGCTTTCCAGTGTTAATGGTGTTGATGTCATCTATTCCATCATCAGCCAATTTTGAATTTTACCCTTCAATGGTTTTCCTCATTTGTTTTTTTTTTTCTATTCTTAAGTCACCATTTCTTTTTCTTTTTTCAGCTTCGTCCTATATTTCTGTCACCTTTCTTCCTTTTACCAGAGTGGTCCTTCTGCAGGTCAAGATCATTTTTTCCTTGGTCATTCATTAGTCCTTCCCTAGTCTCCTTATTTTCCGTCAACTGGTCGCGCTTTGTCTTTAGCTTTGTAACATCGGCGAGCTTATTCTTTCTAAATAGTCTTCCAGCGAAATCCCTGAGATTGCCACCTGAGAAGATGCCATTTCTCCTTACTTCTTGCATTTCTAAGAGAAAGAGATGGATATGTCAAAAAAAAAAGATGAGGATTTGATAATACTCGCGCAATCCACCGCACACTGTGACAAAGAGAGAACAAATTTATTCAAATTCATGAAATTCTTCCGTCGAGACTCGAGATGTAATCATTGCAACTGATTGACAAATTGCCCTACATTTTTCACGGCTACTACTAAAACACTGATCAATTCAGTGCTTATTCACGTCGATGTAGGGCAATTTGTCAATCAGTTGCAAAGAGAACAAATATGTCCTTTATTATTGTGACGTTGGTTTTTACCTGTGGGTATCCGAAAGTCACCTACTCTTGGTGATTTCTTCCCCTTCATCTATCGTTCTCCGTCTCCATCATCTCTTCCCTTCCTGTCTCTCCCTATCCCCCCTGCCCCCTCCCCACCCCTACCCCCATCGCCCATCGCCATTTCTGAATGGAAGCAAGGGAGCTGAAGTCATTCCAGGCAAGCGCACGTGCCCGACTTGGTCATACGGCGGAAACGCGGTGCCTTCTCTTCGTACAGGCGCGAAGACCTGGAGAGTTGCGCTGTATCATCAGTAGTTGAAGTATATCGACTGATAGGACATACTGGATCTTGGATGCTGGAGAACCGAATGCTGGCATCTTTCGGTATTAAAGCTGGATCGTTCTTTCTATATGAAAATACACAAATCTATCAGTGAGTGTGCAGAGTATATTAGCTGGTGGTTGTCTCCTCAATTAGCATCAAGACAAGCTCTGAGCGAACCTCACGCGAGCCCCTGCTTCAGAGATCGGCTGACAGAAAACGTCTCAGAGTGCATGTCTATACCGTTGACATTCCAACAAGCGGGTTTCATTTCTACGCGCCTCAAAACCCCCGGATTACGCCTTCTGGTGAGTTCATCATATCATGATTATGCATCTCAGTCAAAGTAATGGTAAAATCATTCGCACATATCACCTCTCTTCCCCTCCCCCTGCCCATCTTCCCGCCCTTTCCCATTATCTTTCTCATCAACGCGACACATTCACCACATTAACCCTTTCCTTGCCAGGGACTTCGGACAGTGTATACAGCGCTATGAGGTTTTCAGTGCCAATTGACACTCGAAGTACACAGAGGGTTAACCCGCCAGTTAATTCAGTAGTTTTACGATTTTACAAGCGTAGACGCACATGCAATCTTAAAGTTGTTTCTTCCTATTATCTTTACCCTGCAGAAAGATTGGACAGAGGTTATTTTAGTATGCCCGGCCCTCCGTATGATTTCAAGATTTTCAAGTTATATCTTATTACTTACATTATCGTATTGTGCTTTCATTATCTTATATTTTGATGAAAAGTTTCATACATTCAGCCTCACTGATACTAAGTCAAGTTTCCAGAGTGTATACCATATACCACACGTATAGATACTACTGATACATTGTAATATGCACATTGGGAAGTATTATACGGATCGGTCATTTTACAAAATATTTAATTTTGTGTAGTCTGATTTGTTTCTTCACATATATAGTTATCTCAATTTTTATCAAATTATTACATACGTTTAGTCATTTACGAACAAAGAGTGGTAGGTGACCTGTAAAGGTCGACATTATAAATTTGCTTTTATCTGTTATAAAACAGACATTCATAAAGTCTGATTCCAATGTTTTAGCTAGTACAAACAAAACTCGAGAGAGAAAGAGGGGAAGAAGGGGTGGGGATGAGAGATGGGGTCTATACCCCAGTCTCGAGGTGAAAATTCATCCAGGGGCAGGATAATTCTCTATAAGATTTCCAATTTCGTCGCAGATGACTTCCTTGCATTGAAACCTATACTCATTGCTAGTGAAAACGATTAGACCTTTGCCATAAAAAGTGCTGCATTGTTTGTCGCCATGCATTTGTGCTACAGTAACTACTTACTTTTCGACAATTCCACGCCATTTCTTTAGCTCGCACTTTCCTGCGGGTACTTGGTGGTGTGGAATGAAAACTGGTTATCCCCCCAGTTATTAACTATACGTCCATATCGAATTTCCGTTCATATGAAAGATTGTAAAAATTATCGTTAGTTAAATATTATTCACATAATTATCACACAAACGGTAGCATTGAGATGACACGCCAAAGATTCTGATCCAAAGAGGCAAGTATTGCAACTGATTGACAAATTGCCCCACATTTTTTTTTTATTGAAATTGATAAACAAAATTGCCCTCCTGATCTCCGAAGCTCGATAATCTAGTGGAGATGACGCCTGTCCGGAGATCAGGAGGTCGTAGGTTCGAATCCTGCTCGAGTGTGTACGCCCATGATTTTTTTTTAATCATGGCTACTACTAAAACACTGATAAACTCAATGCTTATTTACGTCGATGTAGGGCAATTTGTCAATCGGTTGCAATGAAAAACATCTCGACCAAAGAATTTCATAAATTTGAAGAGCAAGTATGCAAACAAACTCATAAACACAACAAGATTATCCCAAAGAGATAATCTGATGTGAAGTGACAACATGAAAATAGAAGGAAGTGATCGGAGAAAAACTTCAGCTAAATTGGAGTGATGGTAAGAATGTTTTGACAGTGTGAGGAAATATCGTCTGCCTTCAGTCCTGTAATGTGGCACCTCACTGATTTGCCCGTTGTTGTTCGGTCAGCATAAAAGTATAGATAGTGGTTATGATACAACGCATGTACGTATATTGCGCCATCTATCCAGTAAAACTATTCCGAGGCGGAGGATTGGGAAGGGAAGCAGGAGGAGAAAGAGTATAAATATACAATAATGCTTCAGACAATTACAAACGTACGTTTGTTTGTTTGTTTGTTTGTTTGTGTGTGTGTTTGTTTGTTTTATTCAAACACTGATTAAAATACTTGCACTCGGCCGTTAAGCTGTTTTTCAGCTAGTCCGTATGATATACAAGACACACAATGTGGTACAATCAACTTATAGGATAATACATAGACAATAATCGATATAACGAAACAAAAAGATGAGAGAAAAAAAATACATAATAAATATAGGCCTACTCAACACTCTTTGGCAGAATCAAATACAAAACAGTAAAACGCAGACAAAAAAAAAACTCGGAAGGAAGTGAAATCAAAACAAAAATTATTACTCAGAAATAGAAAAACTCACAAATCACGTAAGAAAACAGAATCGATATCCAGCACATGTTCTCGTGGCTTCCGGTAATTGATTGAATGATTGAGCTGCTATGTGAATAGTACTACTTTTACAGAAATTGGTTTTTGGTTTTGGTTTCAAGACTTTAAATGCCGAGTTCCTGAGATTATGATTAGATACTTTTATGTTAACTTGATAAGTCAGAAAATCAGGTAGGAGGTTATTTAAGACTTTGTAAATGAAAACAAAAGTGTTTTTTTTTTTCACTTTGGCACTGAGGCAGTTAATGTGCCAGCTAAGTATATGTACCGTAATATGCTTTTGTGAAAAGGACCGTTTTCAAGCTACGGCTTGGAAGAACCCAATCTCCCAATGTTTGCAAGGAACGGATATGAACAGGTAATTGATTCCACAAACATCGTGCAATAGCTGTGAAGGTTCGGTCTCCAAAACGATGACTTTCTTCTTGAAGTCATTTAAGTTCTTACCAGATTAGATTAGTAATCCTTTCGAATTAGTGGGGGGGGGGGTTCAAATGTCTCTGTTTGCACGAAAGATTGTCACTGATTGTGGCAATGTATTACACATTCATTGTGTGTAAAATTCCGTTCCACAGTGATAATAAAGATAGACAGTAATTTGTAATGCTTTCAAATTTTTCGCGAAATGTAGCTCCTGATGTTCTTGATGTCATTATGGTAAGGCCCATTAGATTTTTTTTAAATATAAATTCAGTTCAAGTGCCTTTGCAGAAAATGGGGATAACTGCATGCAGACACTTTTGAAAGCCTATACTTTAACTTTATTTTGTTGGTCTCTGTTGTTTTATTTCTAACGTGTCTCCAGTTGTCTGCGTTTAAATGAATTATTTTATCTTCTATTCAATTTTCCGATATGTCTCCAAAACACGGGTTCTTATTTTAAACAAAATGATTTGAAATTACCGTTAGCATGTCAACGTTAAGGCTTTTATGAATTCTTTTTATTTACTTTTTTTCCGATATGTCTCCATAACGTGGGCTCTTATTTTGAGCTCAATGACGTGAAATTAGCATTGACATACCATATTTAAGGCACTGCAGTTTTATGTATCTTATCTATCTTTTTCTCATTCTATGTTTAATTACAATAGCCAATGTGGTTCATGCTATAGGTATGGTCCATTTTCTTATACAGTTCGAGCGTTTCTAAGGACGACTTAATTGCCCACCTTCTGCCGCCTACGCTTGCTTATACGTGCACGGTTGAACATCACCTATATACGATTTGTATACTGACCGCAGAAACTCTATTGCTTGTTGCTGGACCACTTTCGGGAGGATCGTGTTTATATTTGAACACTTTGCTTGAAATGACTCATCTCTGACACAGACATCGGATTCAACAAGACGATATAAGGAGTACACCGAGATTCTCTCCTTCTCCAAACGTCAATAGCACGAGCAAGATTCACGCGGCTTTACCTTTATTATTACTGATCTTTAATTTCGTTTTTGTCGATGGTTCATAAATGCAGTTACATACCGCAATATCCAAGCGAGCTAATATTCGGCGCTGTCTTCACAAGGATGTGGTAAATATAGGTCGGAAATTGTTGCCTCATGACTTTTCTCCCCTAAGGAATATTGTAGCCTTGAATTTGTGGGGGCTATGATGGCTTTCATGCGTCAGTCTCGAACGAGTATTTGTTTTTAACTTCATACTAACTGCCCAGAATAATCAGTCTGATTACTTTTTCTAATGTCAATCACATCACTATAAACAAGCGCTAAAACGGCTTTTGATTGTAAGATTTCTATTTATACACCACTGTAGTCTTGAAGTGACTGATAGACATCTGCATCATCTAATATTATGTAAACTGTTTATCAGTATAATTGTCTGTTTTATCTACTTTTCTGTTTTAGTTTAGTGAATAAACGAGATACAAGACCAGGAGTATAACATCATTATAAAACTTTATTTACGTAAGCGACTTCAAGCCCAATCGGCATTAGGAAACCGAGTGTTTTGGTGCTTTATTATTAGTACTGGATATAATAAGTTGGTGTACACGTTGCTTCTTACTGTAACTTCTACTCGGTAAGGTGTAAGCCAGACTGAGGATATGGCCCATCTGCAACAACAGTCTTTTTACACTTCTATAATCACCTTTTCGTAGCGAAGACATTATCAAACAAACACCAAAGCAGTTGATGGTGTATAAAGGGCCGGTTAATAAACCAACTTACCTGTTTTAAAGAGAACCATGATAATGTTGTTGCTTATTTGTTAAAATGAAAACAAAAAAAAATTGTTGAAGAGTATATCAACGGATTCGTGAAAGAAGCCGTCTACGTGGATTATTTTCGGCTTGCCTCTTTATCATACAGTGTAGCTTCTCTATGCGACTTATTACATTTTACAGCACTAGTCTTGTCGAAGACCAGTAACCAGTATTCAAGTGTGTCATCAGTCTATCCCTTAACTACATATTTATGTCATCGCTTATATATATTTTTTTCAATAAAAAAAAGGTACCGTGACTTATCTCTGCACGGCAATGATGATGATGATGGTGGTGGTGTGTAAATGTACGTGTGTGCGTGTGTGTGTGTGAGAATGTTGTGTGTGTGTGTGCGTGTGTGTGTGTGTGTGTGTGTGAATGTGTGTCTGTATTCATACAAGTAATGGTCACAGGCTTCCACATAATTATATATGTATGAAACAAAACAGCCTTGACTGCCTCACACTTTAGGGGTTGTTAATAGATAAGCACATTCTAACTTGTTATAGGGTCACGATCAGGTTATGAGGTTATACCGTTTGATCCCGTTGCATGATACCTAAATCATAGCCTACATGCTTTTATACTAGTGGTGGTGTGTAAATGTACGTGTATGCGTGTGTGTGTGTGTGTGTGTGTGTGTGTGTGTGTGTGTGTGTGTGAGTGTGTGCTTTTATACTAGTGAGAGTCAGGTGAGAGTGCAATCTTGAAAATCACTTGCTGGTGCAGCTGCCAAAGGTCGGAAAAATGCACGCTTGGTCTCTTTTCTCAACTGCCCCCCCCCCCAACACACACACATCCCTAGCTTTTGAGATCACTGCACACCTCCTCTCTGAACATCTTGGAATCTCAAACCATAAGAAGTGGAATCCATGTTAACCCTTCGTGATCATTCGTGTCAGCTGGGATGGTAGACTTGAACTCGGGATGACCTCATACAGGAAGTCGTAGATAGCGCTGATCGGATATCATTGTCGGTCGCATCGTCACTTTTTGTGACACGAAAGACAGATCTTGAAGATTCCTGCACTCCAAACAGTATTAGCCATGCCATCTGTGGTCCTGTGACCTGGGAGTCGATGCTGAATAGGCTCCGACGTTGCTGGAAGCATTGTGATTAACCTTTTGTTAAGTATGATTAGGTGCATGATACATCGTTTCTCTGAAATTGTTTTCATGTAGCAAGGAGTTAAAATTCAGTGAGACAGTCATAGTCATCCCATATAGGGTCATTTAGACTAAAAACATCGCTGAAGTGACTTATCAGGAGCGTGAAATCACATAAAACATGTGAAAAGTATTCGGTGAACATGTGACGATAACGTTGTTTATAGGTCTATGCAGAACACAAGAATTTCGTGAAATTAAGCGGGACCGGCTTCCAGTTTGGAGTGGGTTTTACTATAAAAAAGGAAACAAACTGAACTTTTGCCTTCTATTTCGGCTTAAAAACCAGAGCTCTTGAACTTGACGGGTACAGTTAATGCAGAGGACGGAGAATCATGACAAACAATCATAAATCAGAATGTTGCTCTGCGGGAATTCTGAGCTATAAGGAGGTCACGTCACAGTGACCTCTTTCTAACGATGATGACACACACACACACACACAAAAAAAATGTGCACATCCTGCGAACAGTCAGCAAGGCGCGTTTCATGACGATTATGGTACATATCTCTCCGAGGAAGCAAAAAAAAATCACTTTTGTGAATATTTGTTCAGAACTCGTCTGGATCACCTAAGAAGTGCGTATTTTTTATCATTATTATTTTGAATGCACCCTCATGATTCGCATCCTTGAACTTATACCAATACCACAATACCACTCTTCTCGTAGTAAGATGGAGATTTAAAATGAAAAAAAAAAACTTGACATGACTCCCGTAAATCTAGCATCTACGGCTATCGTTTTATGGTTTGTTTGTTTTTTTCGTAATTGTTCCATTTGAATTTGGGAGGAAAATTTGGGAAATCTCTCTTTTCTCCTTCTAGATTTTGCTGCCTAGGCAGCATGTAAACCAACTGAATTTAAACACTTAAAACAGTATTATTTCTAAACTTACAATTTTTCTATATTTTTTTTCAAACAACATGAACAAGATAAATCCTCGTCATCAGCAGACTTTAAAAAATATGATTATGTTCATATAAAGTGCATAAAATTCTAGTTGGCATATTTTGTCCTCTCGATTTCGACGTGATGCGTTGCCTGACTTCTATCTTGAATATCATCTGTGATATAAAAAGCCAAGCACAACTGACAAACTAACCTGTTTTTATAAAATGTTTATATAAAATGTGTCCCGTATAAATTGGCCAACTAATCATTTACCAAGATTACTATTTTTTCGTCGAACAAGTATAGGCCAATACAGTTTTGATATCTAAAAAAAAAAAATTCTTTTTATTTGATGTAGCATATACTTGATTATGTTCAACTTCGTTATATTGAAATCGAAAATGTTGATTACCACCACAATATATTTCCGCTGTATGTCAGTAGGTCCATATCCTCGGGGCTCTTTGGAGGTTTGAGACGCTGTCTCTGCGTTAAACATACAAAATACATTTCCAATTGTTGCGCAATACATTACGGTCCAGACAGCGTTGCATAAAGTATTACAGAAAGTCAGTCGAGTTCATGACTTGCGCATTGCCACATACACGCTATGTTAATATACTGCCCCCTTCGGGAGAAAGCAAGCATATTATGCATTTATACCCAGAGGTGCGAGTCCGATGATGCAAACAGTGAAGGTGAGATAGATAGATTGATAGATAGATAGATAGATAGATAGATAGATAGATAGATAGATAGATAGATAGATAGATAGATGGGTGGTGAGATAGGTAGATGAATGGATGGATGAATGGACAGATGGATAGATTGGTGGTGAGACAAATAGATGACTGGATGGATGATGAAATCTTTGAAGGCTTCCGTGGCGGTAGAACGTTGGATGGTATAGAAGGCTTAACGGTGCACCACGTATTCTTTCTAGGGTATGTGTGTGGCCCTGAAAAGAAACACATGGATGGATAGATAGATAGATAGATAGGTAGATAGATAGATAGATAGATAGATGGAAAGATAGATAGATAGATAGATAGATAGATAGATAGATAGATAGATAGATTGATAGATAGATAGATAGATAGATAGATAGATTGATAGATAGATAGATAGATAGATTGATAGATAGATAGATAGATAGATAGATAGATAGATAGATGGGTGGTGAGATAGGTAGATGAATGAATGGATGGATGAATGGACAGATGGATAGATTGGTGGTGAGACAAATAGATGACTGGATGGATGATGAAATCTTTGAAGGCTTCCGTGGCGGTAGAACGTTGGATGGTATAGAAGGCTTAACGGTGCACCACGTATTCTTTCTAGGGTATGTGTGTGGCCCTGAAAAGAAACACATGGATGGATAGATAGATAGATAGATAGGTAGATAGATAGATAGATAGATGGAAAGATAGATAGATAGATAGATGGAAAGATAGATAGATAGATAGATAGATAGATTGATAGATAGATAGATAGATAGATAGATAGATTGATAGATAGATAGATAGATAGACAGATAGATAGATTGATAGATAGATAGATAGATAGATAGATAGATAGATTGATTGATAGATAGATAGATTGATTGATAGATAGATAGATAGATAGATAGATAGATAGATAGATGGATGGTGAGATAGGTAGATGAATGAATGGATGGATGAATGGACAGATGGATAGATTGGTGGTGAGACAAATAGATGACTGGATGGATGATGAAATCTTTGAAGGCTTCCGTGGCGGTAGAACGTTGGATGGTAGAAGGCTTAACGGTGCACCACGTATTCTTTCTAGGGTATGTGTGTGGCCCTGAAAAGGAACACATGGATAGATAGATAGATAGATAGATAGATACTCTTTAAAAAAATCGAGTGAAATTTTTCACTCTAAAAAGAGTGAATACAAAAAAGAGTGAATTTCGAGTGAAATTGGAGTGAATTTTGAGTGAAAATGCTCATTTTCACTCATTTTGGAGTGACGTCAGGGATCACTCGAAGATTTTGGAGTGATCCCTGACGTCACTCCAAAGTGAGTGAAAATGAGCATTTTCACTCAAAATTCACTCCAATTTCACTCGAAATTCACTCTTTTTTGTATTCACTCTTTTTAGAGTGAAAAATTTCACTCGATTTTTTTTAGAGAGTAGATAGATAGATAGATAGATAGATAGATGAAAAGATAGATAGATAGATAGATAGATAGATAGATGAAAAGATAGATATATAGAAAGATGGGTGGTGAGATAGATGAATGGATAGATAGATAGATAGATACATACATACATACATACATACATACATATACATAGACACATGTAGATGGATGGATAGATAGATATATACATCGATCGATGGATCGATGGATAGGCAGATATATAGACAGACAGACAGTTGCATATCCAGATAATGATATAGCTAGCTATATAGATAGATAGATACTATAATAGAATAATGAATTAAGGGATAGATAGATACACATATATAAAGAGGACTTGGTAGGCAGATAGGAAACACAAAACTAGTTAGAGTTTTTTCTCTGAAAGATAGTGCAGACACCTGCGACATGGATCGGCTAAACAGCAGGGATATTTCTTTCCCGGGCGCGTATTTTTTTTTTACTACTTCTCAGGAACGCCTCAGACGAAGTTAACACATGTGTTAACACATACGCCGCCACGTATGGTATTTTGGTAATCATGAACAAAATTTTAATTTGCATACCCTGTACGCTTCGCAGAAAATGACAAATTGTGTTGTAGATTTTGATACAAGCTTTAGAAAGATGCAGAATACGGGAAACCGCTATTACAAGAATGATAGGACTTGAGTTGACTGATGGCCTTAAAGGGGAAGGCTAGTAACTGATCAGTGGGAATCAGTGGACAGCTGGGGGATGATTGTTCCAATCCTTATGGGATTCATTCTAGAGTTCATTGTATATCTATTGTTGTGTGAAAATGATTTGCTTCAGAATGGTCTCATATTCAAGTAATGTGCAGATTAATGCTCCGTCACTGACCAGGGACGCTAACCTGGAAGCATTAAACTGCACATTACTTGAATATGAGACCATTCTGAAGCAAATCATTTTCACACAACAATAGATATACAATGAACTCTTGAATGAATCCCATAAGGATTGGAACAATCATCTCCCAGCATTTCCATGTGTGATTCCCACTGATCAGTTACTAGCCTTCCCCTTTAAAGCAAGGATAAGAAAAGAACACATTATGTTGAAGATTATGTCATAAGCTCGCAGGAAAATAGAATGAAGACTATCCGAGAAATTTTTTTTCGTCTATTTTGCGTTGGCGCACTTGAAATAGTCTGTTTAGCGTGCGTGTCACCTCATGAATTCGGTTAACACGTTCAAAATATTTGTTTCAGCCTGTTTCCCTCCGTAGCTATCAATGTAACAGAATATAAGATGAAGGACTCCCAAGGCTAGCCAGCAGAGAGGATGGTGGGCGATGCACCAGAGGACAACAAGTGGTTGCCATGGTAACCAAGGAAAACTTTCCTCCAGACAAGAAATCGTAGCTGAGTTGCTCTTCCGGCCCAGTTTGGTTTAGATATCAGACCGCTAACCCCCTTGGCATTGACGTCCGTAGCAACCAGCTGCCGGCCATTCATGAAAGACGTGAAACAAACGAATAGAGAAGAAAAACATACTATAGACCCTACTAATATGAAAAATGCAAGGAGACCATCAACATGCCTTCCATGAATGCACATGGTGCAGGGAAGAGATGGCACAATGTAACTTTGCCTATACTCCAAGAGGCCCAGAGAGGAATCACACACATGGATAAAGAGGGGTAGAGACGGAAGAGGGAGGGGGTAGAAGAGGGATAGAGAGAGAGATCGACACACACCATAGCACAGAAAGAGAGAGACCGCGCTAAATTGAGTTTGGTGAAGGCAGTGGAAGTTCATAAGAAAACCATGTCGTTCTGAGAGGGGGGAACGTGACGTCATCAATAGAAACAATTACTTCTCGTCGACAGATATAGCGAGAGGCATTTAGCATTAGTACAGACATCTCTACACGGATTGATTTCGGGCCCAGACGAGGCCTCTATTCCTCTATGCAGATCCTGTGACGTAGACACGTGCACCCCCTCGAAGCACAGTATACGCGCCTCAAACTTAATCAACCGCCTTTTTATCCGTTTCGCTCCATCTCCATGTGCTTCGATTTGTTTTGATTTCTGTCCACGCCAGGTTTATAAAGTTTGATTACTTGATCTAATCCGATCTAAGCTAATCTCTCTCTTGATTTCATTTCATCTCCATTTCTTCATCCCCCCCCCCCCCCAACCCGGGCCGGTTTGTTATAAGATTCGGCTCGTGCGATGCAGTGGAACTATAGGCCTTTACAATATGCACACTTGACATTTTAATAAAACCTTGCGGCTTGTGTGTGAGCCAGAAATCAACAGTTTTCCCTACAGCGTTGTTACTTAGATTGAACTTTTTCAGGCGACGGTTCAATCGCGCTGTCGCAGGCAGCTTGCAGTGCATTTTCATTTGACTCTGTATAGACCTGAATATAATATGTTGCTCGAAAAGACCGAAAAAAGAAAGCATTCGTCAAATAAAAAGTTCACTTGAAATTGCATGTTTGTTCGTTCACTTGTTTGTTTGCTTGCTTGCTCTTTTGCAACAACAACAACAACAACAACAACAACAACAACAACAACAACAACAAAACAAGAACAGCAGCAACAAAAAGTTAATCAAAACTGTAGGGCTACTGACGTGCCTCATTATGCAATTCTTGCTTCATATTAAATCTTCCAAATGTGATTTACTGCTGAGATCGTACAGTTTGCTAATCTGATCATTATAAGGCCATTACGAAATGTCTATTTGGCGCTCTTCATACTAACTAGGATCAATTATTTAGTCTGGAATATTGTTTTTACAGAGATACTGAGTATACTGTGTATCAAAAACATCTAAACACATGGTATTTATTCCATTCTCCTCTCCTTACTCCTTCTCCTCCTCCCCTCTCTTTCCCTCCTCTGACCCCTCCTCCTTCTTCTCATTCTCCCCCTCCTCCTCCCCTTCTCCTCCTCCCCCTCCTCCACCTCATCCCCTCCTCCACCTCTTCCTCCTCCTTCTCATTCTCCCCTCCTCCTCCCCCTCCTCCTCCTCCCCTGCTCCTCCTCCCCCTTCTCCGCCCCTCCTCCACCTCCTCCTCCGTCTTCTCATTCTCCCCTTTTCCTCCTCCTCCTCCGCCCCCTCCTCCTCCTCCCCCTCCTCCTCCTCCTCCCCTGCTCTTCTTCCCCCTTCTCCTCCGCCCCTCCTCCTCCTCTTCCTCCTCCGTCCCCTCCTCCTCCTCCTTCTCCCCTCCTCCACCTCCTCCTCCTTCTTCTCATTCTCCCCTCCTCCTCCCGCTTCTCCTCCTCCTCCTCCGCCCCCTCCTCCTCCTCCCCCTCCTCCTCCTCCCCTCATCCTACTCCTCCTCTGTCTTCTCATTCTCCCCCTTCTCCTCCTCCTCCTCCTCCTCCTCCCCTGCTCCTCTTCCCCCTTTTCCTCCGCCCCTCCTCCTCCTCTTCCTCCTCCGTCCCCTCCTCCTCCTCCTCCTTCTCCCCTCCTCCTCCTCCCTCCTCCTCTTCCTCATCCCCTGCCCCTCCTTCTTCTCATTCTCCTTCTCCTCCTCCTCCTTCTCCTCCTCCCCCTCCTCCTCCCCTCTTCCTCCCCCTCTTCCTTCATCTCCTCCTTCTTCTGCAGTTGCGCTTCTCTCGCAGTCATTACTTTCCCATTATGCTGTCAAGTTTCACTTTGTCTAAAGGGGCAGGACTTCTTTCCCATCTGTTTCGCGGGACAGAATCTCGTTTTCGGGGACGCGATCTCTCAATCTGCTCATCAAGCTTACCTGACAAAATTATCCACACCGTGAGACTATAACCTTAAGATCCGAGAGGGACAAATACCTATAAGAAGTACTGATATTTCTTACTCTAATGCCTCCGACAGCAATTGTGGTTCTGTCATAATTATGCCCATTTATGGGAACCTAACATTCCGCTGTTGTTACTCGTTTGCTTTAAAGAGAGATCATACCGCATACCGAGTAAGTGTGCCAATACGAAAGCACCTTGAGAGTGTCGTTTTGCAGAACGGTAGAAGCAAAGAAAAAAGAAGCAGCAACAACCAAGCTAACACAGTAATTTGGATCCAACGACTACTCCTTTTAAATATAAATGGACTATCGGCTGACAAAAAAAAAGAAAAGTCGAGGAGTAAAGGCTGACGGTGCGTACAGTCACGCGAGATGGAATATCATTTCCTCAGGTAGGAAAGAAAGTAGAACTTGAGTAAGAGCGCCAAGGTAACGTACTATTTGCAGATTGCCAAATGTACAGTAATTCAGAGTAGACCTATATGAAGGCATGACACAGCGTAAAACCAAAAAAAAAAAAATGGTTGAGGGAGAAAAATACGAGTCAAGAATTTTGATTGAGCGTGATGACAAGATCGCAATAACAGGAAAGCAACCGCGCGTAGGATGATATAGGAGGACAATGTTTCGTATACTCCATGTTTCAAATGAAATTCCATGCAATGTTCAAGTGTGGCTTTGATAAATAGAATAAAACCTGGAGGCACGGGAGTGGTAGCGGTTTTTATCAAAATTGGATGCAAAGTGAAACGTTTATGAAATGAGAAAGTATCCAATGTTTTCACAATTCGGTGATATTAAGCTCAGACACATAAGGTGGTAGAATTGGGAAAGGTAGTGGTGTCATCACCTTACAAGGCTCCATGGTTTGTGCACAAAAAGTGAAAATTAGAATGTCATTGTTCATTGTTATCACGTTTTGGTAAATAATTTGGCGATATTTGGGCATGACTAATACTATGGACCTACTACACACATGGATCATGAACGGAGGTCTTTCTTTGATCCGACCTGCATCGCCGCCACCTGATTATGTGCATCTTGATGAGCACATTCAGATGTTTGGACAATGACGATTGTGTAATCGTTCATCGTCACTGACAAAAGAACCGTTTCCCTCATTTCGGTTTTATTTTGCTGAGGTGCCTTTTCAGACTTAACTGCCTTTGGAAAATCGACAATGATGGGGAGCAGCAAACCACAAATCATGACAAATTTCGTGTCACAAAATTAGTAATTACTGAAGCGGACGCTTGTGGACGCGCATGTAACGTTGCTTAATGGTAAGACATACAATCCCATGTCGTGTACCATTACTGTCCATGTTTACTCTGAAACAATGTGCGAAAATGGGAAAGATAGGATTACAAATTACAACCAACCTGCCGAAATACTTGCTTTCTCTCGTGAAGTACGTGCATTTCGCAAATGAAAGTAACTGAGCGATGATTTCCCAATGTAAACCACGACTGCACATGCATTTTTCTTGATTTAAGAGAGTTACTGTCTTCTGCGCATGTGATATCTCAAAGTGCCGTCTAGTTTTTACTTCAGGCTGGCTGTCAGTGATGCACGATGAGATCAAAGCAGGAAAGCATCTTTAAAATGTTATTGTGACGCTTTTCACAGAAACAGATTTTTGAATTAATGAACGACTGATGTATATTCATGTGTGGTAGGTCCATGTTAATATCACCCATTCGTGAAAACATTGGAAACCTCAAACCTTCCTTATTTTCTCTGCCATTATATTTGTCGCCCTAATTTCATGGAATGATGCTCAAATAGATGCTTGTTTAAGCAGTGCGAATATTTGTCCATTATTTGTTTGGGCGTTTTCGTTGTTGTTCTCTTTTCATAGTATCATTCCCGGGCAATCCTAATAGGGGAAACCCCCAAACAAACAAAGCAAAAGAACGTTAACAAGCAAGAAGTCTAATCCCACTGGAGCACCTCATTCAGTGTCGCCATATCTCTTACATACTCAGTAATGAAATCCTCTTCATCCGCATATCTATAATGGAAACCGCCCTCCTTGTCATTATCACTGCTGATCGTCTTGATGCGAATCGAGCCATGTTGTTATCGAAAGATGCGGCGGAGTCTCCTCCGAGAGCAATCGACATACCACGCCATGACATTCGTCACCTCAACAACAGCTCACCACCTGATACCCCGTTGTCATGGTAACACGTAACGGCATGTACATCTATGACAGGAGATAGGAGTCCTATGATGGAAGTGATGTTGCACGTCTGCTCAGCCCCTCTTACGATACGTGTTTGATCGGCAGAGGAAAACTGAGAGCATGCTAACAGTCTAGAAAGTTTTGTGATTAAGTTCCACGTATATTTTCACAAACGTTGATATTGGTGACAATTTATTATAGTAATTAATATGCAAAATAAATGGATAGTGATTTCATCTTCTCACAGCTCTTCCACTGGTGTATCACAAGCAAATAAAATGTAACTGTCCGTCGATTACTCAGTCGCAGTTCGTTATTCTGAAGGTTCGTTATTCCGAAGGTTCGAAATTCAGAAAAAGCTTCGTTATACCGAATATTCATCAATCCGAAAACGGAATTAGGTTCGTAATTTCGAAGGTTGGTTAGTACGCGCCTTCTTTTCATTACATTTCGGAATGACGAACCTTCGGAAAAACGAACCTGATTTCATTTTTCTTATCAACGACCCTTCGGAATAACGAACATCACCCAATGACTCATACGAGTTCTTCCCTCTTATTTCAAAGGTCATCGTTGCCGAGTTTTTGACGGCTTTGTAACAATTTGATGAGAAGGGCGGGAATCTGTCCTTTTTATGAAAATTCGAAGACGGAGCTACGGTTTTTCGTCCATGTGCCAGATCAGCTGGATACATTTAAATCGATTGCATTATCGTCTTATCAGATCATCATATGATTTTGGCTATACAGTTTATCACTTCTTACCGTGCACGAAAACTGTAAACCTCAGTCACTTTCTCTTCATTTGTCCAATCTCATAGAATCCCTGCGTTTTGCTTACTTTTATTTACTTAATCGAGCAAAGAAAAAAGAGTGAATTTACCCTAAGTGGATACTTTTTTCCAGGTCTGCCAAGCAGCACTGCACGCTAATAAGAAAATGCTCAACAAGAGTAAGGGCGAGAATAAATGATTACTGTAACATTTACACTCCCATTCGTCATGCCAGGAGAACCTAGAAGGATGATCTAAAAGCCACGTAGACCAAAACTGTGAGTTTCCTAACTTCGAGGTTAAGGGCTCCCGTCTAAACGTAACTATAAAAATGTACAATGTGTACCATGTAGGCCTACACGGTGAATGATTGCCAGAAGTGATTACAGGACAACAGAAAAAAAAAGAAGAGGTTATTTCCTCGCAGTAGCAGACACTTTGAACCTTTCAACCGTTTAACCTCTGTTTTCTCGTCCGTGATCTATAGAATTGATTTTTTTCAGACAGTTTCCAAGGCCTGAATGTATATGTATATAGCTGCACTCTGTGCGAGTTTTCGGAGCTTCAGTGCGAGTCAACTTGCGATGACCGAGGGCGTTGGTTATGAGAAAACCATGTGTAACACAGACTATAGGCTCCAACTACTGTACAAATGTGCCTATAGTCAATGCAAGAAATTAAATGGGACGAAAAATACTGAAGTTTTAACAACGATTGAATAAGACAAAGTTTAACTTAATCCTGTTATTCTTGATAATGGAGACATCTTCTTGTCGTCCGGAGATTGTTTCAATACCATGATATGTTTAGAAAAACAAAACAATTAAAACACGGAAACGGTATGTATACTTGGACTGGATGCCATAACTGTTATCTCTGAGAAGTCGCCTTTGTAAACTACGACAGCCTATAGTTTCGAGGACAGCTTGCACCCCTTATGACTTCTTCTTTTCCTTCTTCTTTTTCTCTTTCTTCTTCTTCTTCTTCTTCTTCTTCTTCTTCTCCTCCTCCCCCCCCCCTCCTCCTCCTCCTCCTTAACCTCCTCCTCCTCCTTCTTCTTCTTTTTCTTCTTCTTCTTTGGTATCTGCTCCTTCAATCCTGAAGATTCTTGTAGGTTGTCTATGTGTGTGTTCAGGGGATTTTTCATGTGCAAGTGTCATGAGGTATAGGGTGCTTGGTGTGAGTAAAAACACCTTCCTGTGTTACTAGTGCCTTCCCTCCGTCAGATCAAGGAGATGACCGTCTCACCTTCCCGGTCAGATGGTGACGGAAGGCCTCCATCCGCAGACGATGCCATGACGGCCTCTTTCGGCAGGTTGTTCCACTGCCTCCGGGCACTGCCTCACTGTGCGGGGAAAGAAGGATTGTAGGTGCAGTTCAGTCCAGGAGCGGGATCCGTGTAGCAAAGTGGATGCGAATCCCTTGAGAGTCTATGGTTTGTGGTGTCATGCATTGACTTGTGTTGAAATCTACAAGGAAGTTGTGCATCTTACAGAATGTACAAATTCTGAGTGTTTCTCTTCTCATCTGGAGTGTCCTCCAGCAAGGTTGATGCAGCATTTCAGCAAACGCTAAAGGTGTGGTGATAGCCGTTGAGCACATTCAGAGCAGCTCTCCTCTGAACCATCTCCAGCTGCTGAATGGAACCTGCTGTGCACTGTGCACCCATATTCCAGAAGAGGGCGCACCAGGGTGTTGTATGCTTTTGTTTTGAGTCGAGTGGCCGAGATACATGTGGGGATTTCGACGAAATATAGGGCTATTTAAGGTAAGGTGTCGTATGCTCTCTGGTAAACTCCAGAAATATGACGATTCCACTCATGGAGCTACTGTAGCTCCGTGGTCTCACTTCAGGTCTGGGGTGATGGTGATAATTATAATGATACCCATACACTCTATAAGAAACAAGCAGAGTTGAGGACTGCGCCATTCGCGGTGTATTCATGATGCCATCTCATCTTCGTTCTTGTAACTGAGATGCAGTGGTACTTTTTTGTGTGTATTGAGCTCCATCATCCACTTTCTTTACCATCTGAAAAAGTTCATCTAGGCCTTGTTGAAGACTTTAATTTGTCAACCTGGGCTTCTGATGATTAAATCGATGCTGCGAACACTGCATGCGTCCATATTTACAGTGATACAGGCAGAAATGCGGGAGACGTGCTTGATTATCAAATGCATCATTGATTGTTACAAATTGTCATCAGTAGATGAGAAAACCTTGATGTTTTGACCACAATTACAGACTTACAAATCAAACATGCACTGTGTTTCTCAGTTGTTTCTTTTTTCTTAGAATTGTGAGTGCAAATTTAAGTTACGTCATTGAAAAAAAAATAATATAGCGATAATTCTATAAAACAAAGGATGGCGCTGTGCATTCGAGGTAAACATTGTCCACTCCTAAGTTACTGATCAGGCAACACTTTTTAGCATAGAAACGGAACATGAAAGTCGCACCATCATACAGAAGTATAATTAAAGTGATTAAATGTAGAAGGTGGAAAAGTAACCTCCCCTAGATTTTGTAGATTGTCAAACTACAACTGCAATCCTATATTCATCTATGTTTTAGTATAGTCATCAATGTTATTCTCATCATCATCGCTGATATAAATATATGTGACTGTGCACCTCAAAACGAACATAAAGTCGCACACAATGATTTTGCGTGAGGACTGAAAATAAGTGAAATGGGTCAACCTAGCCGAACTTGACTTTTTCATATTTTCTGAAAGAGCGGGTCTTCTTTTACATTATGCTAAAATTTGGTATCATAAAACGGGCAGGAAAGTGTGTTTTTTAGCAGTTTATCTCAAACATTTGTGGTAGAATAGTGTGATTAGGTGTGTCTTTAGAATCCCTTTTTCATTTCTGAAAAACCTTGTCCACACTCTTCACTTCCAACTCTAATAACTTTTGAAAGGATAATGGTACTGCTTTGAAAGTTGGCATTAATTATGGACAGAATGTGTTAATGAGGCGTGCTTAATTTCAGTTTAATCTGATAATCCCTTCATTGTTGTTACTCTCGTGGTTAACTTCCTGTTTTCTGTTCCATTCATCGCACAGCCAGCACGGTTTGGTAAAGATTAAGCGCTTGAATAGACATATACTTCAGAGCCTCTTTTCTCGGTTCCCACTTTTCCTGAGTTTGTGCTTTCTTTCCAATATTTAGATAGGTTAGGAGAGTCCATTTGATTTGAGTTATACATCATTTCAAAGCTTAAAGTCTGCTCTTTCAGAATATGGTCTTAACTAAAAATTCATGTCTGGCGACTTTTTGTTTGTTTTGAGGTGCAGGGTCACATATTTGACTATAATCAATATGTCTTTTCAAGATCTTTACATGGATATTCCTTTTATCATTTTTAGCTAAGCCACATGGAATTGGACATATTACTCATCCACTATTTTTGGTGTGATATTGTGTCCTATAACAACGATAAGACGAGGGGCAGTGTATGTAGAATGTGGGGCGAAAAGCTTTCTACAAGCTTGTCTTTTACGTGGGCCTCTCTTTTCCAATAACGCAATAGATTATTTGAACACTAGATTCACATTAATATGTATATTATTGTTGTAATACATTGTACTTTTTCCCACTTGAACTTGTGTCAACAAAAATGGGCTATTGGAAATAAAATCTCATTTGAATTGAATTGAATTGAAAAGCACAAGCACGTTCGAAAGAAGTTCAAGAACGCAAAGGAGGTCACTGATGTACTATTCAGTCGAATGAAGCGTTTAAACTAGAACGCATCTCTCGATGTCTATTTCCGCCTCAGCCGCAACACGCCTCCTTTGATATCGACAGCGGAGCAAGTTCTCTTATTGTCGCCGTACATCGTGAAAGGGCATTACAGCGCCACAGATCTTATAGAGCGGTCGCCTATCATGATACGGGTAATGTACAGACCATGCATGCAAAGTGTCTGCTGGCTTCTCTGCGTAGGAAAAGTCACATCCGTTCTTTAAAGTGTGGCTATCCTTCATCTGTCTGATGTTAAGTTAAATTGAAATTCAATGTTGCGTTCATCGACATTTTCACATCATTTTTGCGACGATCTCGCCTCCTCGGTTTATATTACGTAACAACGAACGTCTCCACGAACACACAGCTGCGAGCATTGTGTTTAATACGCCGCAATGTGTGAGAGTCAAAAGCTCGCATGAGCTGACGTAGGTGCCTACGATCGCCTGCTACTCTGACAAGTCATTATCGATCGCGGTTCTGTGTCGTGGAGGGCTAGCCGGTGCTTTTACTGCTCTCGCCTTCTTTCTACTACACAAGGATAACCAGAGGATAACCAAGGAATTAGCTTCAAATTTTACATAAACAGTAATAAGACATCCTTCAAGAATTCCGTGGACATGAAAGGTAAGTTCCGTTGTATATCATATACCCCAGGAATAGTCAGCTTCGTTGCCACTTTCTTTTTTAAATATGCCTCACATTATAAGGGGCTTGTTCGGGACCCGTGTTCATAATAGGTGATATTCGATCGACGCATTCTTCAGAGAGTTGTTCATTGTGCAGGTAACTTCTGCCTGGACATTCAAGGGGTAAGGGTTTTTATGAGAGCGATATGCAGGGTAGACTGAATGTGTTGAATTGAAGTGTCCCATTTCCGTTGGTCACTGCCTACGTGCAAAGTCTTGATATACATAATAGTCGATAAAACTTGGCTGTGTTGCTGCTTTTTTACCCCTAATGCCAAGGTTGTGTTAAAATGATGAAGCCATTAGTCAACCATTAATATTTTCGACATAATGAGTTTCAAAAGCAAGATATTATTAAAACAGAGGGGTGTTTGTTAAGATATTTGTTAAGAAGATAGATCAGCAGTTGCGATGTGGTAAGTTCATTAATTTGCACAGAGGGAGACAATTAGTGATAAAAATCTTTCAAACACATAATGAGTCTTGTTACCGCACGGAACATAATATGTCAGTTGTGTCTTTTTCACATATTTTTGATTAGTTTGTTTAGATTGCATTAGTTGTGGGCTTAGGCTAGATAATCTGTACGTTTGTTTTATTTTGCTGATAGGGCCTATAGTGGCAATTTCCTTCCACTGTGCTGACTGGGATATGTTTACAGTTTGCTTCTCGTGACAAAAGGTATGGAGGTGTGTGTACAACGTTTTGCGTTCGTATCCACGGGAAGAGGAAATTACTTCTAGCGCCTTTGAACAACGCCTTGAAGTTGAATTCCCTTGTGGTTAGAGGTCTCGGCTTATTAACAGCCATAATAATCTGACCCTGTCATCAGTCATCGTAGAAGAACGCGGAGAGGTTTCCATGCCAACCGCCAGGATATGTGAATGAGGTTGATTTAGGTCCTTTTCGTTTACCAGAGTTTTTGTTTGTTTGTTTGTTTGTTTGTTTGTTTGTTTGTTGTTGTTTTTTGATACCATAATGTTAATTGGCGGCACTCATGACTATTTGAATACCCTTACACACACACACACACACACACACACACACACACACATCACATTTGTGGAAAGTGTAAAATATGGAATTCCCCTCGCTCTCACTCTCTGAGTGTGCTTCTGAGAAAATGTTCTCTGCTGGTTATTTGACTGTTTTAATTCTATCGAGGATCCCTTGAACTTCACCATTGCGGAACGTTCCCGCAAATTCAGAGGACAAGATAATGATGACTACTATGATGGAAGAAAACAACAACAACAGCAGCAGCAACAGCAACAGCAGCAGCAACAACAACAACAGTGCTAATAATGGGAACCCACAGGTTTTGTGGACTACTGCTTCGTCGAGGACCACGTTTATGATAATAATATCACGTCGCGAGTTAATGACTCAATGAGGGGGAGGGATCACGGGAATTACTGCACCGCGTTGAGCATCTTTCCTCCCTCTCTCACAACCAGCTGTATTCGATTCGCTTGGTCACCCAGCACCACTCTTTAATAATAGAAAGAAATGATGGTGTGATTGCGTCTTCACATGGAATAAAAAGTTCAGGCTATACAAGAAATCGTAAGACACCATCGCGCTTAATACCCGCAGGATTCTGTTGTTGAATTGAATGGTCTTGTCATGGATTATCTTCGAAAATGAACCAGGGCTGCGATTATTGTGCACTCACACCAGAGTGGCGATGGTGAACGAGGCTTTACTACGGGGTTGGTTAATTGTCCTGTTTGTTAATTGCGAGGAACCAGTCTTTATTCTGTCAGGTCTGTGATCACCGAAGAACCACCCATGGTCCATTCGGGAGCAACAAGGAGATTTGTGCGCATAATTGGCATTTCTAAATGAATCCACTCGGCATGTTACATTAAAAGTGGAGAGAAGTGATGACTCGAACTCTTTCCGAACGTGAAAACCAAATATGAAAGATATTCAATAATTATCAGGTTTTATGCATAAGCCAGTTGTATTTTCTCGTTTAACGCCCTTTTCTTCTAAGCATGTGCATAAACTGGCAATTCATTTCCGTAGCGTTTGTTACTTCTCCTGGGACGAGGGTCGATGTTTTCAGTGAATGATGCTTTTGTGATGAGTTGCTGTGTAATCATAGTAGTACCTGACATCTGATTACGACAACGAATGTACTCGTAAGACTTTCTCGTGTACTGCTCACATTGACTTGACTTGACTTACTTGTCTTACGTGCATATAGGACGGGGATGTACTGATTATAATATCAGCGGCAGTACATGTAGTAGTAGTAGTTGGTATAGCAGCAGCAATATTATAATATGATCTGATGATGATGATGTTGATGATGATTATGATGATGACGATGATAATGTTGATGATGATGATGATGATGACGACGACGACGACGATGATGATGATGATGTTGCGGTGGTTTGTGAAGAAGACATACCTTCTTCCTCTTCTGTGAGATGAAGATATAAACAATTTTTCAAACAGCAAACAACAACACTTTGCTACATTAACGTATACATTAGTGATGAATCTTTCGAGAAGCAGCGCAATTTTGAATTTCGTCAAGTGGTCAACGCCGCCGCCCTTCCACTTGGCATCGGTGATTTCCGGTCAGCCAGTTTGAGCTGTGTTGGTGACTGGGATGATTGATCAAAGCGTCTAACCTGGACGCGTGCAGTTAACAAAAATCAAAACTTTGTGTTACCATAATTCATAAATCTAAGAAGCATGGAGCTTACCACCCCATGCAGTTGAATTTCGCTGAACTAATCTTGAGTGTTTCGTGTGTCCTGACACTCCATTTTCTCGGTCTTTCGGTTTTTTGTCACTGGCTCATGTACATACAAGATGGTCATTAACCATTTCTGTACTAATGCGTCAATAATGTGCACAAATTTCACACACAAATTTATGGACAGGTAATAACTGTGGCACGCAGAGGGTTGATTGTTATTTTGAAGATATTCCTTATCAAGTCTTCGTCTAAGTCATTGCAAGGAAATCATTAATTTCTTGTTTGCTCGTGTGAAACTAAGAATAAAATATATGAATAATATAGTCCAGATCTTTAACATGGGGTGACAGAAGAAGTGGTTGGGAATAGCAATATTATCATTGTATACCCAAAGGTTTTTATGATCTTGAAAATATTAATTCAGCAATTATCTGCTACATTCATGACACACATTTTAAAGACAATTTCCACTGCAGTGCAGAGAAAAATAACATGATATCGTGATATTCAATCTGTTCCTCACAAAAATGAGAAAGCTCACTTTCCTTTACACGCGACTACCAGATGGTAGTCGATGAGTTGAGATAATTATTGCCATTTATACAGTAAGAGCAGTACTGCATTCGCATTCACAGCAGCGATAATTGTAAAATGTCATTAACCGTAATCGAGATCACGTTTGTAGCGAAACTATATACGATCACATTGGTCATTATTGTTACCCGACATTGAAGTAGAACACTGCAGTACAGTAATACATCAAATGACGCTCTGCTTAAAGAAATAATAGAATACGTGTCGCAAATAGGTTTTCTGTGCGTCACTGAGTATAGTCTATATCATACCATTAGGTCCGTCATTGCCCGATGTTCAGGACACAGGATTAGGTATCTCCCTTGCCATTTAGTCCCACGCATGTAGCGAGGGATGTTGGTCATTAGTGCGGCTGAGAGTAGGAGTAACACAACGGAGAATGTACGTTCGAGGTTTAGTCTTCAGCTTCTGTTTTTCAACTAACCATGCATCCGTCAATTCCCCACCCCCCCCCCCATAAAAAAATAACGGCAACAATAACAACAAGATCTCAAAATAATGCATTGTTGTTCCGTTATCATTTCGGCAAAGTGGGATAGCTGATGAGAAAACTGATTGAGTGAAATTGGATGGAATTTGGGAAAGCATTTCCGCCAGTCATATCATAACACATTTTTTTTTTCAAGAGTGCAGTACATTAATACTGAAACCCACAGACTGTCATCGACGTTGTTATAGCTTACTTCAGTATATGGGCTTCCGCTTTTTCCCGTCAAATCACACTTTGTTCTTATCACCTCGCCATAAAGTCAGTCGTGAATGCATATTTTTTTTTTTGTCTTATCTTGTTCCAGGATACACAAATGCATTATACCTGGTATATATTTTGTTATTTCCTTGCTTTTCTGGCAGTTCCCACAAACGCGCATTTCATTTGATATGATGCCACTGTTTTTCCACTGTTTTTTCTTTTTTTTCCGTCCTTTCTTTTCACTTCCCATCTTTCATCCTTTTTCTCTTTTTCGCTCTCCCATCAGATTTTTTTTTCTGTGAGAAACACATCATAACCTTCACATAATGATATCTCTTTTTCTAGTTTTTTTACTTTTGCCTTTGAATTCATATTTCAGACCTATTCTATATGTGCAGCCAATCAAATCGTCGTATTGCTCAGGATGTACATAACTCGAATAGCTTGATAAAATCGCCGAACATTGATTGATTTTCTTTTTTCTTTTTCATTTCTGTCTCTCTCACAGACTCCCAAATTTCAAATTGTCCCATGTTATCAAAAAAAAAAACATAAAAAGGGCAAGAAAGCTGTCAGCCAGATAAATACAGTTTGTTAGAAAATCGGCTTCGAAATTCAGATGCAGGTGAGCACCTAGGATGTTATCATTGCGACACATAACAGGGCAAGTCAAAATTGCATAGTCATGAAAATTATTTTGTTATGAAAACTGAAATGTAATTCAAATCATTCTTTGACATTAACCCAATCCATGCCGAATTCTGAAATCCCCATAGATTTAATACACATGCCGCCAGGTTCCCGTATAGGAATGGGTTAATAGTTGGAGAGCAAGCAGCTAAGATGTCATGATTTGAACATTTGGCGAAATAACATATTTCCAGTTCTTCGGGCAGACTACATACTCTGTAACTTTGCAGTTATCTCACCTTTGATGTCTGCGGCTTTACCAAGAAAATGCGGCGACGATTCTCGTGTCCGCCTACGTAGTATGAGATATGCGAACGCCGTGAGACTGAGCCATATGCATTTGTTTTCTTCTTCTTCTCTTCCTTTTTAAATGCATTGCAGGGTGCACAATGATGGGGCGACACCTATCACAATGACAAGGAGAATCTACCGGAATCAAGTCACCGAGAGAGAGCTCCATCAGGCGCGGCAGAGAATTATAGTCAAAAGGTGTGAAAAAGCGTCAACGGATATTATCGGCGGACTCGTCGGGAGACGCATTAAGCTCCGTCACGCCCTCACCGACAAATGATCAGAAGTTCATTAGCGGGAAGATGACGATTTACTGGAAGATGAGATTGTGAGTGACAAGACGAGGCGAGGGGTTTGCAAGGACACGGTGCCCCCTGGTCGGAAGCAAGATGCGCTCTTGGTGGCGAAGGTTGACATCGTGTAAGGTGAGTGATCGTCCTTCTCGTTACTGTGGCTAGAAAATCTCGCGACTTACGAGACCAGTGACGAGACCAGACACGCTAATTTAGCATCCATGGCATTAACGATCAGAACGTGTCGCCGTCTATAAAGAGGAAATCCACCACCCCCCCCCCCCCCAAAAAAAAAAGAAAAATAATAATAATAATAAACAAACCCCAAAAGAAAGATAAAAAAAATTCCCTAAAGAACGTTCGAACAATGACAAAAATCGGATAAGAAATAAGGAATTTCAGAAAACATTTCTTGAACAGTCCTTATAAAAATTTAAATGTGTGAGTTGAGGATGTCATACCCTCACAATTTTTCATGTACATACGAAAAAAAACAACCAGGTAGATTATTACAATATATTGTACAGCTTAAATATGAGATTTTTGTCATTTCTGCATAATGAAGTGAATGAATCGTGAGAACATGACTTCATCAACTTACTGATTTGAATATTCATAGCAACTAGGCAAGAAGTGTTTTCCGCAAAAAAAAAAGAAATTTCAGAATGTCGTAACTTCCTTATTTCTTATCCGATTTTGTTCATTTTTACACTGTGCTGCAGAGATTTTTATGAAATTGATAAGATTTTGGAGTGGATTTCTTCTTTAAGTAATTGACTATACGGGAGTCTTGTGGCTCCTATGTAAAATCAGTGGAAATACAAATGTACTAGAATATCGTATTGAATGGGTTCCGTGCAATCATATTATGGAGGTTGTACCGTAAAGTGATGCGGAAGGCAAAGGCATATAGCTGACACTACGTACGCGTTTGTAAATTACCGTACTATGAATTATTCTATAATGATGCAGACTTGTGCGGAAAGGAGTTGGGCACTCTCCCAGCTCTTTCGTTTTCCCCTCTCAGTGTATTGTAATTTGATGACAGCAATTATCATACATAATAAAAACATTTTAGCACATTGCAGAAGGTGGTCTGGGGGCCCCCGGGCAAGAATGGCTTGCATGTTGCATGAGCGTGCAGGTCCTTAGCAAAACTTAGCCACGGAACATTGTGTCTATACATTCACGTAGGTGTTGGAGCAAATAGAACCAACAACTCTGACCGTGTTTAGGTTGATAGAGGCCATATTCCCCGTGCCCAATCCTCACTTGCCCGTGAACATCTTCGCTTTTCAGAGTGTGGAGGCTAAATATTGCATGGGGCAAAAGGCTATAAAGCAGGGAGGTGGAAGAGAGATTCCACCTCCCTGATCAAAAAATATTATATTGAATAAAATCGCGACGACAATTTGTGATGCGTGATACCCCTCTCTCGCCTCCCTCTCCCTCGCTAATGCTATCTTTCTATCTCTCTTTCTCTCTCTCCCTCCATCGCTGTATCTTCAATCTCCCTTTCTATCTTTCTCTCTCTCTCTCTCTCTTTCCATCATTCCGTGAGCATTAAGTGGTAGCGGAACGCCACGATTTTGGAATCTCGATTGAGCGTTATTGGAAAGTGACTGGCTTGATATCTCATCCATTACATTTCGTTACCATCCACTCCCGTGCACACGGAGAGGAAACAGAGAACAAGGCACATTACAGGAAGAAATAAAATCATCCGGCGCCATCATTTTCACTAAAGCATGTTGCAAAAAAATGTATTAAGTTAACGGTCATAGAAATGAAATCAGTTCCGTTTCAGCTGTTATAATAGCAAAAAGCTCTTTAGGAGTCCAAAAGAGTTGCGCCGACTTTGATGCCAACATTGATTGGCCACAAGATGATCCTCTTCCGCTTTGACGCGCCGGCTAATTTCAAATTTTTAGTATGTTTGATTGTACCGTATGACTTTTTCCAAAAATCATTTCTGCATGACAAAAACAGGCACATTATATTAACCATTTTGTCTAGTTTTGTTTTAATTTCTTTGAATGTTTGCTTGATGGCGACAGAAATAACAGGCAGACAGTTTACAGGGTGTTATGTGATACCAAGATAAGAGGCAGTTTTAATGTAGCTCTGGTAATATGCATTCTGATTTTCGTTGCCGTCTATGGCTGATAGTATCAATGACATTAAAGGGACTGGGGATGAGTGTTCAGTTGTGCAAAACATGCGAAAGAGAAGGTGCTTTGGGTATAAAATGAAAGGTAGATATGTAACTTACCATGTGTGAAAATATCTTGGAAATCGGAATCTTCTCAAATGTTTTAAAAAGCGAAAAACAAAACATACTTTTCTGGAAAAAGACCCTTCGATACGATGGCGATACGTATTTGAATTGCGGAATACTGCTTGTTGACTGCGAACATCAAGCCAACTTACAGCGAAATCAAGCCAACATGCCGAGTGAGCTGCGGAACTACTAGTAGTTATACGTAGAGCAATTGTGGCTAGCTCTACGGCTGGCTGTGCCTATGGGCGCGGCGAGCGCTGGCCGCACTTCACTTGCCATAACTCGCATCATCATACACAGTGTCCAGTGCTAGTGCTTCTAAGCTCGAGCTGCTGTACGATCTTGCGTGTTTTCATTTGATGAGAGCGCTAACCTAAAATCAAAGGACTCCTCCTTCTCTGATTCACATGTCCTTCTTCCAAGATATTATGAGAGCTAGTTCTATCGTCGGAAGACTCGGTAGGCTACGTATCCTAAAAGCCATCAAACTCCATTTATTACAAGATTCTTCGTTGAGAAGTACCGAAAGCGGGATAGGTGAATGCGGTACAGTAATACGTAGCCCGACCAGACGCCGGGCGGGCTATATAACGTATGTACAGCGACTGGGCTGTGCGTGTACGTACATAGAAACTTTTCCGGGTAAGGACGGACACAGCCGGCCCAGCGCGCGCTAGGTCGGTACCATATACTAGTACGCAGTAACTGCCGTGCTTCGCACGGCGTCTGGTCGGGCTACGTAGAAAAAAAAAATCAACGAAATCTCAATTTACAATAATTTACAATTCATGTAATTATTACATGAAACACAAACGGGTTGTGTTATTACATGTACATGCAATTCAATGCAATCTTCATGGCATACCCATTTTTTTTTTCTTCAAAGATTTGAAACACAAGTACCGAGTAGGCCAGAGAATTCGAAGTATCCGGTACAATGTTATATCTAAACTTGCATTGGAACTAACCAATAGTTCATTTTTATTACCGGTACAACTTGTCATGTATTCGTAATTTCATGTGACTTTAATAGTTGTAACATTTATTGTGGATGATTTTCTTCACAATTGACACATGCACATACTAGGTTAGAAAGTTGGTCATTGGTATGGCTTAGGCCTACCTATTTTCTGTATAAATAGGGTTAATTGGAATTATTTCACAGATACACACAAAAATGTTGGGGATCAGATCATTTTCAGTCTTCTAGACTGAATAATGTGATACCTGTAATAGTCTAATAACCAATCCAACAATTTCTGAGGCTATCTTATACATTTTCCTATTTATCATACACATTGTACAATGCAACCATGCATGATGCAATGTCTTGTTCACCTATACAAGGAGAAAATCAAGACACAAGGAATAATCTGTTCAAGTCAATTATTTCCACATAGGTCAACAACATTCACTCAGTTTTTATCTAGAACCCTGATTAGGTTTGTATCATCCAAACACATTTTTTTCTCATTGGTAAATTGATGCTTAACAATTAGGCCTGTATACACAGGTAATATCTTGTTGTGATATTTCAGTGAATTTAAATCTAACACATTACTTATGTAGGGCTAGGGTTCACTTAGCTCTCTAGCACTCATCACACTAAAAGCAAACTAGGGCAGCACACATGTGTTACTTGGAAGGAGTCCCCTGGCTAACTAACTTGTAGCCAGTTTATTCTTCACATAATTTGGCATGGGTTTACATGTAAATGTGGGTTGTTACATAAATATTCATGCATACACAAAATCAACATAACAGAACATGCAAATAAAGAAACAAAGGTTAAAACGAAATATTCATAATAATATGTAAATGATGTGCAGGCTTGGGTGATTTAGGCATGATTTCAGTATTACAGGGAACAATGGGTGAGAAGTGAAAGAGTGGAAAATGTCATGTGATATGTGGTGTGTCTGTGATACAATTGTAGGTGGGGTGTGTGGATGCCTGTGGATGTGAATACCGGTACTACTGTATGTGTGGGTTGACGTATTTACGTGTAGAGGGGTGGTACCTGTAATAACAGAAGGGGGGATACACTTATAATAAAAGGTTCAAAATAAATCCCTACACTTACATTATACTACCATGCATAAATACAAATTTCATGTGCACATATAAATTGCATGTGTACATGGGACCTACATTAGAAGTTGTGTGTACCAGGGTACACTGACCTTACATTTTCTTTTATCTTTGCATGTATATTTGCATTTGGTGTTGCATCATGAGCACAGGTTCTAATTGCAAATGTGCTACATGTATTTAGAAACTGCTCTCACAGTAATGTGATGTGATATACAATGTAGAGATAACAAATCTGTGCTGGCTACTTGCATGTAGGCCTATATCTTTTAAATATAAAATGTCATAATAGAAATAGTTGTAAAGCAAAGATTGCCAATTGACACAGGTAAGGTAATCATTTGCAGAAAAAAAAAGAAAAAAAGAAACTGCTCAGCATTCTGTCATTAGTCAATTTGGGCATCTACACATTATACTCCTATCATATTGAACAATTATGATAATAATACTATAACATGTAAATTAAAGAACCTTACAAATGCAACCACTTTCAAATAACTTGCACATTTGCAGGGAAAAAATATTGAAGTGAAAGTCCAAGAATCAATGTCACAGGGTTAATGACTTCAAGTACAAAGAACACTATACTATTTCAGTGTGGAGACCTTCTACATATTGCATTGTCAAAACACAATTGGTTTAGGGTTTGAGCATATACAATTATATCAGTAGAACATCATGTAGGGACCTACCAAAATGTATATTACAATGTATTTTTATATCTATGTGAATGAAAACTGAACATCTTGTTTGAAGCACTTCCAACACATTTGTTTATCAAAATTCATACTTCTTTTTTTTGGCCACAAAATATAGATGCAATGAATATTACAAGGGCACAAACTCCATTTACCACAAAAATATTGTCCTCATAATAATGTGATTTGATAGAGTTATCACAAAATTTTGTGCTGAAAAAGTGTCTTCCAAAATGCTGATGGACAATGCTACTGTGTAGGACCTGCTGTGCCACTTGAATGTAACACATGGCATGATATCAGTGATCACATAAATGATGAGGATAATAATCATTATGAAGATGATGATAGTAATAAAAAATTAGCAACAACAACAATAGTAGTAGTAGTAATAATAATAATAATTAGAGCAATAATGAAATGTGTGAAAGGCCCTTCAGTGATGTACACTGTTGTGCATGACAGCCCTGCTTAAGTTCACTTTAAAACACTGATGCAATATTTTATCGTAACGGAGTAATTGTAGTTTTTCACCTCTGAAACACCTGGGAAACACAGGGGGAAAAAAGACCAAATGAAAAAAAAAAGGACAAAACACTTTGTGCCTGGATATTGCAGCCCTTTCAGTTTCCAGTAACAGTTTAATGCACATGCAGTTTAGGAGTTTACAGGATTTATTTTCCCTACTTGCTACATGGGGCAAGAACAAATTTTCCAGGCAATCAATTCACTGTTTCATTCTGATTCACACATTTGAGTACTAACATGTTTGTTGTTACCTCACAGGAAAGACAGAAATAGAGAGTTCAGAGATATAAATGTAGTGTCATATCAGTTATCACTGCCATCACATGAATGTAGTCTATGATTGGAATTGATGTTATTCATGTTCAATGTGCATTTATCAGAATCCCCAACAATCCTGGTACAAAGGTGCAGCTTTTTCATTACTAACATGTCTTTTGCTATAATACACAATGAAGGCATAAATTGACAGTAGGCTTACAGGAAGAACTGGTGTCAGAGCTATTATCATTGCCATCACTTGGATGCACTCAACATAATTATGATATTGAAGTCATCCAAGTTCAGTTTTCAAACATTTGCCAGCCACAAAGAAGAACATGAGAGGGGATGTCACTGGCTTCATGGAGCTAAGTAGTTGGGAGGGCTGGTTCTGATTGATGAGAGGGGATGTCACTGGATTCACTGAGCTTGGTGGCAGAGAGGGCTGGTTTCCACTGGCGAGATGGACGTCACAGGTCTCACCGAGCTGCGTAGCCTAGAAGAGGCAGTCTTATTTGGCGAGAGGGGGTGTCACTGGCTTCAACAACCTGGATATCTGTGATGGCACTTGGATGTGATGCTAGCTGTTCCACTGCAATAGAGGCCAACAAGCACATTCTATTGATCTCTCATCTAATGACTGAATGTTGGTAATAAAGTAACTACTACACATTTACAATGAAAAATTATTTTACTACTCATATAGACTCAATTAACTATTCAGTAATACACATAGTAAATATTCTCTTTAAAGACTATCATTCAAGCAATGACAAGTTTAGTACTGATGAAAGCAATTATGTTATATGCTGAAAGTCCAATGAAAATAGCTCATTTTATTTATGATATTTACATAAAAATTCCCTAATATGCATGCCATCTACTGTAAAAGTGGAAATTTCTTGCGGTGTTGGTTGACATTTTCACGCATTTCCCGTAAGCCGAAACTAGCGTGAAAATAAAAGCATGCGAATATTTTTGCTCGCCATTTGTTCAAGTAGTTGATGTCTTGATTCCGCGGAACTATAAACATGCGAAACTCTTCTTACCCCGCCGACCGCAAAAAATTAGTCGCGCTAAAATATCCACTTTTACAGTAACCTGTTATCTCCTTACATCTGCCCAGGCTCTGATAAAATCAATATCTGTCAGCACTCTCACCAGGTTTTGATCCACTTCAATTTGACCCAAGTCCTTTCCTCAGAGTAGTATTTTCCTCCACAACTAATTGGAGAAGGCAACGGCATTCATGAACTTGTCCTTTTTCCATTTCACAGGGGCATCTGGACTGGAGTTCATCTGTATATCAGACACAATGAAAGGCATTAACACTGACTTACAATTAGGATAGTCCCGTTAGTTCTTCACCAATCTGTAAATTTAGTCACAGAACTTGCTATCCCATGTATTTCAGTGTAGAGTCTACCAGGTAGCTTTATCTTGTAGTGCTCACATACATGCAACAGAGAAAACTCCATGAAATATGTTAGAAATAGACTGTCTACTGTAGAACTTAAATAGCAAAAAGGAAAATAAGACCTACAGAGACCCTAGCCAAATTTTTGATGAGTTGACACTGCACATGACGTCGGGATGACCTCAGCCTCTCATTGTGCATCTGGGTAATTCTGTGAAGTTGGGGCACGAAGTGTGACATTTTAGCATAACTCAATACTAATTATGCTATACATGTATTGTTTATAGGCTTTGCAGTTGTATTGAGACCATACATTTTCCTGGAAATTTTGTGCCATTCCGACTCAATTTTGATGAAATTATTAAAACGATATGTAATGGTGTCCTGTAGCATCGTGACGTGTCCATGTAGCATCGTGATAGTAAACATTTGGTCCTAAAAGACAAATTAAGGCAATTAGCTTGACCAAAATTGATATAATATGCATAATTACTAGATTAGTCAGATAGCTAAATATCTTAACTCTCCTTTCCACAGTTTTACACAAAAAAGGACACCGCATAGCATCGTGATACATTTTGTAATTTTCTTTTAAAATTGAAACTGTGTACAGGAAATTTGAGATATTTAGCTATCTTATTCATACCTTGTAAATATGCATATTGCATCAAATTTTGGTCAAGCTCATTGCCATAATTTGTCTCTTTGGACCAAATTTTAAAATATCACGATGCTACGTGGACATGTCATGATGCTCCAGGACACAGTGTTACATATTGTTTAATAACTTCATTAAAGTTGAGTCTGAATGGCACAAAATTTCCAGGAAAATGTGTGGCCTCAATGCAAATGTAAAGCCTACAAACAATAAATGTATAGCATAATTGATATTGAGTTATGCTGACATGTATTTTGTCAATATCACGATGCTACATACATGGACACTGCCCCAACTTCATGGAATTACCCATCTACAAAGTAGGCCCTATTTATTTATATGTTGTGTATACAACCTCACATCGGGCCTATGATGTCTTTCAATCCAGCCACATGCAAGGGATTTGGGGGTCTGTATAATTCCACATACAATCATATAGTAGGCCTATATGTGGCTGCAATGTACAAACTATGTAACTTGTAACCCTAAAAGTAATGATCAAGACAACCATAATCTTATTAACCACTACCACAGCTTTGGGTTTAAAAAAAAAAAATGTTATAAGTTAAATTACAGCAAGAATAAGAACAGCATCGTTTGAGAACACAGAGTTATCTAACAATTTATTGATGTTTTGTGTACTAAATATCAAAATTAACTTTCATTTGCAGGTTCAAAACAGTTGTTGGATCTAGGTGTATTAAAATAGTACCAGGTAATTAAAGTTAGTTTGTACAAACCTTTTGTACCGACGGAAGGGCTGGTCTCAATGGGCAAGAGGGGATGTCACTGGCTTCATCAAGCTGGGAGGGCTGGTCTCGACTGATGAGAGGGGACATCACTGGCTTCACCAAGCCGGGTATAGGCTACATTGTAGCTGGTCGAAACTGACGAGAGGGAATGTCACTGGCTTCATCAAGCTGGTAAGCTAGGAGGGCTGGTCTCAACTGATGAGAGGGGATGTCACTGGCTTCACCGAGCTGGGTAGCTGGTCAAAACTGACGAGAGGGAATTTCACTGGCTTCATCAAGCTGGGTAGCTGGGAGGGCTGGTCTCAACTGACCAGAGGGGCTGTCACTGGCTTCACTGAGCTGCCTAGTCAGGATGGTCCTTGAATGCGATGCTGGCTGTTGCCCTACGAAAGATACCCACAATAATATCTGACAGACCTTTCTCAACAATTAGCACCTACTGTGCTACAAAGCATACACCATTAACCACTACACTATAGAGACTGAGTGAACTGCGCTACAATGCATATACGCCATTAGCCACTTATGTATGTACGCACAATAGATACACTTCAATCAACATTTTTGCAATGCCATGTGTACCGGAGACAATAACAAGGTACCTTACCAAACATGTGAATTCACGTTTTTGGTCCGATCATAGCTGTGATGACAACATATACACAGTTGAGTCAGCCACAAAGTATTTTGTAAAAACCGAGAGTTACCAGATTCGCTGACACTTTCATTCATTCAGTGTCGTTTCGTAAAATTGGATTTCTCGCCTATCGCCAATTTGTAACAAACGTCAGTTCTGATGAGTGTCGTAACTTTCTTATTTCAACATTTTGAGACCCATAATTTGACATGAAGGTAGAATAGGGCAACATAATCCAGAATACGGTAAAATAGGAATTCGCATATTTTCATCCAAAACACAAATAGCGTGCCATTTCTTACTGTGAACAGCGATTTATGTGTAATAGAGAAGCACATTTCAAAAAGGAGAAATGTTGAGCCAAATTTGGGATGTAATTCATAGGCAAAAAAATTTCCAGTTATGGTAACTATACACAGCCCAGTTGCTGTACGTAGGTACATAGCGACAGGATTCGCACAGCGTACTTACAGCGTCTACCACTCCTAGTCCGAGGCCCTTTTTCTCTGCCATTTTATAGCTGTAGCCCGACCACACGCTGTAAGTACACTGTGCGAATCCTGTCGCTACGTACGTACAGCGACTGGGCTGTGTATAGTTACCATAACTGGAAATTTTTTTGCCTATGAATGACATCCCAAATTTGGCTCAACATTTCTCCTTTTTGAAATGTGCTTCTCTATTAATTACACATAAATCGCTGTTCACATTAAGAAATGGCACGCTAATAAAGTGTTTTGCATGTAGATACGCGAATTCCTATTTTACCGTATTCTGGATTATGTTGCCCTATTCTACTTTCATGTCATTAAATTATGGGTCTCAAAATACATAGGTCTAGGATACCTACCATACCTCAATCGCATTCTGAATACACCTTTTTGTGAATCTGCATGTAGCCTTTCTCCACATATGTGAGTAAAATCTCAGGCAAACTCTGATAGGCCTATAAGTATATCTTTTAGTTTAATAGAAAAATGTAGGGTGTGGCATAGGGGATAGGACACCTAACAAAATTACTAATCTAGGCCTACTATCAGTATTACTAAATAGTAGGCCAATAGTGTGTGTAGATCCTCTAAGTGACATCTCTATCAATTAATGTTACACTAACAACACTAACACTGTAACAGTTGTTATAGGTCCTACTCACACTGAACTCTATGAGGTCTTCCGAGTTTCACAAATTTATTACCGATCCAGCCGAAGTGAAATGACATCTCTGTCGTTCAGCCCCTTATCTTCTAGTGTCTTGAGGGGAACTGGGACTCTACATTTTATTTTTCTGTCACCATCTCCATACTCTGTCACTGGTTTTCATGGTCTTCCTCTTCTTGGAGACAGATCTCTCGCTCTCCTCCTGCGGCTCCATTGTTAGTGTGGATGGTATTTATACGCAGCCAGCAGATCAGAGTTCAAGCGGACCCGTGCTAGCTAGCTGCCGGGCGGATCCCGGGAAATGCACCGATAACGCTCGCTAGCCAGTGAACAGGCACCCGGGTTTCGCCTCGCAATCGCGGCGATATCTTGGGCTTGCTTTTCGCCGAGGAGAAGGCAATACATTAACGCTGTGCCAAAATCGGACAAAAGAGGGAGGCAAAAACAACACTTGAACGGAGAGCCTCTAAGCCGACCCCCCGTGATTTTGACAAGCGTTACATGTAACGCTCTTCAAAAAATCATAGATATCTTCATAATGCCGTATTTTTCATCGATTCTTTTTCATTGCTTAGTCCTTTCATAGGCATTGGTCCTTGTTTTTGCCTGTTTCACTTCATGAAATAGCACTTTTGCATTTTGGGTTCCAACACTCCTCCCCAGTCCCTTTAAGGGGGGACCGGGATGCCTTTAAGAATGACGTCATAGTTGTGTAACTTGAATAAAATCCTTCCTCCACATCCCTTCACTGCCGCTGTTTTCTATATGAAAATTGACATGCAGCATCTTGGCAAAATCGGTATAAAAAAAGTTCGTACGCTTCCTCTTGTGCAGAATGATCTTCTTATTTCATTATGATAATCATTAATTATCAAGAATAAGTATGCTTAAAAGGGGGGATATTTCCATGTCTGTCAGATAAATAATTGTTTAAAGAGCCACCCACTGCAATCTCCAATCAAGTTGAATTCACGAATTTCATGTTAATGGGTTGCAGGGCGAGAAAAGAAGCGGACAAAAAAACAATAATGAACATTTCTACGTCATCTCCCAAATCCTCCAGTTCATCGATCCTTTATTGCTTTCACGTTAGAAAAGTTAGAAGCAGAACGCCAGTTTCAGATCTGCCATCCAGTTTGGGAAGGATTTTTTTTCTTTTTTGCTGTTTTCCTCATATTTTTCGGTGTTTTTGGCAGATTGGAAGACTGACGCAATCAGTTTCTATATTTTCAGGTTTTATCATAACCTTGAAAGGGATGAGACTGCCATGATATAGGCCCTAATTTATTGTGAGAATTAGTTAACTTTCATCAGAGAGGGCGTTCCTTTAACAGAAAACAATACCGTTTGTTATGTTTTTGTTGTTGTTTCTGTTGTTTTGATAACGGCGGGCTTCTACCTATATGATGCTCTTTCGGTGTGATATTTTTCACCGACAAAGACAGCAATATCTTCCGTTCTTTACCGTATAGACCTTATAAGTCTGCGGTCTCGGATAACAACCACATGACAGATCATAGTGCTCTGCTCGGATAGATTCAGTTGAAATCGTGGCTGTGGAGTATTGCATGTGGGCGTATATTATTACCAGTATACTGACTCTCGCGTGCTAGATATGGAAATACATACGACATCGCGATTGCAGCTCGACGCGAGCTATTTGCAGTCGGGGGAAGATGGCTTTGATATCGAACGATTTGCGCTTCCCGATATAGGTGTTGTTATTTCATGTCCCCCCCCCCCCCCCCCCGTCTCTCTCTTCTCCCTCTCTTCCCCCTCACTCGCTCGCCATTCCAAATGGTGAATGTTTCTCGAATACGGCGACTGATCTGGAATTTCGTTCACTTGGGAATTATCCAATATTCTTCAACTATGACAGTCAAGGAAAGCAAAAATCAGCCGGCATTGTCTTCTCATCTGTCATCTATATTCCGGTTAATGAACGACTCTGCTACAGTATCTCTCAGAATGTGGAGCCGGTGTGGAATCGATACTCGATATCGATATAAACATCTGCAACACACACACACACACACACCACAAAAAGCCGCACAGTCCTGAGTGTTTTTGTTGGTCTAATTATTTTGATAATTTAAAGAAGTAAAAAGAAGTTTCAGCTAGAAAAGAAAAAGAACAGAAATTATGTCTTATCAGGGTCTTGTGGGCCAGAGTTTTTAACGCACTATAAGGCGGTGATGCATCGCTCGTGTTAGTGAACAAAAGAGCCAAGGCCAATATCATCTCTATGACACCCCAACGGGAGAAATATTGCCCACCCTGCCTTTCCCGTTCTCGTATAATATTCTCCGTTCTGCCCGATCTCAGTGCATGATATTATATCAACGAGCTTCAAACAGTGTGTTAGAAGCGCCTTGCTAATATTTCTATGGTTTGTAAGTAGCACCTTCTGCTGAAGGTACCGCTTTCTGCATCAGGCGTTACCGAATGCGAGAGGGCTGCAGCACATTACTGTATGGTACACAGTCTGGCTGACGATATTAACAGTACAGGTATATAGCATTGAGTGCTGTGACGTAAATTGCTTAACTCTCTCTATTTGAAGTTATTACAGTATTTCGTCACAGCCTCGTTCCCAGTGAATGTCTGTATTTTAAAGGCACTAGAGAGAAATGTGAGGTAGAGCGTGGTGTATAGGTGGATGCGACTGTCGCCGAAGATAGCACTCCAGGAAATGATAATAATAACAGTAATAATGATAATAATAATAATAATAATAATTTACAACATTTATATGGCGCATTATCACATGAAATGTTTCTAAGCGCTACGGGAAAAAAAAACACGCTTTTTAAACGTATATATTGAGTATTTGATTATAGAAAATAGTCAGAATCCACTGCGATCACGGTAATAGTATAATAGCTATGATAATGATCAACCCTACTTATATTAACAATGGAAATTATAAATATTCTTCTTCATGTTATCATCATTATTTCTATCATATTTTGTTGCCATTATTATTATTATCATCATTATTGTTATCTTTATTGCTATTATTATTATTAATATTATCATCATCATCATCACCATTATTATTGCAAAGATAGCAGTGCAGTCTTTTATACCTCTGTAGATATTTGAAGAATGATTAAAATGCACTGAAAGTAACCCTTTTTTCTGCAGCTCGCACCATTTCCCAGCCATGGTTCCCCTGTTTTTCTCTTGGAAGTGTATTCCAGAATAAAAATAAAAATCACATGTGGGAGCCCAGTGGTAGAAAGGCCAATGGCCTCTGCTGGCTCCGTCATTATCATTCTCTTAAAGCCTCTCCCCCCCCCCCCCCTTTTTTTTTTTTTTGTTCTCATGTTCTATACTATAATAGAGGTTTGATCGTAAAGTCTATACATAGAATCTATGTCAATTTGTAAACCTACCCTGGCTTGTTAACTTGTGATTGCCTGGAATATGACGTAGAAAAAAAATGCTTACGTTTTTGAGATAAAGTCAATTGGATACGGGCCGAGCTCGAAAGTTATCATTCTAATCAAGCAAAGTTTGATGTAGCCTAATACCATAACCAATGACATCACTCAGTGCAATCTAACCAATCCGCACCCGTCACTGCAAGTCCCGGGGACTGAATTCATCGGATCAGGGATACGGCATCCATCCCATGCAGACACTGCCAGACCGTAAGCAAACACGGAGTAATGTATGCGCCGCTGTTTGGGCGGGAGTGAAGCAAGGAATAGGGCGTGAGAGAGTGATGCTAAATCTGGCGTCTCAAGCGCGCTGTCGCACGGAGGGACCAGCTGTACATTCATCAAATTTAGCAGAAGAAGGGGGATGATGCCGTGATCTACCGCCGAGCTCAATCTCATTTTTATCCTTTCCCTCTCCCAATCTCTCTCTCCCTCCATAAGAATGTCACGCTTTGAAAGGTCACGGCAGTCTTCTCTCGCACAAACTTCGTCCCTCATTTCCTCAGATTTTCTTTTTGTGTCTGATGTGGATAGCTGTATAGCAACAACCATCTTGGTAGCAAAACGTCCACCTAGTTTTAAATGCAAGATGACATCCCCTGGACTTTGTGTCTTTACTGTGAGAAGGAAACTTTTTATGTGACTGTATATCAGTGGATATAGCCTAACGAACTTGACTGAGTATAAGGTCTGCCCATGAGTACATAGTCTAATATAATCAAACAAAGAAGACTGATTAAAAAGAGAACAACAACGATTTTTGCCGTCCGTATAGCATAGTAATCATAAGACGATGCTGCGGGTCCTCACCGTAATGCTATGGATTCAGATTCTGCTCATTTAACAGAATGATATATTTTTAGTAGTTTTTGTATGTCTTTCTGGGTATTCCTATAATGGTCTTGAGGTGCTGTATGTGTTCTTTTATTATAATCGGAATTTTGGAGTGTCAGTCGATCAGCTTTTACTAGGTGTGGGTGCAGCCTGAAAGATATCTACCAAAATGATAACACTAACACAGCACATTCGTTACCTTTTTCGATGTGGATAATGATGTTTATCACCCTCCCCCCCCCCACTCTATCTATCTGTCTCTCATTTTGTGAGAAAGGCTGCTATATATTTGGCGAGTGAAATTTAGATGTCGCTAAACAAACTTATTACGTGACAAGGGTCATAATTATGATAGCAAAAGAACACATAGTTTGATGATTTTTTTACAATGTTTCATTATTTTGGTGTTCCGCTATTGTTGTATTCTGTTCATATCACAATGTATGGTATGGTCTACATTATTTTTTCGTTGTAAAGTGAACAAGTGAAGTTCACATGCTATTATATTTCGTCGAAAATGAAGATAGATTTAAATCGAATTAAATTCAGTTGATTGAGTTATCACTGCTTATTTTCGATTATGATTACAAAAGTAAGACAGGGGATTATAGCTTTTCTTACGCTCTGATGTGAGCTGTTGTTCAAACATCAAAGCGAATTAAAGAGGGACAGAATCTCTGTGCATACTGCAATGACTAGTCCTGATTACTTGATGATTATTTCATCTCATACTCTGTAAGGTTCCTCACAATAACATCATGACACTTAAATGCTCTATCAGTAGAAGTATTGATATTCTGAAAAAGAAAGAAAGAAAGAAAGATCTACTCCCTGGTTAACTAACTTTGTATAGGCCATTGTAGGCCGTGTGAAGTCAATAGCACAATCATTGCATACATGAGTTAGAAAAATACAAGGATATAAAGTTGAATCTTCTTCATCAAGCACCAGTCTACCAAAGCCTCTAAAAAGACGCAGACCTACTCAATATAACACTTCTTTTTATTTTTAGTCTGATTTTGTTCTTTTGATGTTGTTTTTGTTCTTCGTTTTGAAATGAAATGTACCTTTATTGTCATTTCAGACACGGGGTCGCCTGGTACTGCTCACGTTGTGGTATACCGTGGTAGCCGTTACCGTCTATGTATTCTACACCCTGAAGACAGACGTCCACACGCACGATGGGTCCACCAGAGCGGGGCGCTCTTCGGGCTTCTACAGCGTCCTATTTTCGCGCGGCCAGGAAGCTGTCATAGCAGACGACATAGCGGCCCTGCATCTGTACAGAGCAGACGACGTCAGGGTGGCGGGAAAAAGAGCGGATTCGAATGCTGCTCGGGATGAGGTCGTGGACTGGCAAGGGATCGTTCTCAGCAGGTCGAACGATTTCGGCGCTGTTGCCGACTCAGGGAAATCCCGAAATCTTGTGGAACAAAGAACGTTTCATATTTTAGAACAAGAGGAGGAGGAGGAGCAAGAGGAAATAGAAATTGTTGATGCGGGTCGGAATTCAAGACACAAATATGGTGGAAATGACTCTCGAGTGCCAGTGACAACAGCAGTGGATTTAACTTCAGTACACTATTTCAATGCTACCGTTAAGCCAACACCACCTCCCGTTGTCGAGGGTTATTACAATATTCAAACTGGAGAGGTAAGTATAGACGTACAGGACATCACCCCAATTCCTGTAATAACAGATTCCTATCGCAAACCCGTTTGAACTAACAAATCAATCAGATTATATGAAACATAAATATCAAAAGATAAAGTACATCTCTAATGTTCACTTACTCGTACTAAGTTCGTATCAGATAGGGCAAACCGGTCTTTACGAACGCGCATATTATACAGACATTCTCACTCCCCCATTTGTCTACGTTGAAAATTGAATACAATGATTTCATTAATACAATCGATTTGGACAAAGCCGAAAGACGGAACTTTCTTTCGTATATATACGTCTACGCCTTTGTGCTCCCCGAATTGATATACTTCATACAATCACGTGGAGAGGAAATGAAATTCATTATGCACATTTATTGTAATCATATTATACGGTCGTTGTCTCTTCTTAATGCAGAGTCTCCGCCTTCGGTGCTCGCAGTGCGCGCTCGTGTCGAGTTCGGGTCATCTCGTCAACAGTTCGGCTGGAGCCGAGATCGACAGCTACCCGTGCGTCCTGCGCATGAACTCGGCCCCTGTCACGGGTTACGAGACCGACGTCGGCATTCGGACGACCATCCGAATAGTGGGCCACGTAAACCTTAAAGTTCTTAACACAAGCCAAGAGCTTCAGGCGGAGATTCTCCGCAACCAGTCCACCAGAGCTGAAAAGGTTCGTCTACACCTATAATGTCTGACCGCCGAACTTTCTTCTTTTTTATTTCGGTCAGGAGTGGACCTTTGACAGTAATTATTCACGAATGACATCAAATCGGTATTTTTTTTTTGATATGATGTTTTAAAACAATTTACAAGGCAAGTGCAAACAAATGCTCATATAGTGCAAAATAGACCCTAATTGTCTGATAAAATAAAATTGATACAATAACTAAGTGATATTGAAGTTGTTGACTGTATTATAATAACTTTATGATAGCAATTTTCTTCACTCACTTCTGTTTCTATCATGATTCTGTGTTTCATACACTCATGATTTTGTCATTTGCCGTGAAGTTCATGCTCACTAAGGTGTTTCGTAGTAGGCCTTGTGCGAACAACTTTGCCGCAATAAAATGCAGCAGATAACGTGAAAATGGGTCGTATTAGACATGGTGAAGAATATGTAATTGCCGAATGTTACAAAAATCTTTCAAAATACGTCAGGTTGCTGCTCAGGTTTCATTATAGTCGATCAAAATTATCAAAATGATTCTTTCATGGCCCTCAATCGCCCCCCCCCCCATCCCCTGTGAATTGAATAATGTTCATCGAAGTTCAAGACCCATTAAATGCGGAAAACCAAAGTAGACGTCATTTGCCTTGCTTTGTCTCGTCACCGCTGCAGGTCGTAGTTCCTTGGCTGTATAACGTCAACGTTAACAGGGCCTCTGACATGTACTTCAAGAGTGCTCGCAACCTCTCCAAGGTGTACCCAGAGGTAGACTTCTTCCTCCTCACCCCCGATAAAGTCAAGATTGCTGAGAGCCTCTTCCAGACAGAAACAGGTCTAAGCAGGTACGAATTATCTTGTTTTTCCGTCTTTTGCCAAACACACACACAAACACACACACACACACACACGCAAACACAGAAAGCGAGAGAAAGAGGGGGAGGGTAGCCCCGAAGGTATAGAACATGAATGTTACATTCACAATCGCAATAACCAGTTTAAGCTGATTACTGTATACCAATACGACTGACCCGCCTCTGCATGAAGATAAATGCATTGCATCTAACCAGGTGCTAACCATGCAAGCACGTGCACATTCGCGCTCTCACACTATCGCATTATTCGATACATATATGCGCATGAACATGAAAGCAGTCTCCAAGCGTATACCACAAAGCCTTTCGCGTCAGGTAAAAAGGTCACGTTATACCCACTGGTTTGTCGGATGACGTAAATTGACTTTGCCTCTCTAGGGGCCGACACCGTGTATGGTATCAGCTGCCTGTCACTGTAGACGCGAAGCGAAATCTAGCAGACGACATATCGTATGCGACTCGCCGATACTTTGTTTGCTTGTGTATTTTGTGTCTACAGTTTCCCGCTGTCTCCTTCTTATTTCCCTCTCCCTCTCAATCTGTCTGTCTCTATGCACATTCTATGTCAATTTATGTGGCAGCATGTACTGATGTTAAAGGAAACCTAATCCTGAATAACGGCTTTGAGTGAATGCAGCAATATTAGTACAACTCAGACATCAGTAAAAGTTTAAGGAAAATCGGACAATCGATGTCAATATAATGACGTCATGACGTGTAGTAGTCTCGTTACCCGGCGATGATGACACAGAAACTTTAAGAATTCATAACTTTGGAATTGTTAGTCCGATTTGCTTCAAACTTTCACTGATGTGTTCTACTAATATTTTTCTTTCACTTTCACTTCTATATTTATCTTTCGCTCCATCCATATTATTTTGGCTTTGGTTTCCTTTAACCCTCTGCTTGCTACATTGATTTCCTGTCCATAGGTACTATGTGTGTAATTTGTGCATATTTGATTCACTGGCACAGAAAGGGTTAATCTCTCTTAACCTCTCTGTCTGTCTGTCTATCTACCCATTCTATGCGGCTGATGTTAAAGGGGAAGTCTAGAGAATTGTCATATCATGTAGAAAATAGATCGACGGCTCCATGTATAGATTTGTGGAATCTATTGTGGTCCTTGAGCAGAGAAACTCAAAACAAATTACACTGAACAAGGATGATGACATACTATGATAGGAGGCTCAGATTTCAGAAATGCAGCAATGTAATTTCGTTATAATACCGCTTGCTTAACAGATTTACCTATACAATATTATCTATGCATGCTTTCTTCTTTTATTCTGCTTCTTCGCGTCCCCACTCATGTATTTTTAAGGTGAAGCTGACATGTCATTATCCTTGTTTATTGTGACTTGGTATACATTTTGAAAACATTCATATTCCTTATTCCAATCACTATAACTTCTGACACTCAGGACCCGTGTTTATTTATACAGTAGTTGCTCAAAATAATGTTGAAGTCTGAAAATCATCCTGAGGTCTCCTTTGAGACATGTCTGCTGATCAGTGAAGATGCTGTTTTATCATAACATTGCGCTACTTTGCTCACAAAATGACACTTTGCTCGTTTAGTCACAATTTCAACATGCAGGGTGTCAATAGAATATGTTTCTCCTTTTAGAATCGTTGAATATATATATATATATATATATATATTACATCGGGACCATTCGTGTGCCGTTACCATTGATTGTATACGCCTATCAATTCAGTGATATTACTGCTGTCAATATGCCAAGTTCGAGAATAACGAATCTGAAATCACGTTTTTGGATATTACGTCTCGTAGGTAGTATTATCTATTCCTATTCAATTTAGGCGGCAATCACACGAACCGTGAGAATTATGAGAGAAATTTTGCGACTGTGCCGATTTGTTGAAATGAATAGGGAATATGAAAACAGTCTGACTGAAGCAACAAGGCATCTTTTCCACTGGCAATCTAATATTTTTTTGCATTAAGGGTATTCTTTCTCTTCTCTTAAAGATCTGGATCCCATTTCATTTCATGATGTAGTTGCCACAATATTGAAACATACTTTGATCTTGCAATTTCCATGGTAGCAGCTGAACAGAAACCAATCAGCTGTGGATATTTCCGAGGTCACAGTTGGCAAATGCAAGTACTATTTATATGACTTGCAGTAATTGCAAACCTCTTCTTGAATCAAGCGAGTAGAAGTTAATAAACAAGCATGCCATTAAGAGCCAACCAAGTTAGTGGTCATAATGATTATTATTTTAGTTAATTTGGGAAAATTAGAGTTAATCAACGAAATCCGTAAAGGGTTGTAAACCGACATGTTTTCTTTTTCCACCTACTCTGCAGACAAGAAGCCCGCACGTGGTTATCGACTGGCTGGATGAGTATGTTGTTTGCTGTGGATGTATGTGACAAGGTCGACGTGTTTGGTCTGGCTCCGGAAAATTTCTGCATGTACGTCCATTTCATCGATCAATACATCGATATACTTCTTATTATGCCTATTGCTCGCGTTTCTTTTCTTTCTTTTTTTCTTGTATAGAAGCATGAACGGTAAATCTCTATTTTTGTTTGAGAGTATGATAATGACGTCTTTGACGAAATAGTTTTTTTTTACATTTCCAGTTGAGATTCACAGGATTTAAATACAGCAAACACATGCATTGCCTGGTATACAGCTCAATGACGTAGTGATGCGCTGGTTATGTTATGCCACATTTCTTTTTTAAAGATGTATATATATATGTATAGATTTCTCTCCACCAATTTTCTTAATTGAACTAGAGAAAGTGACGTCTTTCGCGAAACAAAGAATACAAGCTGTGCACTAAAATGCTCCCTTTTTGTCTTACATGAACCAAGCCACGTGTCTCATTTCGCCAGATAGAGTCAGAGGTACTCAATACGATGATAGTATAATACTTGAGAAAACAGCTGAAGATGATTACGATAATTGTTGTGATTAATCATCAAAATTACTAATCATCGGCATCACTTCCACTATCCTAATCGCCCTGTCTTTTCTCACTCGTTCCTTGTTTCCATTTTTGCAGAGAGAACCCGAATGCGACGACCCTATACCACTATTACGAACTGGACGGCCTACGCGAGTGCGACTATTACAAGCGAAGCGAAGAGAAACTGACTTCGGGCCACAAGTTTATTACGGAAAAGGCCGTGTTCGCCCGCTGGGCCACCAAGTTTAACATCGAGTTTCACTGGCCCGCGTGGAACTTGACGAACATACCACGAAACGCTTCCATAGAAACGCCGTTCTTGAAGAGGTTTTACGAAGCGAAAAGGAGCGGCACGCTCCCACGGATATCAAACAGGACTAGAGTTATACGGAAAGTTGTGAAAAGAGTGGTGAAGAAGGTCATTATACGAAGGAAAATCCCCGTTGTGCAGAAGAGACCACAAACATGACGAAAGAGTGGACCTGTGCTACCAACTTTTATGATTATTTAAACGAAAACAAAAATATGGTGCTATTCTAATCGTATCAATAACTGCAATATTGCGTGTATAGAAGTTAGTGCGTTTGATTGGGAGACTGTGCCTTGGAAGCGATCCACCTGCTGTTTGAAGGTATTCCCTCGCCTCTCACGCAAAGGCCATTACGTGGACAGAAAGCCGGAATAAAGACAGAGACCAATGGAGCATACCAAGACTCCATGGATACTGTCGGAATATGGTACAAAATGTGATGGAAGCTTTTTTCTCTCCTCGTTGTCCTCGGTTGCTATATTTTTTTTCTTCTTTTGCATCCAGTCTCCCAGAACGTTAACTGATCGTCATTGGAAGGCACACCTTCTTCGCATTTATACGCTTCTTCGAATTCCAATTAAATGAATTTGAGAGAACATTATATAATATATATTTGACGTACGATGACATAAGATGACGTATGAAAAAATATCTATTCAGAGAGGCTTTCATTTCTTCTGTAGAGAAAATTTAAGTGCTTCCTCAAACGTATTGTGAAGTTACAAAGATTATAGACGTCATATTGGAATGATAGCATCTAGTATAAACCATAAATGAAGATTAATGAATATTCTTACTTTTTATTTTTGCTTTTTAGGCAGCCTGAATAAATTTGAAGAGTAAGTAAAGATAAGGAGCTTGTTTATGGATAGATTTGTGACTGCTGTTTAAGCACCCTTATTTATTTTGTTGTAAGCTGTTATGACGGCACCGCCTTCGTTCTTTATTTCCTACTCTCCGCTGTTGCCATTTTGAATCTGTCCTCTTGATTGCCAAGAATATGTGTTTGATCTGAACAGTGAATATAAACGTACACAATATGCAGCAGAAATGTCTTGCTTTTATTTGTGATACCATGAATCGTATTTCAAGAATGATTATCTCCAACATCCGGAAGATGATTAATGACAAAAAGTTGACAGATAATGACAAAGAAGAGATGAATGTGTTATAACACAGATGACTTTCTTTTTTACAACGTATATTATCCATTTGCCAACGCAGTGTTTATAATACCCGGAAAGATGATAGCTTTGCTTTTGATGTGCCATTTAGGGCCTACGTATATGCCTTGAGCACACAGGAAACTGTCCTTCTCTATGATAATTACTGTAAGCTTGAGCAATAACCGTAGAGTTCACAGTATTCTATCTGCGTAAATTTTCATAACGCATTCGTACGTTGTCGTAAAACAGTAAAATTGTCTTCTCTCACCTCAGAAAGGAAATTAAACGGATTCACTTAGGCTTTTGATAGCGATATGGTAATTAGAAACTGAAATGTTGTCCTCCCACAATCAGTACCAACTGTACCATGAAATGTATGTATCTGAAAAAAAAAATGCTACAGGCTTCATTGGTAGTAGAATAACTCCTTGAATTGATGTATGCTATTAATTGACAACTGCTGTGAATAAAAGTTAGGAATATACTAATCGATTTATATCTGCCAAGAAATTATTTAGCCGATATCTATGATGATACAAGTAAAATTAAGAGAATATCACAAATCTTGCTTGCGATGTGCAAAACTGTATGTCTTTCCTCTCATTCTTAAGTTGAATATCTGCAGTTTAACCTTGAATATGGAAGTGATTTGTGTGCTTAGGTCATTGAGGATTTTTTTTTTTTTTTTTTTTTGCCCAGAGTCTCGTTGACTCTCATCATCACATTATTCTCTGTTTTCTTTTTCAAATTTTTGGATGGGTTCCATAAAATACATCATTTGAAATAACAATAGGATATAGCCGGTCACTCGTATAACCAAGCACCAGTGTTATACCATGTATAGGTCCTACAATGTACCTGCACGCATGGACACAAAGTATGGCCATCGCTCTTACCAATGTGCATATATACCATTATGTTCTGCATATGGTATGTGTTGTGCAATGTTCACTGAAAAATAATACGTAAGGTGTAAAATGTTGTTTTAGCATTTCCAGCAGTATCCTACAGGTCAAAAGAAGACAAGGAAATTGAAATGGCGCGAAAATCTTGCGCGCCGAAAATGTCTAGCCATCAACGAATTACGGTGTATTCCGGTACATTATATAGAGCCATTTTGTCTGAGTGTTTTATTTCCCTGACTAAGCATTTATATATATATATATATATATATATATATATATATATATATATATATATATATACATATGTGTATGTGTGTGTGTGTGCTTGTGTGTGTTTGTGTATGTATGTTTATGTGTAGAAATGTGCAGAAATTCACGCCTTGCCCCCCCCCCCCCCCAAAAAAAAAAAAACAAAAAAAACATGGAAAACGGATGATGAAAAGCGACCCCTTGTGGTTCACTCCTGGTGACTGGCACTAGTATGCACACGGTACATAAATCAACTATAGAGGTAAATCGCTTCCTTCAAATAAACATGAATGAATGAATGGATGAATGGATGAATGAATGAATGAATGAATGAATGAATGAATGAATGAATGAATGAATGATTGAATGAATGAATGAATGAATGAATGAATGAATGAATGAACGAATCTATATCAAATGAATGAATGAATAAACAATGAATCAAAATGAGAAGTTAGAGCTTCTTTGATATTATTTTTGAAGTGTGATTGAGATAAGTAGAATAATGAAAGACCTCGCTAAATACACACATGGACTTTGCGAATCCCAATATGTACCCTTTATACAACGAAATAGCTCAAGTACAAACGACGGAAAATATAGGAAGTAGAACAATTACTATTAAAGCAGCACACACCTTACGTAAATGTGCCAAATTGATAGTAATGCTGTCTTCTTAACTCACTTAGCATTATCCGTGCCAATCCCATGAGCAGTATAAGGGGTGTTCGTTCGAGGGAATTGTCAAAGTCCTTCAGACTCTATAAAGTTGTCATCACATTATTTTATATGAAAAGCGCATACAAATCGATGGTGAATAATATTGCCTGTGGAGACCATAATCATTGAGTTTTGGGTATGGTGTCGTATCTAATAAAGATTTTGAGGAGCTTTTTGTATTATAGAGAGATAAATAACTTAAGATATCATGACTATTGCCATATTGTACGTCTGTAGTTTGTTAATAAACTGTGCTATAGCTGTTTGATTCACATAACTACTACCGTGACCAGTGGCGGATCCAGAGGGGGGCGCACCGGGCGCGCCTTGCGACCCTCTTTATTTGTTTTTAAAACAAAAGAAATTAAAAAGAAAAAATGAGATGAAACCCGGAAGTAGCACCAGAAATATTGTTAGCGCCCTCCCCCCCCCCCCCTTTATAGAATTTCTGGATCCGCCCCTTGTGATAGTTGATTTGTGATAAAAAATGAAACGATTTCAAACGAACCTTTATTGAAAACAATAACAAATCTGATATGAGAAAATAATGTATAGGCCTACATCTCATGGTATAATGTTATCGACGTTTGAACCTATATCCATGATAGTAGGCCTATAACTTTTGATGGATTTACTTTGTTTCTTCCCATACTACTTAATCCCTTGTATTGCTCTCTTTCTCCTTTTTCTGCTTCTCCACTGTTCTCCACTTTATTTTTTTTTAATCCTCGTTTTTCGTCTCCTTCTGTTCGCTTTTCATCGTTCCACATCACCTTTTTGTCGTATATGCAAGGTAAATAAATCTAATAATGAAAAGAAAAAAAATGGCAGGTTCAAGGTCACACACCCAAACAACAGCAACAACAACAACACATTGTTTTCACAGCACACTGACAGTTATCGCACTGCACGCATAAGCAAATTAGAAGAAATTATGGTCTTATTATCTTACTACAAGTTTAATTTCTATTGCTTTATGTTGAAATACTCTTCAGAAAAAGTTATGCTTTTGAACAATCTGTAATATAATTATCCTTTCCCACTAAAAAATTAAGTTTAAGGCTCTTGTTAAATAACACCTAGGTCTACCGGTATAATTCGATACGAAGACACACATGATTTTTTTTTCTTTTTCACTCTATTCATGTCACAACAGAATAGATTTCGCTTGTACATATCAACAAGAAACGTTACAAGAGGCGATTGGGATGACATTATCACAATATAGATGATTAATTTGCATTATCTTGTACAACATAAAAGGTGGAATGCAAGAACAGATAAACGCCATTTTATTTTTATTTTTCTAAAGTAGGTGCCTATTAAAGGTCATCATCAATATGATACAGAAAAATAAAACCTTTCCAATAACACTGCCCTCGTTGGGCCTATAGTATACACTACAAGATGAGTAGTTTTGAAGATATCAAAACTACCGCATAATAATGCTTTGATTATTTTATATGTTTTTCTGCAGATTAGGAGTCCAAAATATTTCAACTTGATGAAAATGGATATAGCTGTTTTTGCATCTAATTCTAAACTATTGTTTCTTGAAACCATGAGCATTAGCAGTCCCATTCAAAATTTGAACATTACATTTTAATTGTGGAACTATGGTGGATTGTAATAAATCCAACAAACAAAACGATAGGGCAAAAAAAAAACAGCAACAACAACAAAGATGGAAGGCAAAGAGGAAGATATTACACCCCAAAAAATCCTGTAAGACGATGAAAATAATTGTCACTTCACACCTAACTCGTATACGCAAAATGTCACTGTATCAATAGATGAAGTTGGTCCCAGGTGCTTTTACGTCACACAAGTGCATGAAAATGATACAGGGGCCGCGAAACGTTTTTGTTGTTTTTTTTTTCAGAGGGGGGGGGGGGGCTGCGGGGAAAGAGTCAATGGTCAATAGATGAAGTCTGTCCCAGGTGGTGTCTATATCACACGAGACACAAGAGCATGAAAATGAATGCTCCAAAACATTGCAACTTCCCATTCGTTGCTGTTGTTTGTGGAAAACATTGCCACCATGTATGGGGGCGGATCCAGGAATTCCGTAAAGAGGGGGCGCGTTTACAAAATTAAGTGGGGGGGGGGGGGGGGCGCACGCACCCTTCCCCCTATTTTTTTCTTCCTATTTCTTTTGTTTCAACAAGAAATAAAGGGGGCCTGCTCCCGGTGCGGTCCTCCCTGGATCCGCCACTGGTGCCTCTTATTAGTTTGTTTGGTTTTTTTTTTTCTCTCTCTCTCTAAACTTGTTTCTCTCTTTGAAAGAATATTTCTGTATGTAGGCCTATGTAAGCCTGTGATTTATTATAATTCGACAGGCCTACTCCTTTTTCTTGTTATCAAGGGCATACAAAGATTTCTTTGCTAATGTAATAGGCCTACAACTTAGAGCTGCATTTAATGTATACAATTGATATAATATAATAAAGGATCACACTACGTAGGAGGAATTGATATCGTCTTTGCTATCGTATCGTTGACACGAAAGTATCGATCACGAGCTCAGCGATTATTAAGACCTCTTATCGGTGATCGATCTCTAAGCTCTCTTTCGATCTGCAGGACCCGAACGCTGCATGCGGTGTGTGCGGTGGTGCCGGTGAGATGCACCCACTTTCGCCAAGCGCCTTCCTATGCCTACGGTACGGCCGGCCCGCCCGGCGGCGTTTTTTTTTTTAAGACGGCACAGATTGGGGCATGGCGCGTGTTAAACCTATGGGAAAAACGTTGGGTTAGGGTTTTTGGTTAGGGTTAGGGTTGGGGTTAGGGTTACTTAGGGTTAGGGTTAGGGTTTGATGGTTAGGGTTAGAATTAGGATTAGGGTTAGGTTTAGGGATAGGGTCCCCAATAGATTTTTAGGGTCCCCAATCTGCTCCGTCTAAAAAAAACACGCCGCCCGGCGCCCGCACCCGGTACCCAGCCATGCGGCCTCCCACGGCAGCGCACCAGCTGGCTCTGCTGGCGCATGCACCGCTAGCTGCACTATATGTGCCATGCCACTGACACGTGCACTATGAATAGGCATAGCATGCACCGGCCGGAAACGGGTCTGAGTCTACGCCACAGAGGGCCTACCGTTACTTCATAGCTATAGGGCTATAGCAATGTTGAGTAGAAAGTAGCCCTCTTCAATATTCCCGTTCTGAGCTGCTGAAGAAGACGTTTCTCCCCATATGTGCTGAGCTGTAATCACTTTGGTCCTACTCTGCTGTAAAAAGGGTACAAAGTAGACAACAAACACAGAGTTTCACGTCATAAGCCAAGGAAAGCAACGGTCACTCAGACTTCTCAGGAACTCGGTAGCTATGCCTCGATATTTGGCGCTGGACTTTGCGTCAGAGGTGGGTTTGGTGAAAATGTAGATTCTACACCTAGATTCATTATAAAACTTGCCTGGACTTCGTGTTTCATGTTTCTGATTTTTGTCGAGATGTAGAACTCCAAGTGATTTCAGTTTATTTAACCATTAGACGTCTAGACTGTGCTCTAGGCCTACTCCACGTAACGGTTAGAGTAACGTTAGGTCTAACTGCTATTACGTTAACTGCGACCGGCCCCAACGTGCAGAGTGGCGGGTCTCCAGGGCTAGTCTTACGTAACGTTAGACTCCTAACGCTAACGTTAATGTTAACGACAGTGTTTTTGCCCCACATAAAAAAGCTGGGATGCATCACATTGAAGTCTCTTGCTTGTTTAGTACCGTTTCTAGTTTTCTACACCTGGCGTAACGTTAGAATAGATGCCTAAGCCCTAACAGTAACAAACATGTTAACGTTAGAACCCCATCTGCTCAGTGCTGTGGTGTGGATATGTTGTCTAGAAAACTAGTTTCAAATCAACTTGTAAAAGTTGTAAGTTGTTAATGTAACGTTATGTCTACAAACGTTAGAACTAACCGTTAGTGGTTAGATTCCAGTCTAACCTTTAACAGGTTAGATAGTAACGTTAGTAGGCCTAACTGTTTAGATCTATAGTAACTCGTTAGATAAACGTTAGACCTCTAACCACCACTAACAGTTAGAGTCTAACTGTTAGACATCTCATGATCTAGGCCTATTAGATCTAACGTTAGAAAGAGATTTAGGGGCTTAACGTTAGACCTCTAACTTCTTAGTCTAACGTTTATGTCTAACACAAACACTAAGTAACAATGGTAGACCTAAGTCGATATCTACCGTAGATAAGAACAAGTCAAGCGTTTCTCTCTCTAACATTACTTTTTAACAAATTAGAGTGTAACTCTGCTAGACTATAGGGTTCTACTAGATCTAGTGGACAGTCTAAACGTGTGATTTTTAGAATTTATGCCTATCTGTTAAATCTAATTTGCTCTGAAACACTGCATAAGCAGATAGATACCAGGTAGACTCTAATTCAAATTCATCAAAAAATCTTTTCCTGTTCTGTTCTGGCCGTTGTCTAATGGTTAGATCTAACGTAGATGCTAACCGTTAACAATTAGACCTCTATCTTTGTTATCTTACTGCCAAATGATATTCATAATGGACTCTAACGTTAGACCTCTTACGAAGAGTAGGGATCTACAGACTTGATAATAGTGTTGGGTCAACCCCAAGAACTAAGACGTGTTGCAATAAACGGTAAAACGTTAGATCTAATGTTAGTAAAAACAACAACAACAAATCAAAACAAAAAAATAGACAAACGATAAATGCCAGCCCATGCCATGGTTAACAGTTTGGCACTGAATGGTTAAAAAAACCCCGAGTGAACATAAAAGTTACAAGACGGCAGGTCAAGAGTATTGTCTAGACACAAGTTTTCATCTCTGTGTGAATGTGGACGCTAAGTCTAGACAATATTATTTTATATACTTACTAGATATAGAACTAGAATCTAGATATAGAATCTAGATCTATATTGATGAAAGTAATTGTTCAGATCTATGGTGGTTCTGTATTCAAGTTTGGCCCTGACAAATTTCATATTAGATCTACAATCAACATCAAAATAAAGAGTGATAGACCCCATCAGAAAAATAGAAAAATCATTTCTGAATCTTTATCTGTTCCCACAATCCATAAATGCTCTCTAGGGTTCTTTCATCTCAATTATAAATCTTTTGATGGTACAATTAGAAGAAAAATGAATTCCAATGCTCTCTAGAGTTCTTTCATACCAATTATAAATCTTTCATGGTACATACGGTACTATTAGTTTTAGTTGAAATAAGAATTCCACACTTGTGATAGGACTAACGTTAGACAGTGATGTGTGAAAATCCAACCACATTCAAAACTGCTCATCTGACATCTAGTGCTACAGGACCTTTTCAATTTTAAAATACATTTAGATCTAGGCCCTACTTAGTTTTGTACAAACCTACACACGTGTATTATGCGGATTATGTTGGTTTTTGTCTCATTTTTTCCCTCTGTTTGTGTGTGTGTTCTTTTTTGTTTCAGGCGACAAAATATCGTCGAGGATTCTACAACAAATTTCTGCTGGTCCTACCATCATGTCTTGAGCATGATGCAATGAACCTTGCTGATTATAGCGAAAGACTCCCATGGACTCAAATACATTGTAGGTGCTCATCAAAACCTTATTTAAACCCATAGATACTCGCCCAAGAACAGTGGCGGATCCAGAAAAAGGCGCATCGGGCACACGCCCCCTCTTTATTAAAACAAAAGGAATAAAAACAAAAAATGGGAAAGGGTCCCTTTTAATTTTGTAAAGGTGCCTCCCCTTTTTGGAATTCCTGGATCCGCCCCTGCAAGAATGCAACACTTTCCTTGAGTTAGATCAAAAAGAGCAAAAATAAAAATGGCAGGATTTCATGCTCATACTGGAAAATTGGCTATAGATCATAATCATTGATGGCAATACACCATTCAAAACATTCAAAACTAAATTGACTAATGCCAGCTAAAGATGACTTCATGTAGTAGATGTAGCAATACATTCAGATCGTGGTCAAAATACAACATACTTGTTTATATGTGGTATATACTTTGTGAAGTCAATCTTCTTGTAGATGCCCTTTGCAGTTGACGAAAATACAGGAAAAGTCGTGGATTATTGAGAATTGTGGATGCTCAATTCTTTTTTTTTTTGAATGAGCTGAAACTCTGCACCAATAAAACATAGTAATTCATGCTGTGAAAAAAAAAAAGATAAGTCACTGAAACAAAGGGGACAATGTATGAACAGCCCATAGTAGTATTACCGTATCTCTGGCTTTTGCATGTACAATTGAGAGTTTGTAAAAACTTTGATCTTGTTGATTTTCATGATACCAGCTTTACAGCTTCAAAATTCCTGTATTGACTAATATTAACTTTCCTCTTGTAGCAAAGGGACAGAAGATAATATGGACTTCACTCAGCGGGATCTCATTGCAAGAGGACATCAAGCAAATTCCTTCACTCAGTGTGCAAGCAAAGCAAGACCTTGAGAGCTTTGAGGAAGAGACTGTTTGCACAAAGTAAGACTATCAAAATGTCTTTACAATTGAATAGTTGTTGAGTATTTAGAAAGTCTACATAAGAATGAATTTTGCAGGAAGCTGGAGCAGTGTGTTACCATTGATCCTGATATTAAAAATGTCTCAGATTGTAGTAATTGTTGAGTCTCTCAATGTATTACAGTTTGTCCCGAAAATTGAAGTGTGTTTTAATAGGATGATTGTTTAAATTGACTTTGCTTCAGATGGCCCTTAAAATTTCATAATGAATAAAAATAATGTCCTTTTAAGTTGTCCTGGATGTATTACCCCATTGAAGACTAGTCCCAAGTATACTTGGGCAGGTGTCTATGGTAGATGCGTATTATAGCAAAATCAGCTCGCCCTCATTGGGTTAATCTTGTGTCAAATGAACAAACTTTGGACGGCTACTCATGGTACACACTACTTATCACAAAGCATACAGTTTTTTGTTTTGGTTTTGGTTTGTTTTTGTTTTTGTTTTTTGTTTGGGGGGGATAAGGTTTTCATCTCTCATACAGATTCATATGTCACTAGGATCAACTTTCTTTACCAACGGAAGCAAGACATTATGCTTCCCCATTGGTTTTTGTGTGTCAGTTGGACATGCAGTAATAAGTTGGACAAGTGGTGTACATGGACACATTTTCGAAGGTCTGAATCAAAGTTACATAACCATATTACTTTGCAGGGTATAGCTCGACAAACCTTACAGGTTTTTTTACATCTCTGAACATCTTAATTTTTCTCATAATGCTTTCACTTTCTCTTCCAGATCCCATGTAAGTGAACAGGATAGAATCTACAAAAATCAAGAACTGGATATTGTCCCCAGCTCAAACCCAGACTCTCCCCCTGTGGATTCTCAAACTTGTGAAAGCATCCAGTCTAGATTTGTGGACAATATTGCTACTGCTGTGGTACCACCTCATGAAGAAGCTACTCCATTGCCCCTAGAAGGTTTGTAATTCAAACAGCATATCATTATTTGTATAATTTTCAAAATGAATCTCAAAGTATGCAGCAAGAAATACTTTTACTACAGTACATCTATGTAAAACAAAACCACCATTTGGGATTGTTTTCATTAATATCACAATCTAGTAGTAGAATTTCTGTGGTAATGGATCTTGGCTTCTTAGTTTACATGCATGAGCCTTCTGTAGTCTGCAGTTGTTCTCTCAGAATATTTTGATGCTGATGGTGTGCCGTGGTTAATCATACAACTCAGCATATCAAAACTTTTAAATATCAGTAAATTGATATATCAAATTAGTTTAGAATTATTGTTTCTCACTTTACCAAGTTTTGAACACACTCTTACATGTTGACTTACTGAATCTTTCCTCAGTCAATAGACAGGTTTTGAAAAAATAGAAAAGGGCAAAATGTCACCTTTGTTCTTTCACTGTTTTCAAGATGATGTCACTGCTAGATTTCTGCTCGAGGATACTTTTGGCTCCCCAATGACTGCCAAGTCGGTTTCAAGCAAATCGTGTGAGGAACTCTGTAAACAACTCCAGACAAAGACTGTTAAAGACCCATTTGCAGACCTGCCAGCTCAATCCAAACTTGAAGTACTCCAGCCAAGGTTTGGCCACAAATACTATTTTCCTACTTCTTTTCTTTTTCAATCCAACTTCATATAATGTCCTTTAACATTAGTGTAGACTGCTGTATGTTGTACACTCGGATAGACCAAGTTCTTCTGTCACCTACCCTACTAAAATCGGGTCTAAATTATTCTGATTTTGAAATGTATGTATGAGTATCCTCTGGAGCAAATACATGCATTGATATTAGTTGACAAATTATTGTGATATTCCTGTACTCTTTCATTTATTCACTCCATCCAGGAACACTGAAAATGACTTTACTTCTTTGGAATCATCAACTGAGGGGAGAAATAAACTAGCTGTAGATCTACAGAACAGTGGGACAAAGACTAGAAATGAGGTAGTACAATATTTATATATTTGTAATGTTTAATTCTGTGAGTAGCCCTTCCCAAAGATTTGTAGGTTTGCGTATGTGTTTATTCTACATACATGTAAATACATGTGTTTTGAACACTTAAATCATAAGAGGGAAAGGTGGCAAACAGCATGCTTGAAATTCATATTTACATGTGGATGAGCAGCTTAAAGAGAGGCAGTCACTTATTACTGTTGCTGCACATTAAACCCTATGAAGAGTGAGAAAAAAAAGAGAAGCAGGATATGATATATGTTTACTAATGACTTTCAGTAGTTGATCTAAATGTCTCAGTGCAAATATGGTCTTCTGACTGTTGCTTTTTTGTTTGAAAGAGACATGGAAGCACCAGAATTATGTTTGTTCATGCAAAAATCTAGTATCAGGGCTTTGACTAGTGTTTCATCTGATTATGGTTTAGGAAATGCTGTTGCCTGATGTGTTGACCACTATGGGCCTCGCTGTGCAGCTGCCAGTTATCACTGAAATCCTTTCACATGAGGAAAGGCTGGAGGCAAGGATCAAGACACAGTTTGATTGGTCAGAGACAGGTAAGATAATTACATTCATCACATAATAACGACAGCGTTGCATTGCTTGAACAACCGTGTTGGAAGTTCTCTGCTTGTGAATACCAGGGTTATGGTATTGCAGAGCTACCAAGTCTCACGGATTCTGCGTGAGACTCAAGCATTTAGGGTCCGTCTCACAATCTCACACATGGCACCCATTTTTCTCACGCATTGGGTGAAGTCTGCAACTTTGGCCTATTAATAATGAGCATAGCTCAAAGGATTAGAGTGATAGTTGCAATTGAAGGTATATTTCCCTTCTGTCTTTCAAAATAAGTAAAGTATGCACCTGATCGCACCATTGAGAGCTAAAAATTGGAAAAGCTCCCTACTAACCCCTCCCACACCCTCGCTCAAGCGCATGTGGGCGTGCCAAGACGTTGAGTCATGAAAATCTCACTCATAAAAATTTTTTGAACTTGGCATCCCTGGTATTGTGGTTATTGGTTAACTCATACACGTGCATATTATATCAGTTTCAGGCCTCAAAGTTTTGCACGGTCTTTAATGATATAGGGCCTTAAGCTGTACAAAGAAGCATGTGGGCTTCTGCTTGTGCTTGATGGTGCTCTGATGAAACGAGAAATACATACCTCAGCTTTGTTGACACATATTTCAGTTGTTTTAAGCTTTGTTATGAAAGGAAAGTATATACAAATACTAAAAAATTAATAGATGTGATGTTAGGAGCAATGCAAAAGAATGTCAAAATACTTACAAAATCCTGCCAGTAGGTATGTTATTGTTGAGATGTAGTGTATATTACCCGAGAAATTAACCTCATTGCAGTGTTAGTTTACCGCTTATTGTGAAATTATAATATAGGATGAGTTTGTCACAACCGATATACATCCTTACCTTATACTTCTTGGAATCAATCCCTATCTAAGAATTGGCCATTAATATCACTGCAGATAAAATGTAATTAGCCTGCAGGGACCCTTCCTTACCATGATCCTCCTGTATCTGCATTGTTGGCCTAGTGCTCTTCTGCAAAAGTCACCATCTGATTTGCGTTAACTTGCTTCTCTTGTTTATCGCCACCGTCAGGACTCCTTCCTCCCCTCAAGGATACCAGAGCTCCATCAGTTGAGACCTTGCCAAATATCCCTACTTCAGGCCCTGATCATGTTACCCTGAACAATGATGGTGAGATAGCCGTGCACATCAAATGCTTTTCCTTGAAACTCTCAATGGAATTATGTATATCGATGGTTGTTCATGTTTCAAAAGTATCTAGAGTTTGCTGACTATGTCATTATCATCACTAAATGATGGAATATATTGTATCTTCTCTTTCTTTCCCCCTCCTCCCCTCTCTTCTACTCTATCTCCCCCCCCCTCCTCCCACTATCTCTTGCTCTCAATCTCTCTTTCTCTTACTATCTCTCTCTCAGCATCTCTGTTTGTTTACATCTTTTGTTAATCTTTCTGTTTGAACAGCTTCTGCTGCCTCTGTATGGAGCATTTGAATTTCATAACAATTTTCATGATGGTGTCATAAATGTCCACAGTGAGAATATGTTTCTAATTACAATTATTTGTGCTACATTGGTATCATTGGAACTTGACATCTGACCATAAGAGACCACAATATCTTCTCAGAATGTTATGCAAAATTTGTATTAGTGAAAAAAAAGCCTTGTTTGCGGAATTTAATGCTAATTGATTGACTAATCTACAAAATGCAAACTGCACTTAACTTCTGGTTCATTAAATCTTCTTGCAGTACAAAACGATGTTACTCATTTTCTTTTTTCTTCCTAGAAAATAACAATACATTGTAGTTTCTTTTTCTCACTTTTATATGTTTGATGATCATGACACAACGTGGTTTCAGTGCAAACTACATCAGGGGATAATCCCTTCATCTCCCTTGAAAGTCCCACAACACCCATCGATGAGACAGCAGGGAGTACAAACACTGGTCAGCTGGAGCCACAGAGTAAACTACCTCTTACTCCCACTGACTGCTTGTGAGTCTAGGCCTATCACACTTAAGATTTATCCCTACATAACAATAACTTGAAGCATATTATTAGAATGTGTTTCCTTTGTCAATAAGAATAGGAAAAGTTTGAGCCTATAATTATCATTATTGCGTATTTCTACTCACATTTGGGTTACTCCATTGTCTATAGGGCATGCTGTAAAACACACAAAGGTTTGAGCATATGATATTGCATAATTCTTATCACAGGTTACTCCGCTGTTGAAGTCATACTGTAAGAAATAAAAAAATAGAAATATGAGTTCAGATTAACCACACATTTGTCAACCCATTGTTTACTTGATCATTGAAATACAACTGTAGTTCTTTACCAGTCAGGTCCCTTTTTCTTTCAAGTGAATATTAGTCACGTGTCTGACTAGAAGTAATATAATTCGATGTGATGTAAGTCAGCTACTTTCCTTATTCAATAACCAAGACAAAAGTGACCTTATATCCCCCCCCCCCTCCAAAAAAAAAAAAAAAAAAAGCTATTACATGTATGCGGTTGTTGATATATTTGATTAGTGAGCTACTTGCTGGTTATTCATCATCTAGCCCTCATTGTGTGATGGGTACACTATGCTAGTAGAAATCATAATATGGCCCAGTTGCTCATAGCTAAAACTCACCTGTGAACATCTTGCTGAGATGATACACCTGGTATAGTACTGTACATTATCTGAATTGCAGTGACACCACAATAGTTTCTCCAACAACAAAGAAAAAGACTGAGGAGCAAGTCTGGAAGTCAGAGCAAAGCCTGCATGACACTGTGGCACTGAGTCTAAAAGGTCAGTCAATCAAGATGGCTATCACATACCCATATTAGAGATGTCTATAACTGGTATATTTTTACAATGTAAGGATGTTTTGGGTTGTTATTTGTTTTTAAAGAAAAGGAAATATGCTTTTTGAATGAAGTAATCACTTGTTTTTTTCTGCGATGTGATTTAGTATTACTTAGTAAGTCCAAGAAGTTATCATATCTAAGGCCAAAACATGATTATAACTGAAAACTGCCTTAAAACTGTGATGAAAATACTGTCACTTTTGCTCTTCATCTGCTGCAAACATCATACAAATATATTTTGGACATGCCACTGAGTGAGATAAGAAAAAAAAAACCTGAAAACAAGAAATTACATCATGTATCATTTGTACCGTTGCAATAGCAGATGAGTGGGTAATATTCTTGAATTATTACTGTGCAATTCCATCAGTGTAGATGCTTTCTGCTGAATGTATGGCCTGGTTGTTTTACATTTTAGAATAGATCTATGTGTGCATGTATACCTTTGCATGCAAATAATGGTGTGATCTTGCCCAACAGTTCCCGACAGTAGGATTACCGACATTTTCTCAGAGGCGACTTCTGTTCCCGTGCCGCGCTACACCGTGAGCAAGGAGAAGGACGGCAATGATGCTGAGCTTGCATTACCATGGCAACCGCTGCAAGTGCCCCCAGAGACGATGAAGCGGTACAATAGATCTGTGGAGAGCCTGGAGGACGACAAAGGGCAGCTGCCTAATTTGGCAGTAGAATCATGTGCCCAGGAGACACCAGTGCACTTTCTTGAAGTCTCCATAGGTAGGCTGTCTAGCATTTAATCTGATACATCCTTTACCACATGTTCATGTTTAAACATTCTGATTATTCTAAAAAGTGCATGCATGGGAAATAAATACACTGAAATTGAGGTTCATTGTTTTCATTGGTGTAAAATCGATTTTATTTGCTGTTTTTTGTAACTGAGTACTTTATGTTATTTCTTAATTACTACTTTCTATTTATTGCAAATTTGATTTTTATAATGTGTTTTTTGCATCAAATCAGTTTACTATGTTAAGTCGATGAAAAGGATACATTTGCACTGCAAAGAGCAGTTACCCAGACTGAGCTAACCGTCACAATACTCCAATAGGGAGGGATGCAGTGTGGTAGATGAGAAAGACGTTGTTTGCAGATATCAAACTGTCAGTTACAAGTAGAAATTAGTTATGTTTGAAACAATATCTTAATTTTTGGCAGACGATGGTGTGGTCGATGTTCCTCTGGAACACATTAAAGTGTCTTGTGAAAAAGGACAAAACATGAAGGACACAAGTTTAGGTAAGTGCGTATACTTCTTTTTGCATCTTTTTGCATGTTTTATTTGTAAATCATAATGATTTAATCTAACAAGTGATAAACTGAGTTTGCTTTTTTTTTCCAGTTACACTTTACTAATGCATTGTATTTACTCTGTGTCAAATGCCATAGTATGATGGAAAGGGAGAAGTCTGGTACTCTCGTATCCATGTCAAAGAAATGAATTTGAAAGGAAAGAAGACAGGTGTTCTGTTCCATCCGTAAACTTCAGTAAATATTGTGCAGTGAAAAATATAAGCCTAGCAGTCTGGCAGCAAGCACTTTATGCACATCAAGTACATTCAATAGGTTTTAGCTTTTGTTCGTTTGTTTTTTAAGTAGCCTTTCTGCAGTGCGAAGACATAGTGGCTGACACTGGCAGCAATTCTGTACAATTTTGCTTCCAATTTGACTTCAATTTGATTTGACTTTCCATCCAGAGCTTGATGGCAGGCATCAAATGGCTCAAAATGGCTTAATAGCTGTACATGTTACTTTATGTCTCTTACTGATCATATCCTGGTGATAGTTTTAATGCAACAACAGTTTATAGTGCATATACCAAAGTAGGCTTTATAATTAAGTATTAAAATCATGTTCTACTCCAGAAACCAATGATAGCTCGGTCACAGTAATGGTTCACATTTTAGAATATATATATTTTTTTCTTGTTCTTCTTCTTTTTTATCACATAGGCATACCCCACTTTTCTTATTTGGCACCATTACATCATCTGGTCTTATCTTCTATCCATTCTCCGTTTCTTTTTCACAAACACTGATTACTCAGGGCTTTATACAGCCAAACAAGCTTGCTTTCATGTAGGTCACGTCATACTTCTCTTTGATCAACCCCATTTCAATTTCGATTTTGACCATTTATCATTACATGTAATTACTGTGTTATCACCATGTATATTGTTTGTTTTCTGCACATTGTTTACAAGGTAAAAGAACTTGTTTGATTTCTGTTGTAATGTTCATAAATGAGAACTATGAAAATAAATGAATTGAATTGAATTGAATTGAATTGAATTGAATTGGATCAAATAGCCATTTCGTCAATCCGTTCATTTGTTTATTTTTTTCCATTTCCAACGGAAACATACAGTGTATAGATATTTTATCAAAATTGAATACATACATCACATCACAAGTCCTATGAAAGATTGTTTTTTTTCCTTTGGTATAACCTGTCTCTCTATTTAGATTTTGGTTGTTCTACGTACTGTACAGAGTAAACAGTGAATACCTTTTGGTGTGGGTGTTTCCATGGATTTTGCACTCAGCTGAACTGGCATGAAAATAACAATGTGCATATTCAAGGGATATATCAAAATATGTACAAATTTACTCCTTTTCTATGAATTTGTAATGAGCAGATGAGGCCTATGGGATGAGCCCAGTTTGATATACTCAATTTGCAAAAGTTTGCCCTTTTAACAGAAAACCCTAAATAAAGGCAGTGCTTCATCTTCATTGAGAGTATTTATCCTGTGATACACATGTAGGATATTCACCTGGTGACGTCAGCGAGCAAAAAATGCCAATTGTCAAAAGGAGTGATGAGAACCCCATCGATTCACACAAGTGTGGTCAGAAGCACAAACATCCAGTCAAAATGATAGGTTCAGAGACATCAACCATTGAAAGGCAAGACTCTGGACAACCTATCACAGCATCGACCACATCCAGTGAATCATCCCAATCGGTAGTGGTAGTGAAGGATGATGGTGGAAGAGGTCGTCAGAGAAGAGAGATGGCCGCTGATCCCCTGGCCGACTTCCTGAAGCTCAGAAATAGATTGTCTGGGTTGGAATCGAGGGTGCCGTCTCATCCCCTGCAGCCTCCACGGCCAGCAGCTCCCAATGAGGCAATGACAGGTTGCTAGTGTTTCATTTGTCTTTTCCTGTTTATACCAACCTGTCGATCAATAAAAGGAGACCCAGTTTTAACAATTGTAACTCATTATAACAGCTTCTTGTATAATGTAAATATACCAGTAGAAAAAAGGGACTGCCTCGCTTCATTTAAAGTGGTAGCACATTGTAAGCAAGCTTCTAAAACTGTTATGACTGGGCTTTCCTGTACAACTGTGTTAACTTTCATGGGTGAAGGACCTACATATTGCACTCTTCTAAAAGATGTTCAGTTTTTTCTTTCCAAATGTCATATTTCCAGACCCTTCCATAATCTTGTCAATTTTCATTTGATTTTTGCTTTCAAGAATTCAAATCAAGAAGGGCCTTTGATTTGTTGGAGACACAAAACAAAGTACACAATCACAGCACAAGAAAATACATGTGCTTATCTTATGTAGATGGCAACATACCATATGTATAATCGATCCAACCTGCAGTGCTAAAACTGATCACTAAGACATTATGTTATTTAACTTTCCATGGACAGGTAGCAAGGAGGAGTTAGTGGTGGAAAATCCAGACACTAAAGCAACAGTGGTAGTGCCTGACATACCACTGGAATCACCAGCTGTCAAGCCAGAAAACAAGAAAATTAAGAGTAGGCTTGTTGAAGTAGCTCTCACTGGTGAGTAATGATATCCATAAGCCATCAGATAAGCTCTGTAAATGATGAAAAGAAATGAGAATAGTAATGTTAAAGTTATAACTTCAAATATGAATCATACATATAACATTATACATACATACATACAGTGCATACATACATGTACATACATAAATGCAAACACACACATTAACAATGCATCCAAAAAATACAAATATGGTGTAAAAGTGAAGAACCTATCTTTAATTCTTCATTTCATGATGATAAAATATCTGCTTTGATACATTTTGTCACTGTGAGGAGCATAAGTATGAACTGTATGGCATCTGTCTTTATAAACTTAACATGTGAACCGAGTCTTAAGTTTTCATCACATATCAACTTTCTGTGGTTTGCTACCGAGTTCAGTCATTGTGTCATTTGAATCTGGTGCATATTTTTTTTTTTTTTTACTTTCACAGCTGGTACTCAAAATTCACATAATCTGCTACTTATGTAATATTACCATTTCATTGATTGACAGCACCATTTCTTGAGATGGTCAGGATGCTGGAGGAAGCTGCTAACCCAGTGGTCAGTCATCTACACAAGAAGGGGTCACTCTCTCCATCCTACACATTTGCCAACCTCACCATGGACATTACCCGCTTCCTCCTGGTTCAGCACAGCAAGCAAAATGATGCAGCTAACCCAGAAACAAGTACGACATTTCTTGCTTTCTCATGACTTATGCACTGGAACAAGGACATAAGTCCCTGGTTTTAATGCTCTTCTGACTCTCATCTAAAGGTATCATGTAAAAATTTAGATTTTTTTTAATCTTCTTCCCTTATGAGCTCATTGCTTCCTGAGAGATATATCAGTTCATCAAAACTTGACGCCTGACTTGAATGGTTCCTCTGAACAGTAAGATAATCTGATGATTTTATATTTCTGATATTACTGGGTGCTAAATTTGTATTCTCTTTATGTGTGTGTGTGTGTGTGTGTTTTCGATTTCATCATCCATTCAAAATGTTCTGCCCACATGACAAAGTTTAAAAATGTTCCATCTGTATGAAAAAGTGTCGAAATTGTTCTTTATTCAAGACCTTAGGAATGTTATATCAAGAAAAGATACATGGAAATCAACGCTCTGAAGATTATATTGGCATGTTTTGACTGTGAGTTTTGCTGGTTTTGTGTGACTGCCCCTATCCAGAGGAAGAGTTCCAGGATAGCTACAAGCACATGATTCTCTTGCACGGCTACGTCACTGCAGCAAACATGATCACCCACTGTGATGCTGTCACGGCAATCATGCACCTGGGCACAGTTAGCGAAACCTATCATGCCATTCTGCAAGGTACACATAGCAAGACAGCAGCCATAGTCTTAGATTTGTCTATATAATAAAATCACTGACAAGGTTCACTTGTAATAGTTATCATGCTGTGTCATGTGGAGATAATCTTCCGTTTTGTCTTTCTCCTGTTTGAGGGGGGGGGGATGTGTTCATTGTATCATAGTGCTAGATGCTACATAAAGCTCGATGGGAGTTCCTAATGCAGCAGATTGTAGTAAGATATCCAATTTTCTAACCTGATTACTCTACCCATGTGCTTCACTGCTGAATTGACCATATGGCTTGTGTAAGGAGTTTATAAGTTATTATTGGCTGATAAAGTGTTTCAATGTCAATTTGACCCTTCAGCAAACTCATCCCCTGCTAATTTTCATGATATCAGTAATTTAATGTGCTAGACGGATTAGGATCGTTCATATCAGAGCTGAAATGTGAGGCAATCTCCTCCGAAACCAAATGTCATTGCCGCCTTGCACAGACTCTGCTTCATTCCTTACATTGGAGTGTAACTGCAGACCTAGCAAGCACATAATCAAAAATTTCAAAGAAAAATTGTGCTTGTACTAATCCCATAAAGCTTTGCTATTACATTGAGAAAAAGAATCCGAAATCATTATTGTATGTGTGATTTTGTATTGAATGCCCTGCAATGTTTAAATGCTTCAAACTGATGCCTAACTGCCATTATTCTATATCAACCCATTGAAGACTACCCTGAGTATACGTGTACATGGGCGGGTGTCTTTTGGGAAATATGTGTTAAAACAAAATCGGTTTGTCCTTAATTGTTGGCTTAGTACCATAATAACTATTCTTCCACAACATCAAAGGTTGCATGGAGCAGTTGAGGGTTGCTCTCTTTAAGAAGCAGTGCTTGCTGCCCAGGAATGAACTACACCCAAAGCTGCGTGAGCTGGCCAAACTTACAGGAGAATGGTTCCAGAAGAAACTCAAGAAAGAAGGCAGAGATCATGACCCAAAGGTTAGATAAGTTAATATATGGAGTGAAAAATATGATATATTGTGTTCAAATAGTTGAATTTCCCTTGAATTTGAGATGATGCAGTCAGACTTTCTTTTTTCAATCTCCTTCTTTCACTTGCCTTCATCATATGCAGGTAATACCGGCATTCAAAACAGCCATTTAAGTTTGTATCTAGGTGAGCTTTACACCAACAAGTCAACAACTACTTTTCTTGTGAATTACAGAATTATTGTCAGTATTATGTGTACCATGTGATACAGTATTAGAGTCCATCTAAACCTTGTTTAATTTCACTGTCGTGCCCAAACCAAGATGTGGCTTTATTTTTCTGAGATGTGTAGCTTCAAAAGAATTCTTTTTTGCATTAAATTTTCATTCAGGTGCTTGTAATTGCCCGACGTGATAGTGGAAAGCTGGCCGAAAGCATTTCCTCTGTGCTGTCATCAATCAAAGGTTTGATAACAAATATTACCATGTTATTACATTTTTATTATTGATTTTAATTGTAACTGCTGTACTCATATACAGATTACAGTGAGTGCATAGCAGGCCAAACAAAGAGAAATCCTTTGTCACATGGCTCTCAACTCAGAGTGTGCCTTTAGGAACAATTACGTCTAGCCTTTATCACAGCTGTGTTTATGCATTATAACAGACAAACTCTGCAGTTGATTCAAAGATAATACAACCTTGCCACTCTTTGCTTCCTGTCAATATTCTTATCATATAGGTGAAAAGGAAAGAGAAGGGCCGTGATGGGACAACCCTGAGTTTTTGATCGGCTGTATCTCAATAACACATTCTGAAATAGGCATTATTTTCCTCAGCTGCCATTACATATTTTCTCTACAGATAACTCAATGCTGCAAGACAGCATTGATATCAAATCAGCTATTTGTGAGCATTTCCTGCATAGCTGAGACCATTAGGCATAATTTCAATTTCATACCATTATGTAGTCCTTTAGGCCCATACCACTTAGCAGTCCCAGAAGACTTTCCTTTCTTTCTTTGACATTCACTGCTTTGGTATTTAGACTCTTGGTACCCACCAGAGATTCAAACAAGAATATACATGCACTGTACTGCAGATCCAATAGAATTGTAAGTGAGGCTTTAATATGAAACGAGACGTACTATTTCCATCATTGTTCACTTCTGTTTTCCTCATTAGTTTCCCGTTGTCTTTCTATCATTTCATACTTTGTGTATGAATTTGTTTGACTGTTGTGTTTTGTGTGTGTGGCGGGGCTGTTGATGCTCATCTCTGAAATATTGCTAGGCATGTCTGTGTGTGTCCTTGAGTCTTCACCTACAACATACACGGCCATCAGCAACATGCTGGAGAAACACAATGCCCTGGTAGCCACCCCCTCCCAGATAGATGAGAGCTTTCCCTGGGCCCAGTTTGGCCTGGTCGTGGAGTACGAGGCCTCCCCGAAGTCCCCCTGGAAGGACCTGTGTCTGCGTCAGAGGATCCGCCACATTGAGCTGAAGTGTGTGCAGGGCGTGGCAGTTGCACCTGTGTCTGGGTGCCATGGCAACGGAGGTACAGGTAAGATCACTGGGAAGGACAAGAAAATTTAAGAGTTTCCAAAATCGATCTGATTTGTCATTGCATATCCTTGCTGAAATTGTTTTTATTTGCTTTTTGTTTCAGTCCGATGTGGAAATCATTGAATGTGGATTAAAATCAATGGTCGAGTCTAAGTTTTGCTAACTTTATAATGAGCAAGTCATTGTGGTGATGGGTATTGTAAGATAGTTTGTGGTGGGGTGTAGATGTCAATATGTACGACCATCAGAACATACTGATCATGGCAGACTTTCCAAAGGACAATTTAACTTTTATGTATATGTTACTTATATATATTTGTTTTTGTTTCTGGAAAGTTAATCTCATTCTGTTAGGTTTCAGGGATATATAATCTTTTTCTATGCAGCAAACTATTCTGCTGATGAAAATAATTCAATAATATACATGTAAGTACAGTATTTGATGATTTTTAGTTTTGACTAAGTTAATATCTAAAGTAGATTTGTGTAGAATTATTATTCATCATTAACGTCCATATGCATCGGCAGGCATATATACTTACGAGGTATATGTACCTATACTATGTTGCGCTGTTTTACCTTTTCCCATATGTGCAAACTGTGATGATTTTATCAGAATGTGGAAATAGTAAATTTTTTCATGTTTTTATATATTACGTGACCAGATCTGAAAAAGTCTGTTGATGATAGAGGTATGAAGGTGGCTCCTCTTAAGCTGGTGGGATCTGAGAAGATCACACACTCAGCTACACTCTTACAGCTACTGGAGACAAGGTAAGATAGCAAAATATTTAACATTAGTCCTGATATTTTCTATCAACAGAGTACTTTGGAAATATTCGTTATAGATTGACATTTTATATGTAATGAAAAGTATATTTAAAGCATTACCCCTTCTTTATTCTACGCTTAATATGGGTAAAAATATTAACTGTGTTTGTGAGACAAGGCTTAATCCATCAGCATTGTGTACAAAAGATATTGATGAACTTGTTACCAACATTACATCACCTTGTCCATGCTTTTTCAACTGCACTGCTGTAGTGATAAATTATGATAGATTGATGTCTGTCAATTTCAGTCTGTGTTTAGTGCATCTTTCAGTTTTGTTGATGTACTGTACTGTTACATATAGTGTTACGAATGTGGACAAGCAGAAAACCACTGACTATGCAGAACAATTGTGCCTTGTTGTATCTGAAAACCATTTGCCTTCCACAGTGAATTCTCGAGGGGTCCATGTTTACATTCCACACGTGCCTAGCACACCCCTCCATGTTGACACTTTCTAGGGTTTCTCCTCTTTCCGGCCTTCGTACCATAACATTAGGATTTTTTGCATAACTCGACCTCATAAAGTACTGAGCAGGGCACATTCCAAAAAAAGTGGATTTCCGCTCTAGCCTGAATCTCTGATAAAGTACACATTCCTTGCACATTCCCTAAATTCTGACCATTCCTCGAATTACATCGTTTGGAATTCTATGTTGTGTATAGTCCACTAAAGATTCTATGTTTTACCCTATATCAAGGTATGCACCCAAATATTCTAAGTTTCTCATAGCTTCCACATAATTTGAATCACCTGAATACTTTTATAAGTTTAAAGAAATACACTAAGCATTGAGGTATAAATATCGATTGCTCTGACAAAGCAAGGAACTTCTTTCTGGTACTTCTCGAATCTAAAGACTTCTTCCATCTAGGACTTTAGGGAGAGTCTTCATGTCTTGCATTTACACAAGTCCTGTAACAGCTCATGTCAATCATGTGTGGCAACGAGAAGTATCTGCCAATAAACTAGCAGTTTGCCCGGAAATACGCTCTTCCATTTGAACTCCATGTTGAACCTCTCTCATCATGATGGTGAATTGCGTGAATGTATCTGCACCTTATATAACTTACTCTCTTCCATTGTGGAAAATCTGCCTGTCTATTGGGGTATAATTCCCGCTCGGCCTATAAATAGTGCAAACCCCCAGCAGTCAGTGCTACACACACATTTTCCCGCAACGATATCAATTCCTAGACAACATCAATAATGTACTTTTTATCCGTTTAGATGAGAACCACTGCTTAGGACACCACCACTAAAGACATATCTTTCTTTCAATCCTTAGACATAATGTCCTGATAGTGGAACGGTCTGGTGCCTACGTTCAGTCTTCCACCAGCCTTCCCTCCAAGCAGCCCAGAGCTGACCTCATCATTGATGAGAGAACCGGTGTCATCCTCCAGGAGATGGAGATGCTGCAGGAGGATGGGTCGGTGGAGCCTCTGGTGCGCGCCATTACCCTCCTCTCCCAGCAGTTCTGTGTCCTGTGGATCATACTGGAAGGGAACAGTGGTGCCAATAGGTTAGTATAGTGGTTGATTGGTTGATTGGTGAGTTGGTTGGTTGATGGGTTGCTTGCTTGCTTGCTTGCTTGCTTGCTTGCTTGCTTGCTTGCTTGCTTGCTTGGTTAGTTGGTTAGTTGGTTGGTTGGTTAGTTGGTTGGTTGGTGTGGTGGTTAGTGGGTCGTGGGTGGGTTTGTTGGTTGCTTGCTTGCTTGCTTGGTGGGTTGAGTGGGTGGTTGGTAGGTTGGTGGTTGGTGGGTTGCATGGGTTGCTGGGTGGTTGATGCGTTGGTTGGTTGGTCTACCAGTTGATCGGTCAATGGGTGGTCATGGCTGTCAATGTGGTCAATCTGTTGGTCTGTTTCTTGATAAAGTTTGTTGTGCAAGTTAGATAGACTATTGCTCAGTTAGTTTTTTGGTTGGTTGGATGATTGGTTGGTTTGTTGTTTTGTCTGTTTGGATAGTATTTTGTAAAGTTGAAAACAAAAGAATAAATATGGAGAAGATGCTTGACAGATCACTTGTTACAAAAGCACTTCCACTGACATGTCATGTAGCAACTACTCTTAAGAACCATTTCTATCATTGTCATTTGTTCATACATTGCAAACAACTTGAGCATGATAGAATCTTGTGTCTTATCATCAGAAAGATTAAGATTAAGAGTACATGTATGTGCAATAATCTCTTTTGATGACCAATGTTCCTCCTTCAGTTCAGTGTTCATACCATTCACTGCTACAGGTATTCTTTGGGAGGGAAGGTGGTTGCCAACACTACCAAACTACATGCTGCGCTGTCACAGCTTTCTTCCAAATCAAACGACTTTGAAGTGAAAGTGAGTAACTATCCCTGTCAAAATTAAAGTGTGACTGATGTTTGAGGAAAATGCATGCCATGCAGTGAAGACACTTGTGACCATGCATCACAAAACTCACAAAAGTCACATCATAAAATGTGACCCAAACTCAAAAATCTTGCATGATGACCTTTCCTGTTGGTTGATATGATGGAAGGTCACATACCATATACTAATAGGTCACTACATTTTCTTTTGTTGTTACAAAAGTCAATTACAAATATTTGTCGAGTGCATGAGTAGGAATAATATTGTATCCGGGGAATTACCCCCAGGCTAAATACTGGTGAGTGATAAGGTTAGAGTAAAGATTGGGTTTAGGGTTAGATTTAGGGTTAGAGGTTGGGTTAGGGCTAGGATTAGGTTCAGGTTAGGATTAGGGTTGGGGGAAGGGTCCGGGGTATTGCCCAGGGGGTAATTGCCCTCAAACCAATAATATTTGTCCGGAATTGAGTTGAACATGTTCAGTGCTGGTGAGAGCCAGTGGCCAACTCCACCATCAAATCCTCAGGCCAGTGTTTATGCTTCAGATCATCAAGGAAAACATACACATAATTTGTAGAAAGGCTCTAGAGACAAATTCCTCTTCAATTATATGAATGTACTTAATGCCATAACCTGTTTGTAGGGTTACACGTTATGATTAAAGTGTATGTAATGGCAATACTGTGGATGATGAATATATGTATACCCTGAGGGGGGGAAATTGATTTCAAAATAGGTTTCAGTGTAGATATTCCCCCAGTGTGTCATCTCATCACATTTCAAAAATTTCGTGTGATTTCTGTGAAGGTGATGTATTCTGGGAACAGTGATCAGACAGCTGCCGCCATTGAGTCTATCTGTAGCTTCAGCCAGCATACCGCTACACCTGTTTGGGGTCTGGAAGACTGGCGAGCAAGGCCGTGGGTAGCGGACCGTCTTACCAGGGTAAGTAAAGGCCCGATAGCAGGGTGCAAGTTCAGTAGCTTATACACCAGCTTGTGAATTGAAATGCATTGCATCTGAAGCGTGATGAGAAGCAGAGAATTAATGCCAAAGGCTTTTACACACAATCCCATTGAATATTTCAACTGGCAGTGCAAATTTTGAAAAATTGTGTTGTAGGAATATGTTTCATTATTAATGGTTACATCAGGAATTTGGTTTAAGTATGTATGCTTATTATGATTGAAACTTTGAATTTTGCTTGTCTTCTAATCAATGGGGCACAAACTAATCCTCTAATTGATGCTGCAGTCTATACCCATTGAATGTTGGAACTGGGTGGACTCTGTGCACAGTCTACAGAGATTTCAGAATCTCATGGGAATGGGTTAGAGTGACATTGTGATTAATCTGGACTTGACAGGTATTTACAATTGAATGTTGTGTGGGTTATGAAATTATCATATAATCCTGACAGCACCTTCTTCATCCTTCATCACAATCGCATCTTTATAAATTTTCTGGTTTCCTGACACGTAGCATGAAGAGTTCTTGGTCCGGTTCCCCTGCCTGAACTCGATGAGTGCCCAGATCATGCTGACGGCCGCTCCACTTCCAGCTCTACTCACAGCCTCTCTCAAAAACCTTGTACAGCTGTGTCCCTGGATTCCTAGGAAAATGCTTGAGGTGAGATCATAAAGACACTACATCATTCACACAATCATGATCCAAACCAGATGACATTTTCTTTTATGCTGACTACTTGTAAACAATATGAATTAGAATTTCTCCAAAACTGGCATACATCTCATCCAAACATTTAATACACACTCGTCACCTCTTTTTTTTTTCTTTCTTTTTTCCTTTTTTGGTACTACAACTTTGATAAACCTTTGATGTAAGGGAGATGTATCATAGGCAAGAACGATAATCAGATTTTTGGAATATAACAAAGATTACAACAAAGATCAGAAGAACACAGCATGCCAGTTTACCTTCATGCAATGGCCAGTGTAAGTCTTACTCTATTTTGTCATATATGAATATAATCTTATGATGTCAGTGAGTTTTTTTGATGAAAGTTTTGACTTGAAACTCAAACCTTGCAAAATTGTCAGTTAACTAACAATTATGAACATTACAATAGTTAATTATTTTTTTTTCAGCATTATTGAAACTTGACAAATTATATGAAAAGAGTTTTTTTCCTAATCTGAATGCAAGCAGAGGGCAGGAACTTATCACCAAAATGCTGCAATGTCACTATTGTCACTATCTATTTGATTAACTGCAAGTAAATACATTCCATGTAGTTTCACCAAAGTTTTGATATCATCAAGGGCATGTACGCTGTTTGAATGCTACTTTAATGTAAACTTTGAGGGAAAGTCTGATTGGCATACATATTTTCATGTGTGTGAGGCAAATGCAGCTTGAAGGTACTGTAGGGGCCCAAGAATCTACAGCTCAACTAGACATGTTTAGGCACCTGTGTTTTTTTGTTTGATTGTATTTCGCAGAGTTTCCATAGCATTGTGCATGACATGCATCCTGCCTCCATCACAAGAGATAGCCAAGGCCACAGGGACCAAGTCTTCACAAGGCAAGCAGCGGATGTGAACACAGTGCTCAGGCCCATCAAGGAAGAACCCGACCTTACAGCCGAGATTCAGAACGACTTTGAAAGAGAGCACTTGCCAGCAGCTGACACAGACCACTTTCTTCAGAAAGGAAGAGAAGACACCTGGCCTGGTATGCTGAATCAACACCGAAAAGAGTTGCACCATGCGCCTGTCCCTAGGGTCAAACTCGAAAAGGATGAGGGTTTCCCTTACTGCCAAGAGTCCGCTTGTGCCAACGCACCGATGGCAAGGTGCCACGTGCCCGACGACTTGAAGACACCCTTGGAGCTCATTGCTGCATACGAAAATTGCACTGATGGCAGTAATGATGAGTACCAGCTGTACTATGATCCATGGGATATGCCCGAGGGCTACACAGACCCTGGTACTTACAGGCCAGTATATGGTAATAGGTTAACATCTGATGAAGACAGAGCTAATGACCAGCAGTGCAACTGGCCACAAAGTGGACGTGCAGAGGGTCAAGAGTACAGCCAGAGAAACACCTCTGACCAGTTCATCGAAGGAGTGACATCAGCAGATGCTGAAGTGCCACATTCAGCGACATCCAGAGCCACAAAACCTCGTTTGAACAGCTCAAGACTTGATCTCTCACATTCAGTCGGGACCAATCTACAGAGAGATATGCTGGATGAGACTTCCAAGCCCCGTCAGCAAAGAACCATGCAAAGTCTCCATCAGAAACACTATGAAAGCAGATTTGTTGATCACCCCTCTGATGAATTTGAATTACTCTCATACCTTGGTCAGCCCGACAGGGAAGCAACAGGTCATGCCAGATATGCTGGTAAGTTGTTTGATAATTATCTAAAGGTTTGCTCCTTTGTTAGAACATTTAAGTTTTAATACTCACCAAGTAATTTGTAATCGAATTATACAACACTTACTAAATACTGGTGTGGTTTTTTTTTCACAACTAGCATATTTGTAATTGTTAACACATCCTGTTTATCATTTCTAAATGTAATCTTTCTTAATGTGGCAACGTTCACCTTTGTAACTAGAGAAGCACTCAGAGAGCGCAGACCTCCAAGCATGCAGCTCATTTCCACCACTGATCTTGTTCTTCCATAGAGATATCAGTGATTTCTACCCATATAACTTATAGCATTGTGTGCTGAAAGTCGCCCGATTTCCCAATATAGAAGCCTTTGTTACGTCATAAACCCTAAGCTGCACGGCGCGCCTCGCCCTAGCAGAAACTAGAGCACGCACTTTAGTGCGCGCATGCAAACCTCAAGTACGCGCAGCCTGAGCTCCCAAGTTCATTGACCCTACCTGCCAAAATATCAAAAATCCTTCATAAATTCCCCCAAAATTCTCGGATCACTACCAAAAGTTAATTGTTTGTTACTTGTGTCATTCTCAAACTTTTCTGCAAGTTTCATCCCAATCCGTAACTACTTTTGGAGTTATTTTGCACACGGACAAACTAACGAACTCATGAACAAACAAACGGTAACGAAAACATAACCTCCTCCCTTGGCGGAGGTAATAAAAGATCTTATCATTAGTTTTAATGCCATCTAATCTGCATTTTACTTCTCTCTTTTAAAATTTGTACCAGATGTTAATCAACGTAGATCATCATACAGCAAGCCATTGGAAGGTCCATCATCCATGAGGCACATAGGTGTGGCCCAACCGTGCCCAAGGGTCCCTCCAAACTTAGGTGGGAGCTGCAACAAGAGAACCATGAGAAACACAGGATCACATGAGTGGAGTCAAAGCCTGGAAGATGCCATGCGGGCTGGTGGTAGCTATCCTAGCCACATCTGGCAAGATTGCCCGCACCCCAGCACAGCTGTGAGAGAGTCCTCTGGCTACAAGACCTCCTGGCAGAAGTCTGAATGCAGGCCGACCTTCTTTCAAGGTGCCATTTCGAACAGGGTGCCTTCGAGAGACTTTCCTCTACAAGGTATCTGCAGCTAAAACTTTGACCACCATCCATGATCAATTTCTCAGAACCAATTACCATCTTAATTTCCTTATAGCAACCCTGCTCTGCATAACGGCATTCCTTGCTGACCAGGAGGGGGATATGGGGGGGGGGGGGGGACAAGAAACTTCATAAACCTTCATTATTTGCATCCACTTGGCACAAATAACTCACAATGTGCATGTTGAATCTGGTACCTCATGAGGTCAGATGTAACAAACAAGGTGATTTTGCTCATCCCTGTAACTCCTTATATTTCTTTGTTTTTGTACCCTGACATAGCAAGAAACCTAATTTAACAAGGTAATTGCCATATTTTTTCCTTTGTAGTTCCTGGTCATCATTTTTTATTAGGTGATCCGAGTATCCTCTCGGATCACCTTCTGTATCTGTACTGATTCTTTGTTCTTCTTCTTCTTCTTCTTCTTCTTCTTCTTCTTTCTTTATTTCTCCTCAAATTTCTTTACTTGACCTTTCCAGAAATCCATGCACAGAGCACGTCCTTTGGCGATGCCATGACAAAGAAGCGGAGGCTGACGTATGAGAAGGTGCCGGGAGCCAAGGATGGGCAGACCAGGCTAACTTTTCACTAAGCTGGTTGGCTCCTGTTGCATCACTTTTCTGCATAACCTGTGTGGCTGGGGATGCATGTGTACAGAAAGACCCTGTTCTGAGGTGGACTCATTGCTGGTCAGTAATAGATGAGCAAACTCAGAGACTGACTAAAATGAATGGACAAGGTTGTGAAAGTTTGACGCTTTGTGGAGTTTTCACTACCAGTGTTCAAAATGTGTTTGCTGCAAATAAACTGTGCCCTCTCAAAATCGAACCTTTTCAGTGACGATCCATGAAACAATGTCAGTGTCCTGGTTATAGCTTTCTGTTATTGTTACTTGTACAAGAATAATATGACCTTTGTCCTTGTAAAATTTAAATCCTTGCCGTACATGTGCATTCACATGGACTTTTATGAATAAAGCTAGTGTATGTCTCTGCTTCTACCGCATTACTCATTTTATATACTTGTAAGAGGCACCTGATGCTGTACACATGTAGAAACATACAGTAATGTGGCAGTTAGATATAAGATTTCCATTTGATTTGCATTATGTCTTTTGAGTAGCACAGACAAAAGCGGTTTGGTGTACCAAACATAGTAGATTAGTAGTGTTCTGTGATGAAAGTACAAGTGATGATAGCGTTCTTTCATAAGTACAGCAATGCAGAGAACTCAAATTATTTACTAGAGGCCTATGACAAATTGATTGGCACAAGAATGAAAATGTTAGCTTTCCAAGGATCTGTTGTGCTACTAAAATGCAGTTGCTGATGATTTGGTTTTTAGAGAGTACTGATAAATTCTTACTCCATCTACATAAATTTTATGATATTGATGTAGTTTATACACTTTAAAGTCTTGCTTTTAACAGGAATGCCAGTTTTCATGTAAGAGCCTGCATTCAGGTCCTAGTCGTATCAAAGTTCAGGCCCCAATGTGTACAAAATAGCTTCATGTAGATGTATTTCAGGCCCCCTCTTTCATGCTAACTGGCATCCCTGTTTTAATATTGTGACTTCATTCCAAATGTTATTAAAAGCTAGTAGTCGGATGAAGTTCAATTGATTTGACCCACACACAAATAGACATGTATTATGTGTATATAAATACTTTCAGGTATAAAGGTTAAGCACTTCATACAAGCCAGGCTTATTATCTACAGGAGACTTTGGGCTAGTTTTCACATATTCTTTCCTTTCAGTAAGTGACAAAATGAAATGATCCACTCCATCAAAGCAAACACATCTTAGGATGCAGCTGACAGAATAAAGTTGCCTAGGCTTATTTGCCATACATGGTATACTTAACTATAAAGATAATGTTTGGCCATCCTGTGTGTTATTTGAATTCATGTACATGTATTTTGATCTGCATGAGAACATTTGTATCAGGCAGTCTCTGTGATAGACGTTAATGTGTGTTCATTCTCAGACTTCCCTCGTCTTTAGCTTGAAATGGCCAATTGAATGAAATGTACCTACTTCCATACTGACAGGTGTGAAAATTGATAGTCATCTGCCTTTTGCTGATTTTCCTAAACCACCGTTAAGACTTGAGTGAGAATGTGAATATTTCTAGAAGTGATCAGGTAATATTGCAGGGTCTGGATCTTGGCGTGAGATTTTGTACTGTACTGAACAAGCATGGAAATATTCACAACATTCAATTTTTTAAAGCTATCTAGATGCGTACAGAAACACTCTTGTCCATGAAATTCAGAAGTGATATTCTCTGAAATAAGGCCCAGCGAAAACAAAAACAACAAAAAAAAAAATTATTCATGCTCAAAATCTTGCTTTCATTATCATAGAACATAACAGATATGTGTGTGTACGAGAATGGGAATGTTGGAAGGCAAGTACTGTATCTACTTGGCAGTATGAAGTATGCCAAGTACTGAAACATGTAGTCATAAAAATTGTTCTGCCGTGGGGCATTCAGATGTTCAAGTCGTCCCACAAACAAGAGCTGGTAAATACTATAAGAATTGGCTTGCCTGTATAGTATTCTCATGGATCTCATGTATTTGTTTTGGTAAGGATTATGGAGGCATTCTTACAGAAGCGCTTAACTACATTCATCCACTAGTACAACTCGGATTTTCACTAATAATGTTAACCATCCTGCAAGGGATCTTGTATGTTTTTTCACTTTCTATCTTTATTGCGGAAATATAGCCAAAAATGTATCGGAACCAACAAACTTTCAACTTGTTTTCTTTATTTTGAGTGCAACTTTGATATTGTTCTGCAGATTCAGCATTTGCATGGGGCTAGTTGATGGCATTGTTGGTAATTAAGACATGATAGCAATGGCTAATAGATGAATGCAGAGTGTAAGATGGCCCAGTCATGATATTGTTTACATTTCAAGCGATAAGGGATTCCCTTCCGAAGTATGGCTCTATGAATAGTTCTGAATCCAAATGGTCTCCATTCAATAAATTTCTTTTTTATCTGCAAAATACCACATTTGGAAAGGTTTGCAAACATAAGACAACACCAACATTGCACATTAATTTAGGAGTCTACATATAAGTTTGTCATTCCTATCTTCACTTCCATCTTCATTATTGCCATTTCCCACGTATCCATCCATTCAGAATGAGCTATAGGACTAACTGAAGCAAAACTCACTACTGAACTCAACAATCATCTCAGACAAACACTCTGCACACACTCACAAGTTTACACAGCTTCCCAAAATCTTCCACCTCAAGTCTAATCGCACACATGACATGGAATGCAAATAGAAAGTGACTGTAAATTTTGGCATTGCATGGCTGAACTCTTTATTTGCATCTGTGCACCTAAGGCATGCTCCTCAAGACAAATACAAACGGTGTATAAAGGTATTAAGCTGGTTACTCCTCAAAATGGAAAAAAAACACAGGACATGTGGTGTACTACAAGTACTCAAGACCTCACCTAAACTGGTTTTCCTCCTCTCTCATAATATACAAATTTACTGGTTTTCCTAAGTAAAATAGGGGGGAAATTATTTTGTTTTTTGTATTTTTTGTTTTTTGCATTCTTATATCAACACTTGTGACTTTAGAAAATATAAACAACTTGCATACCCTTTCTTGTGCCTTTGCAATAAAGGCCATTACAATGTGTGGGGTTCTTGGGTAGGTTATTTCTATGAATATAATTTTGTACTGAGCTCACTGCAGATATCACCCTCCCTAAATTTATAGCTGCCCACTGCTTACCCCAGAATCTGGGACATCTGCAACAGAAAACTACAGACAGGATCAAGTCAAGAGAAAGAATTAAGTGAAAACATTTTTGGCATGACTCCCTCATAGCATACTTCAGGATCTACAAAATGAATTTAGTCAGCCTGAATATGTTTATATCACATGTGTGACAAATCTAAGCAGCAGGATTTTTGAAGCCAGAACATATACATGTAGTTACTGCAGATATATGTCAATAATAGATGTTCAAAACTGTAAGTACGCTGGAGTCATGTGATAATATAGCCTTCACCTAGAAATTGAGTCTAAAACTAAAAGAACCACTCTAAGAAATTCTAATGTCATGACATCTGCAGGATTAACCATAGCAAATACATCAAACAAGAGTGAGAGAGGCAAGAATGTTTAACCCTAACCAGGCCGGGCTTTTTTGGGTGTTCTGTGGCCGGGGAGGGGTTGATTCAACCCCCCCCTGAGATCTCGGCCGTCAATCACGCAATCGCCATGAAATTTGGCACGTGCATTACCTGTGGCGTAATCTACCAAGCTATACAAAAAGAAATGGAAATTTTCGTCATAATAATTAATTATGTTAATATATGCATAAAATCATACATTTTGCTCTAAATCAGAAATTAAAGCTCCTAGAATCCTAATTTTTGGTGAAAACATTCTTTGTAGCATTCCCAACAATGTACTTGAAAAAAAAAATTGGTATCAAAATCAATTTCTTATGTATTTTATTGTTTTATGAATTTCTTATGTATTTCTATGTTTTTCGACCTTTTGTTTTACAATTTTTTTTCTGCAAAATTTATGACAGAACCTATATCAAGCATAATTATGCTAAAATTAATTAGTTTTAGCCAATAAAAGTGAAAATAATCATATCTTTATGAATAAAAAGAGAAAACTCAATTTGCATAGACTTTACACACAAAATCACGTTTTTGAGCCATTATCGGTCTGACAGGCATGTATAAAACGTTATGCAGTGTCGTAGTGGTATGCACGATTTTCACGAAAATGGTGTCAAAAGATGCGCGAGACTTGAAAGTAAAAAGTCAGCGAACGGCGCGGTCAAAAAATTTCGCACGGCGGAGTAGTCGCGAAAAATGTCGAGGGGGGGGCTGATTCAAACCCCCCGGCCTTTTTAGGTTTAAAGTGACATCCTAGTACAGTATAGCTTACACTTTCTCATGCACAAACCAACACTGATATCCAAGCAAAAGATTACAATGCCCTGTATCATTTCTGTCATGATGGGTTCAAAGGAATGATGGGGGGGGGGGGGACTTAAGAGCATTCACCATACACAGGTCCTATGTTATTTCAACAGAGACTTTCCAAAAAAGAAGAGAGAAAAAAAAGTAGCTACACAAAAACGACAAAATGTATTACAGCTAAACTAACAACAACTGCACATATTCCTAGCTTAACTTGTCCTACGTCAAAAATTGAGAAGATTTAATCAGAATCGACATCCATGTCTACATTCTGGATGTCCGCGTCCCCCTCGCCCCCTCCAGACTTCCCTTTGCCCTCGGCCGCCGCCTTCTCCTCCTCCTTATCGCTGTTGAAACCCTTCTCCTCTTCATCGTAGTCACGCTTCACCTTGGATGCCTTGCTGCTGCTGCCGCTGGAGCTCTTCTCCTCCTCCTTGGACTTGGTGCGGTCTGAGGTCCTGTCCCGGTCCCGGTCCCGGTCCCGATCCCGGTCCCGCTCCCGCTCCCGCTCGCGTTCCTTCTCCCTGTCCTTCTTGTGCTTCTTGCTGCTGCTGCTGCGTTCCTTGCTGCGGCTGCGTCGACTCTTCTTCTCTTTCTTGTGCCTGATGAGTGACATGAATCATCAAAGAATTCTAGCTAGACTACATTTCTCCCACAGAGGTTTTACAAACATTCAAGAAAATCCTTATGCTAATATTTCTATTTTATCTTTTTAAAGTATAATTCCAGAAACAATCTACCAAAACTTGGCTATATTCATGCCTCTTGAGTTAGCTGTGTAACAACATAGCACACTTGATACTTTAGGCCACAACATTATCCACTCCGAGTATTTTCATTGTATGAATGTTCATTTGTAACGAAATTTTGATATAATGAAAGAAAGCTGCCGGTCCTAGGGACTTCGTTGCAACAAGAGTCAACTGTACCCATCAATCAACATCTTCCCTTCTTCCTTTGCCCCACCCAGATGACAAATGAATATTATCAAAGTTTTGACAATGTAGATATGTTCAAACACTGTATTCTCAATAGATGCTTCAGTGACCAATTTTGTTTTAGAGATCACTTGCAATATTGTCTTAACAATGCTTCTAGCCTTAGGAAGTTGGTAAAGAAAGATAATTTGACAAACATGTTATTGATAAATGGAAAGAAAATAAAAAATGATTGCAATGATTTACCACACACAAACATACATGTATATGGTCAAATAATTTGAGTGCAAAGGTCAAAAAGTATTTAAGTTTACAATAAAACAAGAACACTTCAACACAATCACAATGATTTCACCATTCGGTGGAAGTTGACCACACAATACTTTTTCTCAATTATTCATGTCTAGCTATCCATTGATAAACACTCTTGTTTCTGTGTAATGAAACTGCATTGACTGAGCTTTTCAATGATGATAACAACTTACTTCCTAGGAGGAGACCTGGATCCAGACCTGGATCTCCGCCTGGGAGGTGGGGAGGGAGATCCGCTGGGAGAGCGGCGCCTGGACTTGGAGGGGGACTTGGATCGGCTGCGGCGTTTGGAAGGGGGCGGGGAGCGGGTGCGGCTGTGGCGGCGAGGCGGGGGCGACTTGCTCCAGCTACGTCGCTTCGGTGGCGGAGATCGGGAGCGGCTGCGGTCCCTGTTGCAGAAACGAAATAAGAATTAACATTGATTGTGAACCCATCATAGTCAGTAATGAGATCAGGCATTTGTTCTTTCCCATGGGCACACTTGAAATCATGATCATATTCTTTTCTCTGGAAAATGTGCCAGCTTTCTTCATTTGTGAAAATGCTAATGAAGAATCCTGCCACTAGCAATGTGGAGACGTCATGCTCTTTATGCTATTCTCTTCTGTTATCCATGTTCAGAGTCGTCCATAGTCAGATGATTGTGATATCAGCTTGGTTTCTTTGCCATGACTGTTTTTGATCCAGCATAACTATTATTGCATGGAGAAAATTGTTTATACAAAACTGCATTACAAATCTGGTCATCTTATGAAGTAACTGATGAAATCCATTTTACTAAGAATAGTAAACCCATTCAGAAATTCAAACTAACCTTCTCTTTTTTTCTTCTTCCCATTTTACTCTTACGTGAAATATACCATTACTCATTATCTTATTCCCATGATTGCTTTAAAGACCCTGTCGCGTTGGGATACCATGGAATGGGAACGCTGGCCTGGCTCGGATATATTCAAGAATCCCTGTAATAAATTGCTTACAGCTTCATCACTAATCTCTATGTAAGTACACACACAGCCGAAGAATCTCCACTTGAGTCAACCGTTACAGATGAGCGAACGCTTCAATGCACATATTCACAGAGGGGCGTTTTTTGTGGTTTTCGAATGTACCCCATTGGGCAATAAATGAAGATTGATTCAATCGGGGTCACCCATGTCTCCCCACGCTACTGAGCTCTTTAACAGGGTGTACACATAAAATAGACCTCAAACTGTCGAAAAGTTTAGAAGGGATCAGGTTTGATGACACTCACCGACTCTTGCTCCTGGACCGCCTCCGTGCACTGTAGCTGCGGGGCGGAGTCTTCGATCTCTTCCGCCGCTCCCTGAAATAAAATGTGACACATTCAGGTGAAATGTCATGTCGTAAATCATGAAAAGCAGTTATGACACAGATGGGCAAAGACAATCAAGAAAAGAAGGAGCACAATTAGAGAGAAATCATAAATCACACAATTTTATCATATGATGAATAATGTGTCCAATATTTGATCTTCTGTTACGTCATTCCGGCTGGGACAGAACAGGCAAATGGCAAAGTCTTGACACATTATGAAATGGAGCACTTCTGACTACCACAATTAGTGCTGTGCAGTCATCCAAGAAATAGTACACACGAATGCATGCCTATAGATAGGGCTTGACATTAGCAATGGCCTGGTGGCCCAGGGCGTCTAAACATTGATGTTGGGCCATCAAATTTCCAAAAAGGCCATTTTTTTGTGGCCCACTCGGGCACTTATGATTCAAAATGGATTGCTATGTTTCCACTTATTTTGAGCTCGGCCATCAAATTAATTTCTGATTTAAAGATTTGTGTGTAACCCTGCTATAGATAATTATTTCATTATTCTGGAGGCGGGGGAAGCAATTAAAATTGGAATTTCTTTATCAGACTCAGGGTATTTACCTGACATCAAGAAACCATGTTCCATGTAAGCCTATTCTACCTGTCGCCAACAAAATAGACTTTGACAGTCCAAATGCACTGACATCCTCTAACAAAATAATGATCTTCACAGCACAGAGTGTAGACTGATAAAACAAGTCTTTACTATTTACCTAGAGCGAGATCTTCTGTCACGGCTGCGAGACCTTGAACGTCTGCGCCTTGGCGGCGTTCTGGTACGTGACCTTCGTCTGCGCGGGGGTGTTCTCGATCGTCTTGGCGGAGTCCTGGACCTGCGCCTTGGAGTTCGAGAGCGTCTCCTTGGTGATCTGGAACGGCGACGTGCTGGCGTCCACGAGCGGGACCTCCTACGAGACCTTGACCGCTTACGGGAACGAGAACGCGACCTGCGACGGGATCGCGATCGTGAACGGCGACGCCGACTCGGGCTCGGGGTGCGTTTCCTCTCTTTCTTTTCTTCCTTCTCCTCGATGACAGGAGCGATGACTGGGCAAGATAAGAAGAAGTGGAAAAGGATTAATAAAAAGCAAAACACAATCTAATCACAGACACACATTTCAATGATGATCACTGTCATATTTCTTTATGATGAGCATGCAATACCAATTACAGAAACGGATAGAGTTCACACAGGAAACAAGAACACCAGCGAGTTTTATCAAAGGAACAGAAAAATAACGACTAAGGACAAAGGATTCAGATCAGTACTGATAACTTAACTAAACAGAAGTAATGTGGCAGACCTACATGTACAGTGTATTTCCACTGCATATGTTCATACCAGAATTATGAAGTTGGATAATGCAGTGTACAGTTTTGCTCAAAACAGTAAAATACATAACATGCTTCAAATTGATTAGTAGCAAGTATGGTGACAGACAAAGTAAAACAATCATTCTAAAACTCATACTGCACAAAAATAAAACAATCATTCTAAAACTCATACTGCACAAAAATAAACAATCACATTTCCTTGTTATAAACTGTAGTTGAAATGCATGATAGAAACACATACAAGGTACTTGGTACTGCAGCCTTGTACCAGGGTATTCAGACTTTAGCCATGTTCGAGATGAGGGCTTCCATGTATTTTCTTTTAACTATTGAATTTGCATGGGTCTATTGACTCACCTCTACTGCTTATGAATCTCAAAACAATAAGTAGGGCCTACAGTGCATGAATCTCTCAAGCAATCTATCACAGTCAAGTAATCATGCAGACATTTTGCAAGGACTGCTGTTGAGCCCAACATGAATACGATGACAAATTATATTTGTACTTTCTGTAATACTGTATTCATACAACATTTGGGTGTTATTACCTTTGGGTTTGTCTTTAAGCTCCGGTTGTAATGCTGCAAAGAAACAAAATGCATTAATTTTTGCCAACCTACACAGTGTATAGTACCACTCCTGTCATTCTCCAAGGAAAGGTCTAACAGGCAACATCTCACAATATTTCTTGATCGTAAAGTGTGCACTCTGCCAATGATGTAAACCCCAAACTGCACATTATGAAATCACTCTCCAGATAACAGTATCTTGAGGCATTAGCAACTGGAATTTCTCTTCATTCTTAATGACCTCTACCAAGGGCATATTGGATGCAAAGCTGTGGTTTGGAATGCACAGGAGGAACTGCCCCACCATTTCATGACACATAACGACACATTGTGCGTAGTAGCCAACTCCCTTCCCAATGTTCAAACAAAGATATGCTGAACCCATTTCTACATGAATTAAGGGTCACCTGACCAACCTCTCCCCCAAATCACAACAAATAGGGAGAAAAACATAAAACATAGGAATAAAACTTTATTATCACATTCTTGCTGTTGTTATGGGGATGGTGGGGGTCTCGTGTAAAACAGACCAAATTCAAAACCCAGAATGTTTATCTAATCTAAAGGATGAAAAACATTTCATCATGTATAACATTCATAAACTAATGATTAGCAGCTAAAATCAATATCAGAAATTGAGAGGTTTCCTATGGAGGTGAATGGAAGACAAAGTACCGGAACAGTTCTGGGGTTGGGGTTGTAAGAATATGACTATTTATTTTGAAGAACTCCTGATAAAACCAGAACATGAATTGGTCTAGAATATGATGTATAGGGACTGACACTGGGTAAACGCTTTCTTGATTGGCAGAGTATGTGTATATGATAAGTATTACTGTACCTCTACATACAATTCTTAAGAATCTGTTTCTCCTTGGAAACAGATGTCCCTCGCTTATTGCAAACGGTGATTTCTCCTCAACCTCAATGATCATTTTTTTTTTTTTTTTTTTTTTTTTTCTGACTAAGGCACTACATGCAGACAGATCCATTGTCTGTTCCTGGAAATAAGTAAAGTTTCGTCTCTTGTATTCATACGGTATCTTCCCAAGTTGCGTGTACCCTTGATCAGTTTCTTCTTTCAAATCAGTTTTCATCCTGATACATTGTAAGCATGCAAACATGCATTAAATCACATTCCTGTCAATTTGCCACTGCCCATTAGACCAATTTCTCTGCCCAAAGCTACTGGGATTTTTACGTTTTCATTCTTAACATTATCTCACCATCAAATCATATCTGTCTATTCAACCATTCTCTTTTTTGTCTTTTTTTTTTAAATATGTATAGCAAGACGTACTTGGATAGTTTGGGTAGAGAGAAAAAAAAAAGTGAAAATAGGAGAAAACGATATCTTGCTGTAAGACATACAGTGGACTCCCGTTATAACAAAGTTCTCGGGACCGGCAATTTTCTTTTGTGATATCCAAATTTCGCTTTAACCGAACAAATAAACAATAAAAAACATACAACCGATAATACTGCAGCTTGAATTCTTATTTTGTTGTAACCGGAATTTCGTTTTAACCTAGTCCAATATGACGGGAGTGCACTGTATTTTCCCATGGTAAAGAAAGCGTAAGTGAAGGGGTGTGTGTTTGTGCGTGCATTTGACAGAGAGAAGAGGATTGAGTGAGAAAAAAAGGTCGGCTTACTGTAAAACATGATATATTCGCGGCATGAAATTTTCGCGAATTGGAGCCGACAGCCTTTTTCGTGGCATGAAATTTTCGCAAATTGCTACTGGCATTCAATGCATGTAGTGTAGACAAAAGCTTTCGCGTGCATTTTAATTTCGCGAATTTTGGCGCTCGCGAAATTCGCGAAATTAAAATGCACGCGAAAATTCCTCGTTTTACAGTACCTGGATCGATAGCTGCCTGAATGAGAGCCTGGGCATCTCGGACCTGCTTCATGGTCTCCGCCAGCTCACGCTGTATGGCCTCCTGGGTCTTCGCTGGGGGCTTCACAATGGCGTTGTTGGAATGGTTTATCCTGCAGCAAAACATATGAGGCAATTCCATTAGAAACCAAGAGTCGAAAGTGAACTAGCTAATGATCAGGGGCTCATGATAAATACATTCTACTTCTCCATTTGGATTGAGAATTTACAATTTCAGTTTTCCCAATTTTTACTTCTGTGACACTGACGTTTATGATTTTGTAGCTCATGATAAAGCTGTAGACATATGGTGATTACATGTTTGATGCTTTTTTTAAATAGGCTTCTTCATCATCTACAGTAACTAAAATTTAGTTAGAAACACAGCACCCATCAAGATATTCTTATAGCACTTGCTGGAGCCATAAAAGTTTTACATAGTCAAGTACCGAGTGAGAAGATTCCTTCTCCTTTCATTTTGCATTTTTTTCAAACATTTCTAGTTAAATTTGCCCCTGTCTATCAAACTTGTGAGATGTTTGAATATCATTTACCATGCACATATATTCTACATTTACATTGATGACTTTGCCGCAGGTTAATACAGAGACCCCAGCTCTTGCACTTCAAGGCAATTTTCTCAAAATCTCCCGCTCTCCCACATGAGTTTGAATTTCTCTGCATTGGCTGTGTGTGTCTCTCACTTTAGATGTATTTTCTCCCACTGCAAATTTATTTTCTCCTGCCAAACTTTGTTTTTGTTATATATGTTCAAAACAAGGCTAAGATACAGCACTAGACAGCATCTATAACCCAGCTATTGCAGGGCCTATAGACTGGCCCTGGAACCCACAAGGAATGTTGTGCTTCGGGCTTGTGATTTGTGATAGGCGCATATGATATTGTGCGCATGTTCGTGTGATCAGTCTCCAGTTTGGAAGGGGGTCCAGGCAGGAGAATCTCCTGTTTAAAGGGCAGCAGTCCTGAGATTTTCACTGTACTGATAATTAAGAAGAGTAAAAAATATAACCTTTCACCAATTTATACGCGTGGACATCAAAAATTGTCTCCGTACGCGATTTTCAAAAAATAATTCCTGCAAGCGATCGTGTAAGAGCCTGCCAAAAGGTGCAACGTCATTGATGCCCTACTCTCAAGTTGACAGCCGTGCCTCAGAAAACCAATTTAAGCGCTCAAAATGATCATATCTGATTTTTTCATAAAATGTGACAATATGTGGTTTTATCATTTCAAACAAAATATTTCAAGCTTATTTATATATACAATTAATATAAAAATGAATAGTAAACATGTATTTATGAATAACTAGGGAGGACGAGCAGAACACCGCTGGAAAGAGTTGTGCATCGATGACGTATGACTCTCCGCCAAGACTTGCTCATTTGCAGAGTCACACTTTTTTAACCGAAATGTACGAGCTTATTTGGTGATTTGAAAGTTTGTTTTTGATGAAAGTAGTTCATTGGAGGTACCAACAACAACATATTTTTTTTTAATTTCGTGAGGACTGTGTCCCTTTAAGATATGCTTGGGTTTGGAGTCTCTGAAAATAAGCACTGACAGATAAAGAACACACAAAAGTAGCACTGACTATATGACTTGGAGGAATATCCAGAACAGAAACTTACTTGATTGGTCTTCCAGCAAACATGACTCCATTGTAGGTGAGGGCTTTGACGACAGAGTTCTGGTCGGTGAACTCGACAAAGGCGAACCTCGTCGGTTGCGTCTCATCCCCTGCCATGCGCACATACTTCACCTCACCAACTTGCTGGAAGAAGGTGAGTAGCTGCTCAGCCGTCACCGTCTGCACAAAATATCGCAAATTTCACAATGAGAAAGAATTGGATTTGAAAAACATGAGAAACTTCCTGGATTTGAAGATAATATCTAGAGATCTAATAGGATGAAATCATGGAATCTCCACAGTGCCAAATCCTTCGAATATCAACAAACTATACATAGCATGGGATCTATCACTTGGTCTACTCCCTCTTCATCTACATGTAATAGCCATTTAGTCTCAACCCACATGGTCTAATTCCGTTTCGTCTACAACCACTTTGTCTAATGACCATTTAGTCCAATTGCCACGTTACCTCATTACCAGCTGGCCTATTTCCAGATGGGCTATGCCCATTTTGTCTAATACCCGCAATTTATCAGACCAAATGGGGGAAAATCCCAAGGAGACAAAATTGCAATTAGACCATCTGGTTTTTAGACGAAACGATAAGTAGCCAAACTGGGCATTAGACCAAGTGAGAAGTAGACCACACAGGCTTAGGCGAAAGTGATAGTAGACCAAGTGACTTTAGCCGTAGTGGTGTTAAACGAACTGGGAAGTACACCATCTGATAGTCGACCAAGTGGCAATAAACCCATAGCATTTGAATCTGTATGATATTTCAAGTACACAAGCTAGCATCATTTCAGATTACTGCCATCTGATGACTCCCCTCTCCAGTCAGAATAATTTACATGATATCAGCATGTTTCGTAATATTCAAATTCTGTGGAAATTAAATGGAAAATGAGAGAAAATCCACCTTCCTCTAAGTCTTTGTCCCTTCTAATAACAGAATTTGCACTGAAAACGCAAAGACAATCATGCGCCAGTCCACATCCAGATAATAGAGAAATCCAGAAAAGTCATGGCTGGATAATCAAAGTTGGACTCTAGATGCACATTTCTCTTTCTATTCATCCTCTTGGATGGTATAGCCACAAAAAAAAAAAAAAAATGGGTAGGTTACAGTTTAAAATTACGGAGACAATACTCCTGACATTCCACTTCTTTTTTCTCGAGTGAAAAGCCCCAACTCACCGCAGAATCCAGGTTGCCTACGTAGATCGTTCGTCGGATCTCCTCCACCTTGGATGGGTCCACGTTGTTGAGCGGGGGCGGCTGGGGAACCCCGAGGGCAGAGAAGCTGTCTCCAGCGGCGGCGGCAGCTGCAGCAACACTGGCAGCAGCCAGGGCAGCGGGAGGCTGGATGTGTGCAGAATGACAGCAATGGAAAATATGAGGAACTTAAACAGCCGACTCATGTTATAAGAAAGTCCTCGGGACCATTAGTTTTCTTTCATTCTATCAAATTTTCATTAGAGCTGAACAGTAAAGTATATAAAGATATATAAATGATAATTTTGGGACCTAAATCCTAACTTCATTGTAACAAGAATTTTGTTATAACCTTCTTCATTTTAACGGGAGTGCATTGTAAGACCTATGAGTGAATGAAAGCATGGATATGTACACATAGGTACCCACAGATCATAGCGAGAAAACTGGAGTATATCTCTCTATTGCACAAACACATACATACACCACACACACCTACATTTGTATACTTCCCTCAAACATACTGCAAAATTTGGGTGGACACATAGGCACAATCGCACCACAAAATACCCTTGTCTATTGATAGGGCGATATCTCTGACTCTGCCAAAATGCATCAAGAATGGAAGCAGCATGCTTTCTCACTGCACAGTCATTGAAATGACAGCTCAGCTGTGTCTACGTGGCATGAAAAACATAATGATTCCTCTTCAAAATATACCGCACACAAACTGTACTGCACAAGTATACATACAACAAGTTCATGGAACAGGTGGACAAACTATTGTACAAGTTGAGCATTGTTGAACACTAGACAACCCTTCATGTTCAATGAATGCCTTACAATGTACCTGAGTGATTTGAGACATGAGGGGCTGTGGCGGGGTCGGGAGGAGTCCAGTTCCCGGGTTGTTCATCAAGCTCGAAATCCCACCACTGAGACCGCCCGTCAAATTGGCAACCATCTGCAGCGCCTTGCTCTCCTCTGGCATGGCACCTTTAACAAACAAGCAAACCACAAGGGGATTAGTAATTATCATTAGTATTGTTATCATTTTATTACTATCATTATTATTATCATTATCATCATTACCATTTTTATTATTGCCATTATTATCATTCACTACTATGCAGTCATTCTGTACATTTAAGCAAAGGTACATACGTGTAGTTCTAAAATGTGGAGGCTAAATGATGTCTATAACATTGATTCTAAGCATGCTCCCCTGGATTACATAATGAAACATGCAATTCAAGATCACATGACTGAAGTAGTTTGCAGGCACAAACCCTTGTTGGTCGTAAAGGAGTCTGCGTGCACCAAGACTACTACAAGCACCACTGCACTGCAGCCTCTCCCAATCCACCTTGTTGGGAGAAGCTACAACACAGGGCCTATGGGACAATGCCGGAGTGGTGCATGTAGTAGTCTTGGCACAGACTCCTAATAATATCTCAGCTGAAATAACTCGGACGGGACAAATTTAATCCCTCTTGTATGAAGAAGGCCCAGTCAACACTGCCAATGGCATTATAATATCCAATAATAACATTGAGCAAGAATGATAAGGGCGTTAAGTTGCCTCAAATACTATGGCTTTAGTGGTAACTTAACGCTGGTATCATTCTCACCCAACGAAATGTAAGCGTGTATGCCAATGAACATTGTACTTAAGCCAAGGCGATTTAAGGTTGCCTATAAGTTTGTGAATTTAAATTTTCACATGGATTACTCAATGAGCATTACACTACAGTAATACAAAATTGCTTCTCCATGACATATGGCAATTACAACTTCTTTACAAGAACACCAAATCTCTCCAACTGACCGTCAAGGAATGGGGTGACTTGCAAGGGCCGGTCTATGAAGACTGTGTTGGTCAGGTGCTGGGCCATGCCCACACTGGTGGGATCCTCGAAGTGCACAAAGCATATTCGTGCTGTCACTGGTAGGACAGAATCCCTTTGAAAGAGAGAGAGAGAAAAAAAAAATGATGGTCGCATTGCACACAGAGACTTTGCATATACAGCTTCACCATTTGAGGATGGTTTGATTTTGCTACAACACGCATTTCCCATACACACCCGCCCGAGTATACTCGGGACTTGCCCTCAACAGGTTAAAGGGGGCACAAAATGTAATCAATGATGGTCATTATGGGCCTGGCATTCATTGGGTTGAAAGCTAATTCAGTTACTAACTGAGAGTTGTTACGCGACTCACAGGGGTATTTCAAACACCAACACCAAGTACAAATGTAGAGGGCCGACACTTGCTGCACAAGAAACAAGGCAAGGGATTTCGAGATGTATTGCATCAGTACCAAGAATTGACCTCCCATGCCAAAATTTGACCTTGCCTCTAGGTTTCTACATGTAGCCAGGGGTTAAATTTTGGAGGGCATTGCATTGTGTGGTGGAGTTTTGGGTTTGTACCTTTTACAATTGTATCAAAGCAAGCGGACCGTAATCCAATTATTACATTTAGGCCTATTCTATAGAATAAATGTAATTCAGCCAAAATTTGTCTGCCGTCTACATGGAAAACCTATGTATGCTTTTGTGTGTGGTTGAGTTTTGGCATGGAAGGTCAAACCTTGCTGGTAGGTGGTCAGTGGTGGTCATGGACATGGTGGTAGAACATGAAGAGGGAGTTGTTTTGAGCAACAGCTTGAAAATCAAAAACAGTGACATCATCAGTCATCAGCTAATCAGTAACTTACTTACTTTACTTTACTTTACTTTTCCGGAACGATGGTGTAGGACAGAGCCTGTTCATCGATCAGGTAGAGTTATCTCTTGATGCTTTCTTTCCAATCAAGCAATTGTCCAGCGCTGTTACCCTTCCAATACAATTAACAGCTCAACTTCTATTGCGTATTTGTGTTATTACCAAAAATGGCCTAAGGCAGGAGTTGACAGCTACTAGAGACCAAGAGCATGTCAGTTCGGGAAACCCACTCACAAGGGGGGCCCCTCCTTATAAGTAACCCGTCCCCCTTATAAGTAACCCCGTCCCCCTTATAAGTAACCCCCGGGGCACCCCTTATAAAGCGTCTCCACGCTTTTTTGCAATGCAACGCGAAAATGAAAGGACTGCGGCAATTCGCTTGATTATGTCCATAAAGCTTCACAAGTTTCCTAGTTACTCACGAAATTTGAGCAAAATCGGTTCGAGGCATCATATCTAAAATCATGGATTTAAATGCGATGTCAAACGACCCATGCGAATGCTGAAATGCGAGCGATTACTGGCGTGAGTGTCGCCAGGCGCGGCGGCGCGGCAATGCTTGAGTGCAGACGTGGCGACTGATGTACGTAACTAGGAAACTTGTGAAGCTTTATGGACATAATCAAGCGAACTGCCGCAGTCCTTTCATTTTCGCGTTGCATTGCAAAAAAGCGTGGAGACTCCTTATAAGGGGTGCCCCGGGGGTTACTTATAAGGGGGACGGGGTTACTTATAAGGGGGACGGGTTACTTATAAGGAGGGGCCCCCCTTGTGAGTGGGTTTCCCGAACTGATGTACTGTATTATGTACCAATACACATACATGTAATGACTATAATCAGTCATAATCAAACACAACACCTTTCCAGTGCTTGTCTAGCCTATTCTTAAAGGCATTTATGGAACAAGCAGAGACCACTTCTTCTGGGAGAGAGTTCCACATACCAACAACTCTGTTAGCAAAGAAATACTTTCTGACATCTAACCTTAGGCTTGCAAACCGTTTTCCCAGTTTCATGGAACAGAACACCATTAATAAGTGAAGGATCAGTCAGTCTTACCCTCTAACTTAAATAGTCTACTAGATTTTATTTAATAAACTTTACTTACTCTTTTGGGAAGAGTCGAATGTCTTCGATTTTGCCCAAGAAGCTGAAGAGAGTTCGCACCTGTTCCAGCGTCGCTGCCGACGACACATTATTTACTTGCGCCACTTTTGTCACTGCCATCTTGAGAAGATCGCCCCTTTCCGGTACTCTCTAAATGGGAAAAGGGCGAAATACTCCTGCTTTGGACAGAAGAACCTCCTCTAGTAACTACAATGTGTCGATCATCTCATGCAGACCCCAAAATTACCTGTTTCAAAAGTTTCTTCTGGGTGCAACTCACGATCACATTGAAGACGTAGTATCAACGTTCAACATGTTGAAGTGCACACACCGTACACTTGCACAGCATGACAATACAATGCCAAAGCCAGATCCACTCGGTGGATCCACTGCTGCTGCTGCGTGGTGGCGCTTTCGCGTCCTTTTGTATGGTAGCCTCAAAGAGCTTTTTCCCCAGAACTACTACTAGTAGTACATTGTAGTATGTGTGGTGGAGAGGAGAAAAATCTCTCAGTTGGAAAGGGGATGGCTATACTGATCGGTGGAAATCAGTGGCAGGGGCGGATACAGGAATTCCGTAAAGAGGGGGCGCGTTTACAAAATGAAAGGGGGGGGGGGGGGGGGCGCACGCACCCCTCCCCCATTTTTTCTTTTTATTAGGTGATCCGAGTATCCTTCGGATCACCTTCTGTATCTGTACGGATTCTTTCTTCTTCTTTGTTTCTTTATTTCTCCGCAAAAGTTGTGCAGAGGTTAGCTCAGAAAGTCCGCTGCCTATCAATTTCAAAATTATACCATGTATGCATCATGTCGCAATAAAGACGACAAATCTAATGTATCATTGTGATCAGTCGACCGTGACGTCACTATGACGTCATTATATGAAAACACATTCTCAATCATATCTCATTAATGGAATGAAATTTTTCAATGAAATTTACGTCACATATATTTCAAATTATGCGCATTCTACTCATGTTCTCAAAATTCATATTTTCTCTTAAAACGTGCTCGTACGCGCGCGTTGAAATATTTGTATGCTCCAATCGAGCTCAAAATTTTTTGCACACGTTTCAGACCATTTGGAGCATTTTTTGAAAAATTGAAAAAATTGGACGGACGCGTACGCGCGCGCACATATACGCACGCACAGCTCATATGCAATAGAAATTTCCCGTTTTTTCACACTTATCGGCTGTCTGAAATGTCAAGGAATATTTCTACCAAGTTTCAAGTCAATCCGACTCAATATGACGTCATACGGGCCCGTCAAAGTTGAAATTCCGCGCGCGCGTCAATGGCGATATACAGTGCAACTATGCCAAAAAACCGCCAATTTTAAATCCGATTTTACTCGTCAGGATGGACGGTGACCCCCCATTTTCTGTACATATTTTGAAAGCTGATGAGTTGTACATGTCATTTCATGGGGTGGCAATGCTGACAAAATGATTAAAAGATATCAAATTTCTTAATAAACTAAAAAAAGTAAATTTTCAAAATGACGTCCTCAAATTTCAAGTTCATTTGAGCGTATCTCACTAGTCCTTTGTCAATTTTCACCCAGATTTCAGTATGATGTAGCTTATTTAATGTTCTTTCAAAAATAAATAATTAAATTTTGATTGGATAACGGTATCACCTCGTAAAAATGGATTGAAAGTAATTTTGTCAAATTTGACCAGTTTACGTGTTATCTCTATGGGAGTGCAGTTTTTCTGGAAATGAAAATTGACATGACTATCTTTATCGAGCACTAGCTCACTTAAGCTTCGGTAAATTTCTCCCAGATTTTAATATGTTGTAGCTGAGACTTTACGCTACCGTTAATGTGTCCTTTGTTTTTTCATACGATGTCAGAATCACGACAAAAAATTGGGTTGAAATTCAGGCTTATCTTCGATGTACTGAGATATTTCTTTCTTTCTGCAACTTTCTTTGCAATAACTCAAGAAAAACGGACTCTATCACTTCCATATTTTGCACATGTTTAGTTCATGTCACGTGAATTATTTCATAAAATAACAACTACTTGATCGGACACCATCTTGGGTATGTAAATTAGGGTCAAAGGTCATAAGTGTTTCACCCTGTATCTTAGTGAATACATGGTCCTATCTTTCCCATATTTTGCACACGTAAGGACTATGTTACAAGGATCATTTCACAAAATAACTACTTTTTACTCAGATGCCATCTTGGGTGTGCAAATTGAGATCAAAGGTCATATGTACTTCTTTTTGTATCTTCGTTATGACGTGTTATCTCTATGGGAGGGTTTTTTATGTGAAAATTGACATGATTGTCTTTATCGAGCATTAGCTCACTTACCCTTCCGTGAATTTCTCCCAGATTTTAATATGTTGTAGCTGAGACTTTGCGCTATCGTTTTCATACCTTCGTTTTTTCATACAATGTCGGGATTACGATAAAAATCTTGGTTGAAATTAAAGCTTATCTTCTATGTATTGAGATATTTCTTTCTTTCTGCAACTTTCTTTGCAATAACTCAAGAAAAACACGCCCTATCACCCCCATATTTTGCACATGTTTAGTTCATGTCTCGTACATTATTTCATAAAATAACAACTACTAGATCGGACAACATCTTGGGTATGTAAATTAGGGTCAAAGGTCATAAATGTTTCATCTTGTATCTTGGTGAATACCTGTCCTATCTTTCCCATATTTTTCACACGTATAGACGATGTCGCGAGAATCATTTCACAAAATAACCACTATTTCATCAGATGCAATCTTGGGAGTGCAGAGGTGGGTCAAAGGTCATATGTACTTGTTGCTGTTTCTTCGTTATAGTGTATACAGAATTTGGTACCAAACATGGCAGATATGACTCCCTTTGCTAAATGAGAATCCAAACATAACACGGCCAATGTCTCTAAACACAGATGAAACTTGTATGGTCATGCCTATTGCGATCAGGACTCGAATCATTGATAAAAAAAAAATCGGATCACCTTAATTTGTCGGTGATGACAAATTACAATCTCTAGTATTTATTGTTGTGTGAAAATTATTTACTTCAGAATGGTCTCATATTCAAGTAATGTGCAGTTAAGTTCAATGTTTCCAGGTTAGCATGCCTGTACAATGTCGAGTTAAATATCATAGTTAAATTAATTATTTGATTTGATTTGATTTGATTTGATTTATTAGTTTCTGTATCACCATTGTACATATACACATTCATGTACAAACATAAATATGATAATATATATAAGTATTTTCTTGTTCATTGCCTGTGTACAATGTACAGCAAAAGTACAACAAAACATACTATACAATGAATAATACAGAGGGGCTACAGCATAAGCGTAGCTTGATTTGCGTGCAGCCCCCGTAGCATAACATTATAATGTACATCGGAAGGAAAATAGGAGGGGATGACTTGCATAGAGATAGGATAGTTGAAAGGAGAAAGGGAGAGGAGAGGTTTGTCTGCTTTCACTAAAGGTTTATACAAAGTAAAGTCACCTGTATCACTGATTAGCAAGACATGACAAAATATTTCCTCAACGAGGTACAGGTGGACAGTTGATACAGGTCATGGTCGGTTACATAAACATTATTGCATAATATATTAATTGTGTCGATATTTGTACGAAAGAATTTCGTGTATAATGGCAATGGAATTACTGATATTCAGATAACAACATTGTTTTTACTGTCTTCCTAAAAGAATACATGGACTTTAAACTTCGAATTTCAGAAGGAAGAGAATTCCAAACATCGGGTCCGGTGTGTCTGACAGATTTCAGAGCCATCACTGTTTTAGGATTATACAAGTGAAACTTGTCAGATTGTCTTGCTGGATAAGAATGTATTTCCTTATTTAATTGAAATAGTGAGTAAAAAGAAGATGGCAACTGACCATTGTGTAAGCGAAACATAAAGAGTGAGTTTTGCAAAAAATTAATGTCATTTACCTTAAGTGTTATTAATTCTGCGAATAAAGAATCTGAATGGTCTCGATAACCTGAGTTGGTGCATATACGCTGTAAAAATGCGACATGCGACATGTTTATGAACTAAACACAGCGTTAAAAATCTAAACACTTTGTTTAACATCTAAACACCCGGTGTGTCCGATAGCACGTGTAAAGTATTGAGAGTTAAAGTGTTTAGCTTGGAGTGTTTAGTTGGAGTGTTTATTCTGGTCACGCTATGTTAATCTCAATATGTCCATATATATATATATATATATATATATGGAGAAGTGTTGGAAATGGCGTGTGAATTGCAATTTCGTAGTTTCCTTTTATTACGAGAAAGTGGAAACTGTTACGACATCAAGATGCACTATGAAATAATTCATGTTTTAGGCCTGTCATGGAAATGCCTAATCAATAAGCAAAAAGGATAGCCTAAAAATATGTAATACAATTGTAATAAATTTAAATTTTTGTTTCGCATGTACAGTCCTATATTTTAACTGCTATAAAAAAATGGGAGTTGCCTTTGTTAATGATTTCGTTCATGGTTTAGGGCATTACCCAAATGTTTGTTGGTTAAGCCTAAACACTTCTACTGTCAGGGTAAACAGACGCGTTTACATTTAGAACGCCTCGTAAACACGTTCTAAACACCGCACATGTTTAAAGTGAAAACTAAGTTTCGGTAAGTGCTTGAGAACCCGTGTAGCACCATTTCATTTTTGCTTGCAATATATCGAAAGAGTCCACTAAGAAACTTACCTGGCTGACGCGGTTTGCCGGAATGATGAGTCGATTTGGAGTATTTTGAGAAAAATAATAATAGTAGGAAAACCGACTTTTATTCCAGAAGGCTCCAGACTAACTCGGTCTCGGGAAAAATTCGACCCTACTTCAGACAATTCACACGCAGTAGGTGATCGCCACATTACTGGCCACTGCATAATTCAAATGAGGCCTAACTGAATGGACAGGAAAGTGCGTGCTAACGTAATCCTGTACAAAATAAAACAAAAATGACAGCGCGCGGCCCTCAGTTGCTGAGACGCGCGGTCTTTGGAGTTTTTGTTGTTGTTTATCAAGCGCCTTTGATTGTTTTAGAGGTGCTTGATAGGCGCACACTAATTTGGCATGCGCGCAAAAGAGGTTTTTGATGCGCGCGTTGTAACAACTCGGACCATTACTGCGAGAAGCTAGAACACGAAGCGCTATTTATACAGGCCGCTCCCATAGGACAACACTGTACAATCAGAGGGACAACCATTAAAACTCATCCCGCCGTCAAAGCGAAGCCGAGTTATCCCCGAGTCCGAGTTTAGCCTGACCCCGTTCGGGTAAGTTCTGAGAATGAACCTTTTTGGTTAATATTTCGCATTTTCGTCGTTACCCATCGAATATCTTGTAATAACATCGTTATCCTGCACATTTCCTAAGCATACGATCACATTTGGGAGCGAAATTTGACAACTTTTGCAGGCCTACCAGAACTTTGTTTGGGCTTTAACATAAACACTGTGATACTCGTACTCTACAAGTCAGCAGCGCATGTGACATGACGGCCGCGGCCACAACGCACGCAGTGGTGCCCTGTGCGTGCGCTTCTAGCGCACACTCGTGCTATGCATAAATTATGACCATAATCAATGCACAATTGGCGGGAAAGGAGATGTGCGCGTACGTACCTGTACGGATGGATCTGTCTGATTGGCTGGCTGGTGCTGCCCTAGCAGCGTGATGTGCGTAGTCCTACAGTACGCGCGCATTCGTTCTAGGCTTGGTATTGTCCACTCTGTTTACTGTGTACAATACGATCGACTGCACTGACTGTGTATAAAGGAGCGGATCTAGCTAAGATGGCGTCGAAGCGATAAAGTTCTAGCCTGGCCGGTCTGCATGAAAGCGGTAAGTCTGCTAAGTCTGCTAAGTCGGTAAATAACAAGATTTATTGCAAAATTGCCCTCGTTTAATGTAAAACTGTAGTAGGCGTAGAAATAGGCTACGCCCTTAAAGATTTTGCTCGTCAAGTTGTTTTAGTTTTCTATTTCTAAATCTAACGTTAGAACGGGGAACGCTCTAACTGTAACGTGTTAGTGTTGTTAACGTTACAATCAATGCAATAGGCCTACACTCTACAGATTACCGGTACCGTATGGGTAAACTCGGCCAAGCGGGCAAACTCACTGTATCTTTTATTTTACGAAGTTATGAAGTATCTTTCATGTGAATGACGATGAGTTAGTGACTAGACTCTATATTTTGAGTGAAATTCAGTTTTATTCCCTCTAAATTCTTCATAACTCAACAGGTGGTGAAATTTGAATGTAAAGCCCATTAGGATGTCTTGGAAAGGGATGCCGATGGCACCAAAGTGGGTGACGATGATGTCCTGACGACTGTATAAATTCTGCCAGACATTACCTTTGCTGGCAGAGAACGAGGCATGGTGCAGTCAGCAGAGTAAATCAACTGGGGATAGTACATCACTGTATACTACCCATGTGGAAAGTGGAAATCAAGTAAGTAGTCTACTCAAAATTGCAGAGCTAAATCAATGAATATTATGTACTTAAAGGGCATGTAAATGAGTTTCTATAAAATGCAGATTTTAGATGCTTTAAGTTCTTCTGTTTGTTTGTTTGGTTTTTTTTTTTGGGGGGGAGGGGGAATTACCTACTCCTGACTCCTGCATCCAATCCATTAGCTAAAATGAATATGGAAAATTGATTTATTGCAAATATTGTTGAAAGTGTAAATTACAGATGTGAAAATCTTCACCCAAGAGACAAAGGATACAGTAATGGTCGTAACTCTGCTTGATAATGATGATGAATAAGAAAGAAGCAACAGTAGCAAAAAAAAAAAAGACTTGAATTATTTCCAGAAAATTCAGCAAAGTAAGTAAAAACTGACGCAAGACACTAAGTGCTAATGTGATGAAGGGATTCTGTCATTCCTTTTAATTTGAACTTGCTTATGGATTCAGTCAACTTCTTTGCTATCCATTCATTTTCAGAATCTATGGGAGCAGTTAAGTCCATTGTATTGCAAAGCCACCTGATTTGTTTTCCTTGTGTAATCATTTCTTTTTACCAGCACCGGTACGTCATGGAAGGATTGATCAGGGATCACGCCAAACCTGTCTGGATTAGACTGAAAGATGCATGCGCTTACTTCTATACAACCCGTCTAAAAGTGCAAACATCTGAGGATTACAAGGACATCGCAAGATATACTGATATACAGTGTATCTATAGGCCTACATGCCATATGAAGGAAATGAACCATGGATAAAATTTTGAATGTTAATAATCTTTTTCCCGCTAGCCATGTGATGTCTCACATCGTCATGATGCACTACAGACCTATTAGGAGGCATCCCACCTGTTAGAGCAACCTTTCTATTGTTTTTTTTTTCTTCACTGACAGTGTGCATCTAAACCTGTATACTAGAATAAAGTAAATCATATGGGGGATGATAGGGTTTTGTATGCGATGGGGCTTCAGTTCTCCGTGTGTGTGTGTAAATGCGTGTGTGCATTACATAATGACGAACCTCTAAAGAAATATGAAGGTAGGGGGCCTATATAATTCGAAGATGAATTCAATGCTTTTTTGATGAAAATTGGTTTTGAAATGGCAGGGATATCCAAAACAAAGCGATTCTATTGTCCTCTGTGCTTACGATAATGGTCACCTGCATTCTTATTGCTCATAGATATGTGTAATTGTCTTTTTTTAACAGCTGGTACGTAAAATTGTAATTTTATCTAATATGTAAAGACACTCTCTCGAAATCGTTTTGCACTATTAAGAAAAACAGTTTTATTCACTTCATTTTATTCATTAACCAATGTCCTTGTAATTCACTGTTAAGATATTACTCAAGAACTTTGTTCGATTGGCTTTCTGTTATATTCTTGTGCAAAAAGGAATATAGAAATCAAAACAAATCAAATCAAAATATTAGCCATTTCATTTTTTCCCCCTCAGGTGCTTCCAATACAATTAGCAGATATTGGACGCAAATAAGAGGCCAGTAGTTGCATTTGTTTGGAATTCTTTGCAATTTTCTTGTAGACCTGATAGGAAATGCAGTATTCGGTAGTTAATATTTTCTTTCTGAGATATTCTGGAAATCGGTCACATGGAGAGAGGTATTAGAAATGTAGTACAACATGTATGGAGAATAGGGAGGAGTCTTGCAACTGACTGACAAATTGACAAGGGAGGAGTCTTGCTGATCACATCGCGTGTTCATGACAGCCTTGCATACCCTCCCGCCTCCAGTTGCAATGCATTATTTTTTCTTTGTTCATATCCTCTTGTCTTTACCAAAAATTTTGCTGTGTCGAGATTGAAAGTAGCCCTCCATACTATGATTATGTGGAGTATGATGAGACTGATTAGACTCTAATAGACTATTCATGTATACCCATTGAGTTTGACTTCTTTCTCCAAGGTTCTAGCAAGGTAGAAGTTTTTTCTCACTCACCCCTTGATATCCACTAACATTCTAATATTTCTCTCAAAATAGCAAAAGTGAAAAATCCATACGGTACTGTTAGCCTACATGTACTTTCAGTGATCGTCGCAGTGAAAAGTACAATATCATGTATGTATTTAAGTTCCATTATTGGTACTGATCAGGGAGTGCAGATGTTCACCACAGGCTAAATACAGTGAAAACATTTTTTTTTTTTTTTTTTGGTCTCTTTATGATGGAGTGCATCATCTACACTCCCTGATCAGTACCAATACGACCATAGTGTTGTGCATGGTATAATTTGCCGTGAGCCTAATCTTTTTTTTTCCCCTTCCACAGGGTTCCTTTATTGAATAATATCATACACACAAATATATACAAAAAGAGATATGTATGTACATGCAGATTTAACACATGATATTCTTGGCCATTCTAAATACAGTAAGAACAGCAAACAGTTACAAAAATCAATTATAAATTGCAAATTCTTTTCAAAGTGTCAGAAAATTACCTGACAAATCATTTCATAAGAAAACACAATCAGAAACATTTAGTAAAATGTAACCACTTTTTCATAAATTTCTTTTCTTTCAGATTTGTTTTACATATATACTTTTCCATATCATAATAACTTTTTATCGCTGACATGATTTGCTCAAAAACTGGCAAACAATTTTTACATTTGGCTGTAAAAATGTCTTTCCTTACTATAATCATAATGCAATTGAGGGCACTGTTATTACGTCCATAAAAACCAAATAATTTATTTTGATTTGTAAGCTTAATATGAATAGCATTACGGGACAGCCAAAGCTCAAGTTTTGACCATATCTCGTTTGAATATATACAAGAACAAAATATATGCATAATTGTTTCTTCGCTGTTATTACAAAAAGTACATAAGTTATCTGTTACTAATTTAAATCTCAATAAAGCGTCTTTCATATAAAGAATTCTATTTAGCATCTTGAACTGAAACCATCTCATGTTTACATCGACAGTTGAATAAAAGGGAATTTGGTAATAAAAACTCCAAATGATATTGTCAAAATCAAACTCCTGTTTCCATTTTATAAGACTTTTACATTCCTTTGTCTTATGTTTCAAGAAAGCCTGGTAGATATGTGCACAACCTTTTTTCACTTTCATTATTAAAAGCAATGTTTCAGGGATAATACATGTAGGTTCCATAATCTTAGGTATGACATTTTTATTATAACCAAATCGAATAGCATTACACAAACCATAATATTGAAGAAAGTTTACTTGTACATTGTATTTACGTTGAAAATTCAAAATATGAAAGAAATTTTCCATCTGTTTCTAGAACAGCGTTAACAAAACGTACCCCCTTAGCACACCATGACTTATAATAAATTACATTATTATTAACTTGTATTCTAGGATTGTTCCAAAGGGGTTGACATGCGATATTATCTACAATGGACTGAGTTAAATCTGAAAAGGCTAATAATACCTCTTTCCAAAATGGGTTGCGCATTGAAATGGCTAATTCTTTGTAATGTTCAGCCCCCATGAATAAGTGGAGAGATGTGTATGATGGAGGCAAGAATGATTGGAACATATGTAAAGTGAAATTTTCGTTACTTGGATAACAAAAGAATCTTCTTATCCATGATATTCTGAGTGATTTAGAATGTATAAAAATATCTGTCATTTTAACCCCACCATCACTGTATAATTGGCACATTTGTTTCCTACTTATTTTATCAGGTTTATCGTGCCATATAAATTTATAAAAAGATCGGTTAACATCATTCATAATTTCTAATTTTGGTTCTGGAAGAGATAAAAGCAAATAATTCAGTTTGGGTATCAATAAAGATTTTACTATCGTTACTCTCCCTAAGGGAGTCAATGTTCTTTTCAGCCATATCGCTATCTGACATTTTATCTCTTTAACCTTTTCTTGATAATTGTGATTAACCATTTCAGATAATTTAACTGAAAAATCAATGCCCAGGTACCTGAAATATCCTTCAGATATCCAGTTTAATTTGTACTCGTGTAAAATCTCTTTTTTGAAAGTTCTGTTCTTCCCAATCCATATTACTTGAGTTTTAGTTACGTTAATTTTGAGGTTGGACATATTTGCAAATTCATTAAGTATTGTAAGAGCACTTTGTAAATCCTGGGTTGAACCGTTGAGTGTCAAAAGGGTATCATCTGCATATTGCAAAAGTTTAAGCGATTTCCCATTCATATGCAATCCAACTAAAGAATCCGAGTGTCGTATTAGGATACCAAGTATTTCACTGACTAACAAAAAGAGGTAGGGGGACAAAGGATCTCCCTGGCGACACCCTCGTCCTATTTCAAATCTATCTGTACAGAATCCGTTAACTAATACCCAAGAGGATGCATTTGCATAAAATAATTGATCCATTTCTTTACAGATGGACCGAAGTGAAAAAAATCCAGGACCTTGAATAGAAAAGTATGCGATACGGAGTCGAAAGCTTTTTCGAAATCGACAACAAGAAGCATGCCTGCTATATCATTTAATTCAGTATAAAGTAGCGTGTCATATAATAGACGTATATTTTCGCCAATGAAGCGACCCGTGACTCAAAAATCCTGTTTGATTTTCATGTATTATAAAAGACAAAACGCCCTTAAGTCTATTTGCAATACAATCGGATGCCAATTTGTAAACTACATTCAGTAAAGTGATAGGGCGCCAATTTTTTAACAAATGTCTAGGTTTATTTCCTTTAGGAATCAAGGTTATTATTCCCATTTTTTGTGAGTTTGACAATTGTCCTGAGAAATACGCATAATTCAGTGATCTTACCAGAAAGTATTTAATATCTTCCCAAAAGTAACGATAAAATTCTACAGTAAAACCATCCTGTCCGGGAGATTTATTATTTTTCATGAGTTTTAAAGTGGAATAAACCTCATCAACACTAAGTGGACCTTCCAATAAAGAGGACAATTGTGAAGACTAAAGAGGACAATTGTGTGAGCCTAATCTGGTTCGGGTACACCCCAAAGGACTTTGCCAATAATTGATGCAATCTTTAAGGTCGGCATATATTTGTTCACAGACTGCAGTTATGTTCCTGGAGGTGTTACATACATGTCAAGCTTCCGAAGCGTCGAGTTGCAATTCACAATCAACAAGTTTATTAGTTTATTTTACAATGCTAAGAATTAGTTCTGAATACAGTAGAAAGACGGCAATTCTTGAAAGTAGGCCAAGAATTACATGTGACTGAAAAGTAATTGTTAAATGCAATAATTTTTTTCTCCAAAATGAGTTGTGTGCCATTTCCTGCATATACAAATTTTACTGTGTGTATAGGAGAGAATTTCATTTACGTTTTCGTGTACAGGCCAGTGACTCCCTGGCATCTTGCATTTAACTCAGTATGGTGTCGTATAGCAAAACATGGCAATATTTAAAGGGGAAATCCAGTCCAAATACATGTTAGTCTGATAAGAAAGAGTGAAATATCAAGAGTTCATTGGTAAAATTTTGATCGAAATCGGATGTAAAATAAGGAAGTTATGACATTTTGAAGTTTCGCTGATTTTTTAGGAAACAGTTCTTGAATGGTTGATATGAATATGCAAATGGCAACGTGGGCATGTCATTCCCTCACAACTTACTTAATTTCAAGTTTTTCATTCAAACGCAATTATTCCCGAGGCTCAAGTCCTGATATATCTAACTGATCACTTTTCTGAAGTTATTCAACCAGCAATACCATAATGTTTCACATTTCATTAACATAAACATTGAATTTCATCATTTTTTTTTTGTATACGATCAATGAAAAATTGTGAGGTTATGGCATGGTCAACTCACTCATTTGCATATTCATATCCACTTTTAACTGCTTTGCAGAAATTAGCAAAACTTCAAAATTTTATAACTTCCTTATTTTTCATCCGATTTCATTCAAATTTTTACTGTTAAACTTGTAAGATTTTACTCTTTTTTATCAGACTAATGATAATTAGATTGATTAATAATAATTAGATTAATTAATAAAAAGATACAGACTTACAAGACTGAGCATATATACCTTGCGAGTTTCAAGGCGATGTCTTTCTCTAAATTATTATAGTAACATGAAAACGTGCAAGCTAATATCAGTCTATAGGGGATTAGGGTGCATTCTAATGTTGTTTTGCTTTTTTATTATATTGTACGTTACCAATGATGGACAGAAATGTCGCTTGAATCTCGGTTGGAAGGTTAATTATTTCGGGATCGTATGAAATATCTACATGATAAGTGTATAATCTGAAAAGAAAAAATAGTAGAAAATTAATGTAGGATAATAGTAAAATTCTTTTCTTAGGGGGAGGGGCACATAAAGTGCATAATCAGGGTATTATGACTTCAAGTTAAAACGTATTTGTAAAATGTATAGTCTGGATCCGTTAAAGCCATGGAAGTGATATTGCCCTTGGTCGTTGGTTGAACAAATTTCAGTCATCAATCATTGCTTTAAGAGGAGAGCTTTTGCTTTCTAAAACAAAAATCGCACGTACTTTTCTCTTTTAGATAGACTGATCAATGTGTCTAATTATGATAAATGTTCTTTGTGATACCATTTTTGAAGGCTCGCCACAGTCATCAACGGGGTAATTATGATAGGGATATGTTAGGGGGCAGACCTACATTAGGAGATATATGTAATATGGAAGTACACATGATATAAAAATGGCTCTGACACCTAAGGAAAAAAAAATTGACATCGAGTCTATGATTTTGTAGAAAGTTACTCACATAATAGAGACGATCGTTACAGCAGAGAAGAGCCTGTCACTAGCTGATATATCGTATATATACGACCTTCCTGTCTGAATGGTGTATGATCTTTTAAAACCGCATAAGAAACTGGTCACGTTAATTTACACACCGTTGGGTTATGCTTTTAGATTCAACGCATACTCTGTTCAAAAAGTTGACCTTCACAAGCACACATCTTGCCCGAGCAGGGGAGTGAGACGGTTCCTTTTACTGGACGATGGGAGAAGAAATATTCATAAATTTTAGTACATCACGGAAATGCTCTATTCATATACATATACCAAAAGTAAACATTTGGCTCATCCGATCCGATATCGCAGGGGATGAAGGGTATCCAGTTTGCATAAGATCTTGCGACGCGACTTCAAAATGACGTCACATCACTCGCTGCGCCTCGTCTCCACTGGAAGATTTCGCCGTGATGGACCACTGTACGACCATGGTCTATTCGTCGTTCTTGTTTTAGGATACATTGCGCTAGGTGAGTACAGTACTACATAAGATAAGCCAGGGAGATGTTAGAGAAGGAGTGGAATCTCTTACTTACTTACTTACTCAGATACTTACGAAACAACTTTGTTTAGATTAACTTATGCGTAAGTTTTTTTAGCATCAGCATGATCAGGGGCGGATCCAGGAATTCCTTAGAGAGGTGGCACCTTCACAAAATTAAAATTTTAATGGGGGATGCGTGTGCGTCCAAGCCGCTCTTCCTTGGAGTTTTTATATGGGGACCAAAGGACAGGTTCTTGATTTTGATTTGATTTCATTTGATTTGATTCTAATATCTCTAAGCTGTGTTTTAGAAGAAATGTTGACCTGTCTGTAACTTTTTGGTAATATGTTACGGAACAAAACTTGTCAGTTCCGTTTTTACGCCTTCTTGCCATCGGTACCCCAGGATTGAAAAAAAAAAGACTATTATCGCGTGAAAAGTTAACATTAACTTTTGCCATCTCACGCACATCGTTGTGCGCATAGTTATATTATTTTGTTGAATGACCGATCTTTCGGATTCAGTGCAGAAGGCTAATGCGTGTTCACTGGCATTTTGCAGTGAAAGTAACTACAGCTTTTACAGATTTTTTTTGATGGCTTAAAGGGATGATACAGTATTGGTGGAGATGACAATTGGGCTTTTAACTTTTTGCGAGATGCCACGAAAACACTTATGATATAGTACAGAACATACCATTTTAAGAGGAATTCAAAGTTTATTTGATGAAAATCGGGTTTGGAATGACTGAAACATCCAAAAACAAAGTAAAACAAAGCCATCGTAATAAAGTGTGGGTCCCACATTTCATTAAAATCGCTCCTTTTTGGATATCTCAGCCATTTCAAAACCAATTTTCATCAAATAAACATTGAATTCCTCATAGAATTACATGCTCTTTCATATTTCATAAGAGGTTTCTCATTACATCACCAAAAAATGTTAGAAACTTGAAACTAGGTCTCAACCGAAACTATACAGTCCGTTTAAGTGCCCCTCCCTGAGCCCCCCCCCCCCTCCCCTCCCCCGCGCCTCTGATTATTTTCTCTTCACGGTCAAGATACACTACACAAGGGCACGTCAAGTGTATCTTACACTTGCACGCGCATTCACCACCATCACACATCAGAGTTTATTTTCCCCTGCAATCTTCGCAGCAGAATTTGTATTGTTACGAATCTAGTACGTGCCTACCTTTTCCTCGGGCCGCCATCCTTTCAAGCAATGCTTACAATGGCGGCCCTCTGCAAAATCGCTTCTTAACTACAATTGTTATTGTAATCCCTGCTGCATAGACATGCATACTGTATAGGCCTATTACATCATTAATTTCCTTTTATATCGCTGTTTATGCAAGTCAAACGACTCAGTTTTAAATTTACTTTGTATGTTTTCCACATGTTCATGATTATGTAACTTATGTATATTGATTTGCAGAAAATAAAGTATCTATCAAACAAACAAACAACACTCATGGAAAGTTTCTTCAAATTCTAGTTGCGTATTTACATTTCATAATACATTTTACTTTCATTTCAAATAGAGACACGTGTGCTTGTATACATATAGTTTTCTTAAATGTATCAATCTGCGGATAATCAACTGAAAGTAGAAATGCTTCGGGATTAACAAAACAAAGAGAAATGCCATGAGGCAGACATTACAGCATTTGATGTCGGATTGACGACATTGATGTTGCTATACCATGATCTTTCCTCCTATGTGATTATGTACGTGTGTATGTGTGTGTTTGTGTGTGTGTGTTTGTGTGTGTGTGTGTGTATGTGTATGTGTGTTGGGTGTGGTTTGCTCTAATTACTTATTCCATGAACAATGTAAAAATCTGTCTGCTCCTATTATGTGCGCCATTTTGAAACGGTCAATATTATCAGCGAAAATAACATTTCTTTATCAATCAAGCTTTTCTTGATGTACTTTATGTTTTGATTTTGTTTGTGTATTTGTTTAATTAAAATAATTATGTTTGTAGTCTTTGTATGAACTCCATAGAAGGTCAGATTTGTCGTGTTGACAAAGGTGAAGATTGGCAGTTCATCCGAGTTCCTTTTTTTTCTGTTTGTTTATCATTTTACGGGAAATAAATACTTTACCAAACTTTTCTGTATCTCCCTCCCTCCCTTTCTCCCCCTCTCTCTTTCTGAATCTCTTTCTTGCCCTCATGCCTATATCTAGTTTGTTGCAGCGATTGTGGGCTAAGGATCATGGGTGACAACGTGAACTTCACAGCAACATGGAATATGTCTGGCAACGGGAACACTACCTACACGCTAAGCAGAGTATACTGGTAGGTATCCATCAAATTACCATCTTGTAAATTGAATGAATAAATGAAAAGATAAATGAATAAATGTTTGAAATGAAGAAATTAACGGACGGAATTAATAAGGTATACATTCAAACATACATTATACGTATATACTATGTGTGTTGTGTATAATGTGTCTGTGTGTGTGCTTTAAGAAGTACTATCACAGCCATATGATATATTGAATACTATATTATATTATATATATTATATATATATATATATATATATAATATACTAAATACTATATTTGAATACACAATTTATCATTTTAGCATGTTAGCATCCCTTTTCTTTTTTGAAAGTTTTACTTCACTCGTTGTCAAGTCTCACTGAAGTAACAATCAGAACTATACCTCTGTAGGCCTATTTTAAATTTTGTCTGCACAGCCAAGACAGAGGATGTTAGCCTGAACAAAGATGCTTTGACGTCTGGAAAATAATATTTTTGGCTTTAAAGAAAAAGAGAAATGATGCTCTAAATTTTGTTGTGATTTTGATTAAGCAACAACTGTATGTACAAAAGTAAAAAAAAACCAAAGTCCCTAGGTTTACTCTATGAAGAAAAAAAAACAACTATTGAATATTATGCAGATGAGAGATATATTTATTCTGTATCGGGTACTCTCAACAAATTTAGTTTAAAGTGGCAGTCACTCCAACATTCGTTTGTGTAAATATTTACGAGATAAATGTTAAGAAAAAAAAAGATTATGGTTGAATATTTTGGGTTTGTGTTATGTTGACAAGGAGATAATAAAATAGTCCATGGAGGGCTAAAAAGTTTGAAAAAAAAATACTTTGACGTCAAACTGCTTCAAATTACATTTCTCCATTATCATAATCATTATCATTATCGCTACTATTGTTGTTGACCAACTCTTCACCCTGGCATTATGTACTGTATTTCTTTTACAGCACAGGGCGACGTCACAAAGTCGACTTTTTGTGTGAAACCCAAAGTCTAGGTTGCCACATCGGAAATAGACTGTTGATAGACTGCGAAACGTCAGTTTCAGCTGTGAAGTTGAGACTATCGAATGGATCAAACATAATATGTGACACATTTTTTCGAGGCATTCATAAATATATCACCGGTAAGGAGGCAACTGCAAGATAACAGTACATTACAATTTCATCAAGATGATGGCTGGTATGGGGAGGGGTACAGGATGTTCCATCCCCGAGAGTGTGAAATGTATATGTTGCTACTAAATTCATAATCTGTTGTATTGTTATATGGTATAGTCTAATCAATTTTAGAGTTATTTATCTCTTCAACTTCCATTTTCAACTTGGTAGTCTACGTAATTTCCCATCGGTATACACCAGTAGTGCCAACAAAGCGGAGCTATAAGCTCATGGATATAACTTTATGCAGCTGTATATAAGCCCCGTTTCAATATAGGCTTTCGAAGCAGAGTTATCGTGACAATGTCCGGAGATTTTTTTTTTTTTAACCCTACCAGATAATTTTGTATTCCGGACGTTGTCCCGACATTGTCAGGGTACCAGGACGCATAACGTAATGAAACGTTATATTATCACGTGATTATATTTATCCAATCGCAGGCTGGTGCTTGACTTTAGAATGATGATAGTCATATTTATGATAAACCTATTATCTCCAGGTCTTTCACAATTAAATAGACCTTTCCGATCAGAGGCAACGAATGTGCGCTTTTAAAAGTCAACATTCAAAAAGATATACAAGTTTGATTTCAAAGTGTATGCTGTATTCATTACAATTGAATTATTGTCTCTTATTTTATTCTTGCCAAGTGCTCCGAAATATGTGTTGTTTTCTATATCCTGCGTGTATGTATCATTTGTATACAAAACTCTGAAACATTTGTATTCCAAGAAACACATAGTTGGTATAGTAAGTGTTTGTTATTTAACATGATATATTAGAGAGCTTGAAAATTTTAACACAATAATTATTATAAACAAGGCTCCAGTGTTCATCGCTCATAATCATTTAAGACGGCCTTTCTCAGGTTGGTACGCCTTATTCCTCCCACTTTTGTGTCACAGTGGGACCTCTTGATGTTCTTGAAGATCAAGTGACCTCGAGAAGTGTTAACGTTTTGGTTCGTGGTCCTGGAACACATCTGAAAGATATTGGTACTCTGGTGAGCGCGTTGGAAACGGAGCAGCTGTACATGGGGATGGACGAGATTCTGACACACAGCGTTGAATGCGTAGCACTTCTTAATATAACGCTTCCGGATTGCTCGTGAATCAGGTATACTTTAACCGGGGTCATCCCAATAGACCGACACCCACGAGTCATACAGCCCACGAGTTCGACATTGAATACAGGTCCATGCGTTAAAGATACAGCTCACGAGTCATACAGCCAATGAGTTCGACACTAGGCAAATAAAGCCCATGAGTTCGACACTAACTTAAAACAGCCAAAGAGTTCGACAGATACAACAGAGGACTTAATGTGTCAGTCTCGTGGGCCTTGTTAGCTTAGTGTCGAACTAATGGGCTTTATGACTCGTGAGCTGTATAACACATGGGCTGTATGACTTGTGAGCTGTATGACTAGTGGGTGTCGGTCTCGTGACGTACACCCCTTTAACCATGTTAATGCTTTCCAGATATGCTAACGGTTTTATTTATGCTTTCAAGAAGTTACATTTCTTCTTGGCAATGACTTCGAAATGAAGCTCCCTACTTCTCTTAAGTTAGTTGGTTTGTGCAATCCCCTCAAACAGAATCCGCGTAACTTTATCCCCTATGCTTCATGCTTTGCGGTTTTTTTTTTTTTTTTTTGAATATTTTGCTGATGTACTATGTCGGTATGTGCATCAGAACATCTTCAACTCTAATTGTAGAACGCATCTTTACCTATTTGATGATTATGGGCACCACGATGACTGGGGTTTCCACAATCTACCCATGTTCCAAGTTCGTTTTTTGTTTGCATAGCTTTAATATCCCATTGGCATCAATCAGCATTATTCAAGGTGTTTGTCTGTGTGTGTGTGTGTGTTTAATTTCTGAAAAAGTGTTCATATTCCTAAATTGTATTCCAGATTTTTCTTCTTTTATCAATTTTTATTTCTCTTTATATATATATATATATATATATATATGTATAGATATATATATATATATAATTATGATATATATATATATATATATATATATATATATATGATGTAATTCTGTATATACAAACACTATTTTGCACTAGAGTGAAAGAAAAGCACTTCATTTTACATCGGGAAAATTGGAAATTATCTTTACGGACCTCGATCCTTTCTCGGCATACACCATCAAATCCCGATGCGAGATCGGGAATGACCTCACCACCATAAGCCCGCAGCATGCACTCTACAATTTTACAACAGCGGAAGAAGGTTAGTAATTTCGGTTTTCGTACATGGCAAGATTATTGTGTGCATTGTGTGAACTCTAAAGTCTTAAAGTTTATGAACTTCTCGTTCACTTTTCTCTGTTTTTAATATTCATTTCACTGAAATCCCGTCATAAGTAAATTTCCATTGAATGGATCGGTATGCTGGAATCACTATGCTCTTTTGCTCTTTGTATGATTCACTTTTTACAGCATCGTGAACACGAAATGTTTTGTGCATAATATACGAATGATTAATAGGCAAATAATGATATTTAAAATGTTATATATTTAATTCCAATATATATATATATATATATATATATATACTGTCTGTATATATATATATATATTTATACATAATATATAAATAAATAATATTACATATATTTACGTATCAGATAATTAGACATACGCAGTATCATATATATATATATATATATATACAGTGTATGTTGTGTATATATATATATATATATATATGTATATATATATATATATATATATGTGTGTGTGTGTGTATGTGTGTGTGTGTGTGCGCGCGCGCGCGCGTTTATGTACATTCACAGTATTGATTGTTGGCTCAGTTCCCTCAAGAGGTCCGTCCATCCTGGAACCGACTTCAACAGGACTGGGCTGCGAGAATCCGGACCGAAGAAATTTCACTCTCACCATTCAGGTATTCATCTCACACTCTAAAAACATCCGGGTCATAACTGACCCGGAAAGGGTCCGTTGGGGTCACAACCCGTTCCTGGTCAGAAATGACAAGGAATGGGGTCAGATATGACCCTATTCAGAGTCATGAATTGGGTCAGGGTAACCCCATTCCAGGTCTTCATGACCAAATTCCAAGTCATTTTTCACCCGGAACGGGGTGTGACCCCAACGGACCCTTTTGACCCGGATTTTTTTAGAGTGCAAGATCAGCATCCTGCTTAGAAAGGAGACTTTCGGTTGATTTTCAGACTTTTACATTTGAACAACTATCAGTTAGTTTTACTGAGTACAGAGTTTCAGTATTCATAAGTGATTGGGGGTGAGGAATAAGATTGTGTTCAAAATGTATAACAAATTGCAATGAACAAGGATGATGACATGGCAGCCTCACCATAAGAATGCATGAGTTGGGCCTCAAGCAAGCAGAACAAAAGAAGAGGTTATGCATATATTTCACACAGGTGCAGTTGTTAAGCAAGCGGTATAGTAATGGAATTACACGCTACATTTCTGAAATATGTGAGGCTCTTATGTCATCAACACTGTTCAGTGTAATTTGTTCAAGATTTTGCAGAACATTAGTTTTCCTGTCCAAGGACCACAAGAAATTCCAGAAATTTATACATAAAGCTGTCGATTTATGTACATGATGTGAAATTTTGAAAATCGTTTGGAATGCCTCTTTAACTTGGCCCTTCTCACACTGACATAAAGATTACGCCCGCAAGACAACAGTTGGATAGGGTTCTATAGGGCTCACACCTGTAAATAAAATGGAATGTCCCTGACCCCTTCACAAAATCGTACCAAAGATACCAAAATAAATGAAGAAAAAATTGCTTTAAAAATCAGAAATGCAGTTTGGTTAAAAACTGAATAGCTGCAGATATTGAGTATGGATTCCTCTACAAACTGAATTTTGGTTGGGAGATGAAAGCTTTTCTCATGGAATTTGAAGGGACTATATTTCACTGGGTGCATGTACAGAAAATAGGTGATTTTTTTGTGTGTGTGTGTGAAAAGAAATCATAGTCTGGCTTTGCGGACTCTTGGGCAGACTTTGAGCTGAAGAACCCGCTTTGGAAATTTGACAGTCTTTCTCATAAAAGTGTTTTCTAATAATCTACAAATTCCTCTACAAACTGAATTTTGGTTGGGAGATGAAAGCTTTTCTCATGGAATTTGAAGGGACTATATTTCATTGGGTGCATGTACAGAAAATAGGTGATTTTTTTGTGTGTGTGTGTGAAAAGAAATCATAGTCTGGCTTTGCGGACTCTTGGGCAGACTTTGAGCTGAAGAAGCCGCTTTGGAAATTTGACAGTCTTTTTCATAAAAGTGTTTTCTAATAATCTACAAATTCCTCTACAAACTGAATTTTGGTTGGGAGATGAAAGCTTTTCTCATGGAATTTGAAGGGACTATATTTCATTGGGTGCATGTACAGAAAATAGGTCATCTTTTTTTTTAGTGAAAAGAAATCGTAGTCTGGCTTTGCGGACCCTTGGACAGACTTTGAGCTGAAGAACCCGCCTTGGAAATTTGACAGTCTTTTTCATAAAAGTGTTTTCTAATAATCTCGTAAAAGTTAAAAGCTGAATCCTCGTCTTAACCAAAACTGTACCATCCCTTTAAGAGAATTCTTGAGTAATGCCACAGTCCTGCTACTGGTGCCACTTTTCCTAAGCTTAAAGGGGAACCCTAATTCGTGTCTCATTTTAGCCGCCGGAACAAAAGCACCGCAACGGTAAACTTACCGCCTATGAGATCCGCTACCGTCCTGTGTGGGAGGATAAAGGCAGCCAGGACTGGACTTCTGTGGTCGAGCCGATCCCGTCTCCAGTGCCGCCAGCAACTGAAGTTGTCTTGGATGATCTGTCCCGTTGGGATCCCTACCAGATCATCGTCTACGCAAACAACTCCAAGGGTGGCAAGCGGAGTCGCTCACTTCAGCTCGATCGACTTTTGCCAGGTGAACACTTGCCACCTTATTCCTCTCAGAGCTTGTCTACAATGGGGGCACAGCATATAAGATACAGTGCTAATCACTTATACTTATATCGTATACTCACTTAAAAGCCATTAAATAATTTGGTTCCAACATTCATTCAATGAATGTTTAAAACTAGTTCATTTCATTAATTGTACTTGATACTCATCGGATAGCCTTCTAATGTACAATATCCCCGTACTGAATATCAGAAACGTTCGTTCAGCTTCATCGGGAGTTTATTATTTAATAAACTTCCAACTTCACTGCAAACTAATTCCTCACTCCAACTTTTAAAAATAAAGGTAGAAGAGTAATACACAGTCTGTAATAAATTATGTTAGATTCATTCTGCACCTTGCAATATCACTAACCCATACAGGGCATACATATCCCTTTTTTAAGGGTGGGGTGAGGGAGTGGGACTAGGGATGGGGAGGGACGGGACTTCAGATGGGGGTAAAGGAGTGAGATATGTTGGGGGTGGGGTGAAATTGTATTGCTGTTGGTTAATCTTTCTTTTTTGTAGTTCATTCCTGTGATGTTCATTTGTCATTTTCACTAATACAATGAATTTTTATTTACGTATTATGTCATATTGTATTTTACTTTGTATTATATGTACCTACAGGGTGTGTGCATAAAGCAGGTTATTAAACTGAATACACCTACCCTGTCATTTTTTAAGAAGACATGGATGATAAAATAAAAGTGCCTTGAAAAAAAACTGTTTTAAAACACTACGTTCCTCTCGACACGGGTGTTTGAATAGGTAACTGGCAATGCTAGGGTAATGTTGATAACTGGGTCCTCCCCCTGGTAGAGCGGTGACAATACTGAAGTGGCTATCTTGAAGATTTAAAAAGAAAGAAGTACCTGCTTAGCTCACTTCTTCATGTCTCATTCACAGGATTGGCGAAGAGAATGATGGCATTAAGAGATGATGTCAGTCGTAGCAGTAATTAACAGTGACGTCTATGTCTACAACAGTCAAGTGACAGTAAGAATAATGAAACTAAATACAGACAAATGATAACAATATCCAGAGTCGTATAGGCACGGAAATAGGCCTGATAGATGACCTGTTGATAAAGTTTAATAAAATCTCTCTTTTTCAGCTATTGATGATTGTATAAAGGGTCAGTGTACAATTGGAAACTTACCTGATTGGAAGATTAAAATTTGTTAATTCATAGTATAGAACAATTGGGAAGGGAGAGCTCACGTATCCGAAAACACAGAATCTCTAATATGAAAAAAAAAAATCACAACCTTCTCCGTTTTCGTCAGGATTTGCTAGGAGTTCATGGGTCTGTTCCTGTAATTTCTGTGCTTCTGTTCACACAAACTAATTTTCAGGGTGGGTTTTCACTCTCAGAAATATCCGTTACCTGCAACCTAAACCCTCCGTTTGATTTGTCAATGACTATTTATACGTTTAGATAATACGGTAACGGCAACATGGTAATGGTTATTTATGTATTACTAGAATTATCATTTTATCGGAAAAAGAGAAGATATTCTATTAGGGATTCCAATAAGGAAAATACTTGACCCGACGCCTTAAACCTTGCTGGAACACAAGTCAAATTATGTCTCGAGTCATTGACTGAAATAAAGAGAGATTTTCAATATCCCGTCATAAATTTTATTTGACTATACACCGGTTTTTACTACTTCTTCCATCTCTGTATTCCTTCTGAATTCTTGTCTTAGAGACCGAAGAGTCTCTCCTCCGTAACGCAACAAAGCGGGAGATTCGACCCGATGTGTGGCTGATAGACTGGCTCCCTCCCTGGCCCACAGATTCCGGTGACTGCATCCTGAACTACACCGTTACCATGGTGACGGTAAGCGGCACCCATTTCGACACCGCCAACACATCTTCCTACACCTTAGACCTGGAACCGCTTGATCAAACTGAAGGAGTGAGCGTGACGATCACGGCGTTGATTTACAATGGAACCGGTCCACCTGGTAAAGGGACTCCCTTGGAAATGAATATTGATGGTGGGTATACGACACATGACTTTAGTGGGGAAATGTCGGCATGTTGCAAATTACATTCTGTGACGGTTTCATGTTGAGGACTCTCAACAAATTTCAATGAAAATTGTTATGTGTTTCTGCCGGATGTTTCTTTTTATAAAGGCGTGTTGGGCCTAATGTTTGGATACTTTTAGATTCGCCTGCAACGACGCACACGCACACACACACACACACACACACATCTTTGATTTCGGTATATGGATAGTTTTCGAGTTCACACTCTTTTTTTGGATTTGTCACTTAGGATTTGTCACAACGAATCTTGGAAAAATTATATTACAATGACATTTTATTATAGAACAATGGAATCACCATTCACAGGAAGACTGTTTGGAGATTATAGGCCCTATACTTACAAACTATAACCCAGTGCAGTCATAAGAATTAGGCATTATGCTAAATTGGCTATTGGCCGTGTGTGAACATAAGCACAACAAAAAGTAAGCGGCCAATATGTGACGCCTATGGCATACACGATTCCAGAACTGGTTTATTACGAAAGGCACATGCGTTATTCGCAGACTTGCATGGTGATAATACTTCTCATGTAATTTGAATACATGGCTTTTATAAAAACAATAGAGGCAACAGAAAAGTACTGAATAGAGTTAAACACAACAAATTACAGCGAGTGTCCACTTGATGTAAATTTTGTATATAATTCTATTTAGTTCAGTTCAATTTATTTCGGCATTCCGTTCTCAATACAATATAAAAAATGTTTTAACAAAATTTCATAAATTCTATGAATTGTTTCAATGCATTAATACACATAATGGAGTACAATCGTTTAAAGAAAAAACATACAACGAGGATGATTATAAAGCAATATCATAATAAGGTACAGTGTACGAGAGGGAACACTTCGAGTTAAGTTTTAAGAGAGAAAACATAACTTATGATTATGAATGAAATCGGAATTGCAAGGGACCATCTTCATGAAGCAGAGCTTGACTAGAAAGATGGCCCCATTAGTGAACTCATCATTCAGTTCTGGGCATGCCTCTCGCTTTACTTTCAATCTCAGATCCTGACCTGAGCAGCCCCTCCAAGAGCGGGATAGTAATTCTAGGAGCACTAATTCCTGTCGTCATCATCACTCTGGCGGTTGTCTGCGTAACCGTGTGCATTCGCATTAGGTTAACACGGAGCAAAGATTCCTCCGACCTTCGTGAGAACAAGATTCTGGTAAGAAAGAAAAAATTGAAAGGGTATACTCATCATTGATGATTAAAGATTCGAAATGTTTATTTTTGGAAGCATATTGCAGTTATCAATTCATTCTGTTTTACAATTACCCAATTCCATTTCCGTACAACGAGTGTTTCGCTGCAGTAGAGGGTAAGTATACATCAAGAAACCGTCTAAAGAGTGTGAAGGATAACTCGACCAGTCAATGGAGGGCGAAGTGGTTCTCTGCTCTCTTACAATGCTTGCCTTCCTCAATATCTTTTGGCTCGAAGCCCCCCCCCCCCCCATTGCTGTTGATAACAAGAATATACACCTATGTATAAGCATGGAAGAAACGAGATTTAGATTTTGCATTTGCAAGTAGTAGGGCCTATAGATACAGCTTTCTCCTCTACTGCGCCTAGGCTGTGGAATAGGCTTCCTCCTCTTCTGAAATCATTACCAGCACTAGATCACTTCAAACAAAATTTCAAAACCTAATTATTCTTAAATTCTTATGCACTGGACTTTACTCTCACTACCTGGTAATTTGCTTATAGTTTGACTCCTATGGCGGCCCTGGATGACATCTCTTTGCATCCAGTGTAAAAGGCGACCTAAAAATATTAACTATTGTCACGACAGATGGTGTATCTATGTGCGACAAATGAATTTGTTTGTGTACTGATTTACAGAAATCAGCTAAGGCTATGGGTCTGCAGCGACCAAAGCCGCCAACGGAAAGGGAGAAATTCACTGACTTACTCGATCGCAGACCTCCCCATGACTCCGAAAACGATGGCGAGGTACCAGCGGTACTCCTAAACCGGGCAGAAGAGTCATACTCGACCGCAGCAACTGCAGGGGACGTGAAATTGATTCCTCCTGGCACAGCCGACACGACGTCCATCTCAGAAGAGTCCACAGAAGATACCAAAGGGACAGCTCAAGACTGGTGCGTTTCCTCTGAAGCAGGGGCAGAACACTCTAATGATATTAACCCTGAAACAGCTGTGCTCTCTTTGGTGGTTCACACGGGGCCTTCGAGAAGTTGCGGTGAGGAGAGTGTCAAGCTTGGTTCTCAACCCTTCTTGAATTCTTCTAGGTGTGACCCACCCCTGGATTCTTGCGAAAACCACATGGTCATTGGCACCGATGAAAGTGGTTCCCTCAGCATATCACCCTCCTTTTTGTCTTCTGGCTATGTAAGCTCATGTCCTACGGAAGTGCGGGAGGACCACAATGTTGATTGCACCGATGAATGTGGTTCTTTGAGCATCACACCCTCCTCTGTGTCCTCAGGACACTTAAGCCCCCTCTTCCAGAAGTTCGGAAGGGTGTTATGGTTACTTGCTTCAATGAAACCTGTTCTCTGAGCACCACACCTATAATCTTATCGTCTGGCTATGTAAGCTCCTCTCCTCCGGAAGTTCTGGAGGACAATGTCTTCACCTTCGCCAGTGAAAACGGTTCTGTGACTACCACACCGTCTGCTTTGTCTTCTGATTACGTAAGCTCCTCTCCTCCGGAAGTTCAGGAGGACCATGTCTTCCCTTTTACCAGCGAAAATGATTCCATGAGGAACACACTATCTGCTTTATCTTCTGGCTGTGGCAGTTCCCAGCTTTTGAAGTATCATGAGAACAATGCGATCCCCTCCACTGATGGAAGACGTACCCCTAGTGCCACGCCTTTGTTAGTTTCTTCAAGCTGCGAAACCTGCCCACCTCTCCAAGCGTGTGCAGACCACACCAGCACATGCAATTACGGCAACGGTACACTGGGCACAACCCGCGTCATAGCTTCTACCACAACCAGCTTCCCCCCTTCGAAGGTTCAGGAAAACTCTGTGACCACTTGTGGTGATGAAAGTGACACCTCGGTCACCATACCTCCCAGTATGTCTTCTTGCTGTGTAAACCCTGCCATTCCGGAAGCTCATGAGGAGCGCCTGATCGCATGCACAACGGAAAGTGATACCCTGAACACCATACCATCCATGTCTTCTGGCTATGTAATATCCCCTCCTCTGCAATTCCAGGAGGATAACGTGATCAATTGCGATGATGGCAATGGTCCCCTAAATGCCCTATCATATCCGATGTCTTCTGGCTACGTAAGCTCTCCACCTCTCATACCTCACTAGGACCACTTGACCGACTGTCTGACGGCAGTAGTAGCCGCAGTAACGCAGTAGCGCAATAAAGGAAATTCTGATGGATTGCGTGATCACCTACACTGATGGGAGAGTAACCACACCAAGAAGTGTGTCTTCAAGCATAGTTCTCCACCTCCAGAGCTTTATGGAGACCACCCAACCACTTGCATTCGGGAGAGTGGTCTACTAACAGAGACGTATGCCCCCTTTACCTCCTCTTTCAAAGGACTAAGAAGACCAACAATCATCTGCACAGATGAACATGCAATCCTGTGAGCATGCGTGCTCCTTCTTTATAACGTCTTCTTGGTTTGTTTAAGTTCCTCCTTCCTCTGGAGGCTCATGATTACCAAGAGATATCTAGCTGGCAATAGAGATAAGACAAACTGAGCACCACGCCCTTTTTATACCTTCTCGCGATGCAGGTAAATTGATCTCTTCGTCCAGCTCACGAGGAAGTAAGATAACCTTTACTGCGGAAGGTATCACCATAGTCTCCCCTGTGTCTTCAGACTGGAAAGCTCCTTACCTCCCCTGCACTTAGAAATGGGTTACCACGTGGCATCCGCACTCAATCGTGTCCACTTACATCGTATGCTAGAGGCGGCGGAGGCTTAAAAATGTCAAACTTGAAGATCGCCATTATTGAGGCACGTCTACCTTCAGCACCCTACTATCGTATGTCTATCCTCCGAACATGGAGACTCGTAACCCCCATAAATCCCAAACTTACTTTTGAGTTCCACCAACTTTATCCTGTAACAAGACTGGAAGAATTGTGAACGTGGAAACAAAATTAATGTCTGCAGGTAATACTTAACATTTCATCAGAAGGCGGGCAACACGTAATTGTATATATACTGCAACTAATCAGGCATGGCATGGGCCGCGCCAAGCGGATTCTAATAGGGTCCAGAGACTAAGCCGAATGGGCTTTGAGAGGAGGCACAAGAATCTCTTCAAATCTCCAGTCGAGAAAACCGCGCACATGGTACGCGATCGTGACGCAGCCAAGCTCTCCCGATCATCGACCATTCAATTGCAAAAGTGCAACTGTCACAGTGCTCAAGTTGGCTTTAATAGATATATCAAGGCCTATGCGTTAAAATCAGATAAAAATAATGGTAGAATTTCCATCATAATAAAATCATTTTGCTTACGTCCTTGGACGAGATGTTTTCATCCAGTGAGTGTCCCTCTCGATCCAGGTGTATAAATGGGTACCTGGCAATGCTAGGATAGTTATAATGGCAGGGCCCTCTGGTAGAGCAGTGGTAACACTGATGAGGCCACCCTAGATATACAAGTTCGCTTTTTAGCAGCCCCCCCCCCCCCCCCCCAATTTTCATTTCCATCAAGTCCTTAATGAAACAAGATGTATTTGTACTGATCATGTGACATTATGTTACAAGAATATACTATCATTTTGCCGTATGTATTACCTATGAATATTGTTTGGGAAATGAAAATAAAACATGAATGAATGAATGAATGAATGAATGAATGAATGATAAAGGAGACCTTGATGAAGTTTGCGTGTTTTCATGGTTTTATTGAGAATTCCACGATTGAGAATTCCACACATCTTCATTTTGTGTTGTAACATTACATTGCTGTACCCTTATTGGAATCCATCCGCGATGATGACACGTGGATCATATCAAAACTGTCATAAAAATTAATATCCTTTGAATGACTAGTTCAATTGCCTACTAAGTATATAAAACTTCACTGATGTCCACCGCCGATTCTTAAGCATTCACTGAATCCATAAATAGCCTTAGGCGGCCATGAAGTTTCTTTCTCTTCTCACGAAAAGGAGACAAAGGGATTTATTATATTTTATGTCATTCTTTCCGAGCCATATTTACGTCCCATGTGGATTATTTGAACTCCTCTACTATGTAAATTCAAGTGAACAGAAAGTACATTCCCAGCATGTTGTTTTTATTCGACCGTTTTTTTTTCTTTTGCTTTGTTAACAGGGCTCAACTTGTAACAAAATATTTAATTGCTTGACTGAATTTATTTCTTAATTTGTTTTAACTTGAATTTTGAATTTGTTGTACGTGGCCGTTTGAGAAGCAACAGATGCTTGATATCAGGCCACCACTTTACCGATGGTCCCCCTCCTAAGGCAATGAGCCAGGGGCGGATCTAGCCTTTTGCTAAGGGGGGTGGGGGAGACCTAATTACGATGGATCATGACAAACAAAAATGAAAAGAAAAGAAAAGGTCTTCACATTTTTTTGCCACTTCTCTGCTATCCCAGGGGGTTTAAACCCATAAAAAAAAGGAGCCGGGGTGGGGGGTGGGGTGGGGTTAACCGCCTATAGCACCCCCGGTGTAGGTCCTCCACTGTGGGCATAAAGTGCCTTGTTCGGGCATAACCGCTGCAGTCAGGGGACTTGAACCAGGGAGCTCACGATTGACAGTCCATTGTCCTATACCGCTGGACCACATCAGCTCCTTAAGTCAATTCGAAAGTTATTCCTCCTTATTGTATCAAATTCTTAATGTCCTATACCCTTTTTTTCTACAAGCCATCAGGTTATGTTCGTTCTTCCCCTTGATCCCAATGTGTAAGGTTGACTATTAAAAATAAAATGTCAATTGGTGATAAAAACTAGACACTGCTATTCGCTTCCAATATTTTAAACAGTATCCCTGTAAAACTGAGGTAAGTGGCTTCACAAACCGCATTCATGAAGCGTCCAAAAACATAACTCTCCTTGCAGTGGCTAACATCAACTGGCTTTGATGTTATGGCATGTTTGGTGCAAAGCTCGAACAAACATTCAGTGTCATATCAGGCCTATATTTAAGAAAATTGATTATTGTACCCATCAAAGGAGTCAATTTATTCGTCCATTTTTTAATGTCTTCCACCAAACTAAGCAGATTTTAAAAACATATCGTATACCCGGTGTTTACCGAGATTGTTAAACATATCCGGGTGCTAGTTTCGGTTTTGATAAGGTCTGAACATTCAGTGATTTTGTCTTGTTGTTTGCATTAAGTTTGTAGATCCGGTCTCTCAAAGTTTAAGTGTTTTTGTGACAATGGGAAGGGGAAAATTTACCTTCCATGCTGGGCTGACTACCTGACCAGTCAAATAACATTGATGATGATATTGTTTTTACAACTAATGTGTGTGTGCTAATTACATATGATATAAAGATCTTATGACCCCTGGTAAATGACTGATATAAATGGGGTCAGTTCGATGATGAATGATGACCCTATGTCTGAACATGTATTTCACGAGGAGCATCAAGTTAATGAAAAATGTGTGGGAAAACGAACTTCCCCAAACAAGCGTAAAATAGTAGCACTTATCGGAAAGGTGTTATTGTTGCGTGGTGTCCTGACTCAAGTTGTAAAATAGCATGGCGGAAAAAACAAACAGGACTAAATGAGTTAGATGAGTTTGGATGCGGGGATATGTGCACACGTAACTGTTTTGTTTTCCTTTGTCTAGAAATTCTACTTGTGCAACACTAACCACCATTAATAGCGGAAGACGAATTTAACCATTTATTTGCCGCGGTGGTTGGCTCTTAAGTGTGTGGTACAATATACCTCGTAGAAAATTCATTAAGGTGTAACGTTGCTAATGCCCATCTTTTCTCGATTTGCCCTAATCAAATTTCTCCAGACCACTCCAAAATAGGTAGGCTTATGCCTTTTTTTTTACATAAGTATACAGTTATGCAAATTGAATTTTAGTTTCGAATTTTATCCCGAGGCCCCGACCCATGTCAAGCTACTGCTTATGATCGCGGTCTTCTGCTTTCCTGTTATTATAAGGTCTAAGCATGCTCAATTTTATAATAAATTCATTCAAATCACCCTCTTTTATTTTTTCAGAAATCTATTTAGTGTAACGACATGATATATTTTGAATGTATAATCAATCACCATATGCATGATTTACAACTGTTAATTCCACGATTTCATCCTGAACATAAGTTGTTGTTGTTGTGCGTGATATTATGTTATACGTCTCATACACTGAATACTGGCATGTTCATAGTGTATGTATGTACGTTGAATTCATCTGTACGATAGTATGCAAACTTATGCGTCGTGTAATGTTAATTTCTCAATATACGTATTCTTTTGTTATGTGTGATTTGAAAAAAAAAGGCAGAAATAAAACAAAACAAAAATATTCAGTTATTATTTCCAGAATGGTCGTACTATGGGCGCATTTATACAAGTCATACACTAGTATATATTATATGATATATTTTGATATAGGCCTATATATATATACATATATATATATATATATATATATAGATATAGATATATATATATATATATATAGATATATATATATATATATATATATATATATATATATATATATATATATAAAGTGTGTTGCATGTACAGTACAGTATATCCCTCTGTAATGTTCATTCTGGTTTTGGTTTTCTGTTCGTAATGTCCATGATAATTTATATCCCATGTTCTTTACCTGGTCTAATAAATGCTGCTACTACTGCTATATCATATACACGCATATTCCTATACATTTATGATTCATACGGTATGTGTGTGGTTGAAAGAAACTCTGTGGAGTTTACCACACACATAAGGCACACACACATACACACATAAATATACTATATAATGCTTATATATTCTATTTTAATGAATTTATTGGGAATTTTCTGCATTGAATATATATTACAAATGAAATACCAGTCGGGGTGGGGGGTGGGGTGGGGTTAACCGCCTATAGCACCCCCGGTGTAGGTCCTCCACTGTGGGCATAAAGTGCCTTGTTCGGGCATAACCGCTGCAGTCAGGGGACTTGAACCAGGGAGCTCACGATTGACAGTCCATTGTCCTATACCGCTGGACCACATCAGCTCCTTAAGTCAATTCGAAAGTTATTCCTCCTTATTGTATCAAATTCTTAATGTCCTATACCCTTTTTTTCTACAAGCCATCAGGTTATGTTCGTTCTTCCCCTTGATCCCAATGTGTAAGGTTGACTATTAAAAATAAAATGTCAATTGGTGATAAAAACTAGACACTGCTATTCGCTTCCAATATTTTAAACAGTATCCCTGTAAAACTGAGGTAAGTGGCTTCACAAACCGCATTCATGAAGCGTCCAAAAACATAACTCTCCTTGCAGTGGCTAACATCAACTGGCTTTGATGTTATGGCATGTTTGGTGCAAAGCTCGAACAAACATTCAGTGTCATATCAGGCCTATATTTAAGAAAATTGATTATTGTACCCATCAAAGGAGTCAATTTATTCGTCCATTTTTTAATGTCTTCCACCAAACTAAGCAGATTTTAAAAGCATATCGTATACCCGGTGTTTACCGAGATTGTTAAACATATCCGGGTGCTAGTTTCGGTTTTGATAAGGTCTGAACATTCAGTGATTTTGTCTTGTTGTTTGCATTAAGTTTGTAGATCCGGTCTCTCAAAGTTTAAGTGTTTTTGTGACAATGGGAAGGGGAAAATTTACCTTCCATGCTGGGCTGAATACCTGACCAGTCAAATAACATTGATGATGATATTGTTTTTACAACTAATGTGTGTGTGCTAATTACATATGATATAAAGATCTTATGACCCCTGGTAAATGACTGATATAAATGGGGTCAGTTCGATGATGAATGATGACCCTATGTCTGAACATGTATTTCACGAGGAGCATCAAGTTAATGAAAAATGTGTGGGAAAACGAACTTCCCCAAACAAGCGTAAAATAGTAGCACTTATCGGAAAGGTGTTATTGTTGCGTGGTGTCCTGACTCAAGTTGTAAAATAGCATGGCGGAAAAAATAAACAGGACTAAATGAGTTAGATGAGTTTGGATGCGGGGATATGTGCACACGTAACTGTTTTGTTTTCCTTTGTCTAGAAATTCTGCTTGTGCAACACTAACCACCATTAATAGCGGAAGACGAATTTAACCATTTATTTGCCGCGGTGGTTGGCTCTTAAGTGTGTGGTACAATATACCTCGTAGAAAATTCATTAAGGTGTAACGTTGCTAATGCCCATCTTTTCTCGATTTGCCCTAATCAAATTTCTCCAGACCACTCCAAAATAGGTAGGCTTATGCCTTTTTTTTTACATAAGTATACAGTTATGCAAATTGAATTTTAGTTTCGAATTTTATCCCGAGGCCCCGACCCATGTCAAGCTACTGCTTATGATCGCGGTCTTCTGCTTTCCTGTTATTATAAGGTCTAAGCATGCTCAATTTTATAATAAATTCATTCAAATCACCCTCTTTTATTTTTTCAGAAATCTATTTAGTGTAACGACATGATATATTTTGAATGTATAATCAATCACCATATGCATGATTTACAACTGTTAATTCCACGATTTCATCCTGAACATAAGTTGTTGTTGTTGTTGTGCGTGATATTATGCTACACGTCTCATACACTGAATACTGGCATGTTCATAGTGTATGTATGTACGTTGAATTCATCTGTACGATAGTATGCAAACTTATGCGTCGTGTAATGTTAATTTCTCAATATACGTATTCTTTTGTTATGTGTGATTTGAAAAAAAAGGCAGAAATAAAACAAAACAAAAATATTCAGTTATTATTTCCAGAATGGTCGTACTATGGGCGCATTTATACAAGTCATACACTAGTATATATTATATGATATATTTTGATATAGGCCTATATGTATACATATATATATATATATATATATATATATATATATATATAGATATATATAAAGTGTGTTACATGTACAGTACAGTATATCCCTCTGTAATGTTCATTCTGGTTTTGGTTTTCTGTTCGTAATGTCCATGATAATGTATATCCCATGTTCTTTACCTGGTCTAATAAATGCTGCTACTACTGCTATATCATATACACGCATATTCCTATACATTTATGATTCATACGGTATGTGTGTGGTTGAAAGAAACTCTGTGGAGTTTACCACACACATAAGGCACACACACATACACACATAAATATACTATATAATGCTTATATATTCTATTTTAATGAATTTATTGGGAATTTTCTGCATTGAATATATATTACAAATGAAATACCAGTCGGGGTGGGGGGTGGGGTGGGGTTAACCGCCTATAGCACCCCCGGTGTAGGTCCTCCACTGTGGGCATAAAGTGCCTTGTTCGGGCATAACCGCTGCAGTCAGGGGACTTGAACCAGGGAGCTCACGATTGACAGTCCATTGTCCTATACCGCTGGACCACATCAGCTCCTTAAGTCAATTTGAAAGTTATTCCTCCTTATTGTATCAAATTCTTAATGTCCTATACCCTTTTTTTCTACAAGCCATCAGGTTATGTTCGTTCTTCCCCTTGATCCCAATGTGTAAGGTTGACTATTAAAAATAAAATGTCAATTGGTGATAAAAACTAGACACTGCTATTCGCTTCCAATATTTTAAACAGTATCCCTGTAAAACTGAGGTAAGTGGCTTCACAAACCGCATTCATGAAGCGTCCAAAAACATAACTCTCCTTGCAGTGGCTAACATCAACTGGCTTTGATGTTATGGCATGTTTGGTGCAAAGCTCGAACAAACATTCAGTGTCATATCAGGCCTATATTTAAGAAAATTGATTATTGTACCCATCAAAGGAGTCAATTTATTCGTCCATTTTTTAATGTCTTCCACCAAACTAAGCAGATTTTAAAAGCATATCGTATACCCGGTGTTTACCGAGATTGTTAAACATATCCGGGTGCTAGTTTCGGTTTTGATAAGGTCTGAACATTCAGTGATTTTGTCTTGTTGTTTGCATTAAGTTTGTAGATCCGGTCTCTCAAAGTTTAAGTGTTTTTGTGACAATGGGAAGGGGAAAATTTACCTTCCATGCTGGGCTGAATACCTGACCAGTCAAATAACATTGATGATGATATTGTTTTTACAACTAATGTGTGTGTGCTAATTACATATGATATAAAGATCTTATGACCCCTGGTAAATGACTGATATAAATGGGGTCAGTTCGATGATGAATGATGACCCTATGTCTGAACATGTATTTCACGAGGAGCATCAAGTTAATGAAAAATGTGTGGGAAAACGAACTTCCCCAAACAAGCGTAAAATAGTAGCACTTATCGGAAAGGTGTTATTGTTGCGTGGTGTCCTGACTCAAGTTGTAAAATAGCATGGCGGAAAAAACAAACAGGACTAAATGAGTTAGATGAGTTTGGATGCGGGGATATGTGCACACGTAACTGTTTTGTTTTCCTTTGTCTAGAAATTCTGCTTGTGCAACACTAACCACCATTAATAGCGGAAGACGAATTTAACCATTTATTTGCCGCGGTGGTTGGCTCTTAAGTGTGTGGTACAATATACCTCGTAGAAAATTCATTAAGGTGTAACGTTGCTAATGCCCATCTTTTCTCGATTTGCCCTAATCAAATTTCTCCAGACCACTCCAAAATAGGTAGGCTTATGCCTTTTTTTTTACATAAGTATACAGTTATGCAAATTGAATTTTAGTTTCGAATTTTATCCCGAGGCCCCGACCCATGTCAAGCTACTGCTTATGATCGCGGTCTTCTGCTTTCCTGTTATTATAAGGTCTAAGTATGCTCAATTTTATAATAAATTCATTCAAATCACCCTCTTTTATTTTTTCAGAAATCTATTTAGTGTAACGACATGATATATTTTGAATGTATAATCAATCACCATATGCATGATTTACAACTGTTAATTCCACGATTTCATCCTGAACATAAGTTGTTGTTGTTGTTGTGCGTGATATTATGCTATACGTCTCATACACTGAATACTGGCATGTTCATAGTGTATGTATGTACGTTGAATTCATCTGTACGATAGTATGCAAACTTATGCGTCGTGTAATGTTAATTTCTCAATATACGTATTCTTTTGTTATGTGTGATTCGAAAAAAAAGGCAGAAATAAAACAAAACAAAAATATTCAGTTATTATTTCCAGAATGGTCGTACTATGGGCGCATTTATACAAGTCATACACTAGTATATATTATATGATATATTTTGATATAGGCCTATATATATACATATATATATATATATATATATATATATATATATATAGATATATATATAAAGTGTGTTACATGTACAGTACAGTATATCCCTCTGTAATGTTCATTCTGGTTTTGGTTTTCTGTTCGTAATGTCCATGATAATGTATATCCCATGTTCTTTACCTGGTCTAATAAATGCTGCTACTACTGCTATATCATATACACGCATATTCCTATACATTTATGATTCATACGGTATGTGTGTGGTTGAAAGAAACTCTGTGGAGTTTACCACACACATAAGGCACACACACATACACACATAAATATACTATATAATGCTTATATATTCTATTTTAATGAATTTATTGGGAATTTTCTGCATTGAATATATATTACAAATGAAATACCAGTCATTTATTTTTGTTTTCAAGACAATAAAACATACAGTGTGTATACATCCGAACATAACTGAGGGATAAAGTGAATCAAATGATCTGACTGAATTATGACACGTGTATTGCTGGGAGTGTGAATGCAGAAGACTGTCTTCAAATGAGCATATAGCTTGAGGATACAACAGCCTTGAAGAGAATAATAAAAAAAGAAAGTGGGCAAAACATATATCATGTATACTTATCGAAAAGAAAAGAAAAGAACAAAAACCAGAGACATTCTGGCGTCACATTGCGAAAACAAAAATTGTATATAGACACTATTTATGTACAGAGAATGAGGTGAGTGCTGGTGCAGGTGAAATATCCCAGAAGTCGCGCGGTACTATAAAGGTGTCTTTTAAGATAAGAAAACTTAAATATGTTTATTGAATAGTTTGATGTTTGAAGGAGACTGGGGCGCCGGATGGGAAGGTATCAAGACATTAAGAATTGATCTATTTTGTTTTTGGTTACAATGGTCAAATATCAGCTAATTCCCATAATTTTATATGTGTTTTTTGTTCATATGTATCTGTATGTATATAATTTTTTATATATGCATTTATAATATAATTTGTAAACAGAAAGAGAGAGAGATAGAGAGAGAGAGAGAGAGAGAGAGAGAGATCTCCATTCAACAAGATATCCACGAAGGTAAAATAAACAACACCCATGACTCTCCGACCGGAAATGTGGTGGAGAACACGAGTTCAGTAGAACTACCATGACCATTGTTATTCAACCTCTTTGACTATATGCAACAACGATGGAATGTTTTAAGTTTCGATTACCAGGTAGGGCCTACTCGACATTCCTCCAAAAGGTGTATGAACCTGATTAGACTGTAGGCTGCCCGGAAGAGACATAACATCCGGGCCCTTTATGATATTAACATTTTTTTTTTTCAGAGGGTGATTTTTCTTTCAAACAATTAGTGGAATGGAGGTGATTGAATACGGAAAGAGATGATTTTTGTTTTCAAATGAACTATGTAGCAGATGTTAGATTTTATTTTCAAAATGTCCAGCTCATGCAGCTGGTGCTCCATACGAAATAATCTGATTATGCTATGCTTTAAACACCAAGTACAAACAGGAATAGAAAGGTATCCGATGTGTAATATTGACAAAATGGAATCGTGTGTGTGTGTGTGTGTGTGTATCTCGTCAATATTGAATTTAAAGGGATAACATAGTTTTCGTTAAGATGGGGATTCAGGGTTCAATCGAAATAATCATGAGCCACTTATGTGAAGTATTAAAGAACATACACCTAAGAGGAATTAAAAGTTTACTTAGATATAAAAAAGTAAAACAAAGTGGTCCTAATAAAACTGGTGAGTCATACATTTTTATTAGGGCCTCTTTGTTTTGGGGTATCTCAGTCATTTCCAAACCAATTTCATCACATAAACCCTTAATTCCTCTTAGAATTGTGTGCTCTTTGATATTTTGATATTTGATATAAATGATTTCTAATATTCGTAAAAGAATTAAACCCTAAATTCCCATTACAACAAAAACTATACCATCCCTTTAACTCTCTACATCTTGCTCTTTCCATTTCAGTAAATGCCGTCTTAACTTTTCTCTCTATCTATTATTTTTCTCTTGTAATTGCTGATACATTTACATAATATATATATATATATATATATATATGTAATCATATATGTATGTATGTGTGTATATGATATTTATGTGTATGTATGCATGCATATGTATATGGATATCTATGTGTATATATGTATATATATATATATATATACATATATATATATATATACGATCTCAATATGAATATATATATATAAATATGAATTATGAATTGATTAATAGATAGATTGATAGAGGTGTACACAGAAAAATTATACTGTGCGACACAATTTTGTTATATTATGTGGCAAGAGTATGAAGATTGTTTCAGCAACAATTTTGGTATATAAAATAATGTGTATATTGTATATTTCTGTGTTATGTACCTAGGGACAAGTGGCAACACACTATCCACTCTCTATCCACACTCTATCTGTACCCGGGTTCCATGCCTGCTATTTTGATTGTTGGTAAATCAGCTGTAGGGGTTAATGACCACGAGAATGTTCATTGTATCGTAATTGTTAACAATTCTTTATCTGCACTGACACGACTGACACACTTGTAACACTGAACCTAATTCTTTACACTACCCCACTCCTGCCTGACATGCACCACCGCACACAAACCTTCCCCCAATATCACATGATCACTCACATCCCGCCACAAGACAGCCACAAGACATCCACAAGACATCCAGGCAACGCAAACGTCTGCTTAGCAGGTAATCATATTATTTAGTTTATTTATGATATATGTTTGATAATTTTTATTGTATGATATGTTTGTATGCTATATATACTCACTATACACTCATTTCCAGTTATACATTGTTGAATGTGTTGCAAAGTGCCAAAAAGTATTGCCAAGTATGTCATGTAACTATTAACTCATGCTCAACTTATATTTAATATATTGTGTTTATGACTTCAGATTTGTTATGCTCAAAAACATATATTTCGTTTCACAAACAGACATTAAAGCTGAGGAAGACCACGGTCGAAAGCTTCACAACTCTGCCGGTTTCATGCGACATCTTCTGTTATCTACATTGTCTCAACTATAATTTCACTTAAGATGACAGAGGCGTGCGGTAGGAATATCAGCATCATCACACTGTATGCTACACTTCTTGCGCTGATATCGCATCACTACTTGTTGATCCCGTTCGCTATGGATGGCAAGATCCCGGCACCAGCAAACACCACGCATCGAACGACACCGCGTTCACAACATTGGCAACAGGCAGGACTACGACCGCCACAACGACCACCAACCACCATGAACCCGATGTCGCACGCAGATAATATGTCGTCACATACACCCGAGACACACGTTCCAATGACCTGCAGCCAGATAAGTCAACGACTGCATCGCCAATACTCCAAGCTCATGAGATACCGTCTCCACAGGGATTATCTTCACTTATACAAGGAAGAAGGCCTCACCCCCAGTGGTCTCGGCATCAAGAAAGCGTGTTGCCTAAACGCATCTGAGGATATCCAAAGGAAATGGCAGTCAACTCATCGGCAGAGCTGCGCAACATAAGCATCTTGGCAACTGACACAAACATTAGCACAATTCAGGAGGAAATAGAACGTCTTAAAAACAAACTTCGCTCACTATGCAATGGAGATGAATATCGAGGAATACTCAACGGCATAAACAGAGATGTGTGTATAGAGAGAACAAAACTATCTGGAATTAAGCGAAGGAAACTGAACAGAGACAGATATCTGCATACGAACTTGAACAGGAATACTTCAGTAAACAGCAGAGATCGTCATGCTCAAGGTATGAAAGATTATGTTAATGCCAATCATGATGTGTATCAGTGTAATCAAACAACCCCCTGTACATCTAGAAATCGTAGATATAACCATAGAAGATATGTTAAGAGAAGACAACAATTCATTACAAACTCTGCATCTCAGAACATCTCTCATACCAACAATTTTCAGAGAGGTGATTGTGAGACTGAATCCCACACTGATGTTCGACCACAAAGTAATTTAGTTGTAAATTTGTCTGATTGTGATTTATCCTCTGATCAATTTACTCTTCTTTCGAAAGGACTTGGATTTTGCCCGACCCCTCCGAGAATAGACCCCCTGCAGTTACAATGTGATTTCCGAGTATTCAAACGACGCATGATTCTCCAGTATCATTACAACTCTCCTAATACTGGGCATAAAAATGTAGTGGGAGATCAGAATAATAACTCGGATCAAAGTGTCGGCTCAACACCAACCGTAGGTCCCCCACCCCACCATGACATTGCATGAAGTGGTACAACACCTGAAGAGGGGAATTACAAATAAGAATGTGTGGCTGCCCAAACACAATGTCCCCCCATCGCTAGCGCTGTATTTGGATAAAATTGATGAATCATTGGAGAAACTAAGTAAGCAAAGATACAAAGACAATCTCAAACCGGCAGAGAGGACAGCTCTCCGAGAACTTCGAACCAATAGGAACCTAATTATCAAACCGGCTGATAAAGGCTCAACAGTAGTCATTCAATCCAAGGAACAGTACCTTGCTGAAGGTAATAGGCAACTTTGCACCCCAACATACAACAAATTGAGGATAGATCCCACTGATGAACATGTTAAGCAAGTTAGAGCAGTGATCAAAGATTTAGATGTAGCTAAGGACATCAAACCACTACTAATACCCAGCAATGTTGAATGCCCGAATATACATTTTCTGCCGAAAATTCACAAAGTAGGCAACCCCGGACGTCCAATCGTATCGGGATGCTCCTGTCCCACAGTACAGATATCAAGATTTGTGGATACTATGCTCCGGCCATTAGTTGCTAACACGCCGTCCTATGTCCGAGATACCACAGATTTCTTGTGTTTCATTGAAAAAAATCAACAGAAAAGGGCCAGTCCCTTCGAATGCCATACTAGTGTCAGCTGATGTTAGCTCCCTCTATACCAATATACCACATAAAGAAGGCTTAGCCGCATGCAAGAGGGCTCTGGATAAACGGGACGACAAATCCCCTCCCACAGACCACCTAACCCGCCTAATTGAATTGATTCTCAAACTGAACAATTTCAAATTTGTTGACACCCACTATTTACAAATAGAAGGAACAGCCATGGGCACACCAATGGCTCCCTCCTATGCCAATATTTTCATGGCCGATTTAGAGGACGAAATCCTTCATGCATCACCACACAAACCGTACGAAGACTTATGGCGCCGATACATCGACGACATCAATTTCATATGGTGTCATGATCAATCTCCCCTTGATGATTTCATCTCCTTGATAAACTCATTTCATCCCACAATCAAACTCACATTTGAAACATCCACTACTCAGGTTCCCTTTTTGGACGTTTTGATTTATATTAAGAACAGAGCACTCCACACTACCCTCTACTCTAAGCCCACTGACAGTCATGCTTATCTATTTCCCGAATCTTGTCACCCCTCCCATACTTTGCAGAGTATCCCATATAGTCAAGCGTTACGCATTCGTAGAATTTGCTCAGAAGAGGTGAATGCCTCACAGGGAATAGCACAACTACAAGAACATCTATCACAGCGCAACTACAACAAAACAGATGTCCAGAAAGCTGTAGATAAAGCTTCCACCGTCCCCCGAGAAGACCTTCTGAAATACAAAATCAAAAAGCCACTGAAAAGGACGCCCTTTGTTGTATCATTTCACCCAAATCTAAGAAAACTCTCTCAGGTCATGCGTGAACACCTCCCAATTCTGCATCAGTCAGAGGACATGAAACAAATATTCCCTGAGCCTCCTATTGTATCCTTTCGCCGAGGTCGATCTCTTAAAGACCTGCTGGTCTCCGCCAAAGTGCATGAGGAGGCTGATGTACATGCAAACAGACCAAGGGGATCAAGCAAATGCAATGCCAAAACATGTTGTATCTGTCCACTGATGGAGAACACAAATAAATTCTCCAGCACCGTCACGGGAGAGGAGTTTCACATACTGCAACATATTGACTGTAAATCAAGTTACGTAATTTACTTGATCACATGCGCCCGATGCCGAAAACAATATGTCGGAAAAACCACCACAACGTTATACACACGCATGAACAACACCCGCTCTGACATCCGCAAATATAACACAGAAAAACGTAAACAAATTCCGGTAGCACAGCATTTCAGCACACTTGATCACACAATCGACGATGTACGGGTCACGGGCATTGAACTTATCCACAAAAAATCAAATCAAGTCACTTTAAGGCTGGAATCATACTGGATCTTGAAACTAAAAACGCTCACACCGTATGGTATTAATGTAGATGAGTAATATAGAATGGTATTTAGGAAATGTATATGAAAGATGATATTGTATTCATCAGAAGAGATGTTGCATTGGATGATTGATAGTCATTGTCATTGTTATATATCAAATAATTAAATACATATATATATGTATATATATATATGTTCACACATGTATATGTATGTATGTATGTATATGTGCATGTATATGTACATTTATATATAATGTATATATATATATATATATGTATATATATATATATATATATATATATATGTATATATGTATGAGGGGTTTGTTTGCAGGGGCCGATGAGTCCATTTCTGAAGATTCTGAAGTACGATGTCTGTCATGAAGTACAAGGTGATACCTTTCGAATGATATATTGGTCATTACATATAAAGATATGTTTTTGAGGTTATGGTCAGGAGAGGCAGAAATTTCCTTGTTGTTCTCTTTATTTTTCTTGACCTTTAGCCACATGTGTCTCCATTTGGCAAATATGGACCTGTCGGTTTTTGCAAGCAGGCTCTTCTATGTATATATATGTATATATGTAGTGTATGCATGTGTATATAATCATAACATGGGTGCATGAATATCATACAATATGTATAAGAAATGATGATTATAGATAGAGAGAGGTAGAGTTGTGCACCAGAGAAACAGTATATATAATAATTATTGTGCGATACAGCTTTGTTATATCACGTGGGAATAGCATGAAGATTTTGTCAGCAATAATTTTGGCATATATCTTATTTCTAAGTGGCAAAACATTATCCCCTCTTTATCTGTACCCGGGTTTTATGTAAAATGAGACTGTATTTACGGAAAAGATAGAATGTCTGTAAAGGATTGCGATTTTTTGATGTTGTATTGGTTAACTGATAGGTATTGTTACATACTCAGTTATTATATAATGTGGATAGAAGGAATTATGTAATCATATATGTATGTATGTGTGTATATGATATTTATGTGTATGTATGCATGCATATGTATATGGATATATATGTGTATATATGTATATACATATATATATATACATATATATACATACGATCTCAATATGAATATATATATAAATATGAATTATGAATAGATTAATAGATAGATTGATAGAGGTGTACACAGAAAAATTATACTGTGCGACACAATTTTGTTATATTATGTGGCAAGAGTATGAAGATTGTTTCAGCAACAATTTTGGTATATAAAATAATGTGTATATTGTATATTTCTGTGTTATGTACCTAGGGACAAGTGGCAACACACTATCCACTCTCTATCCACACTCTATCTGTACCCGGGTTCCATGCCTGCTATTTTGATTGTTGGTAAATCAGCTGTAGGGGTTAATGACCACGAGAATGTTCATTGTATCGTAATTGTTAACAATACTTTATCTGCACTGACACGACTGACACACTTGTAACACTGAACCTAATTCTTTACACTACCCCACTCCTGCCTGACATGCACCACCGCACACAAACCTTCCCCCAATATCACATGATCACTCACATCCCGCCACAAGACAGCCACAAGACATCCACAAGACATTCAGGCAACGCAAACGTCTGCTTAGCAGGTAATCATATTATTTAGTTTATTTATGATATATGTTTGATAATTTTTATTGTATGATATGTTTGTATGCTATATATACTCACTATACACTCATTTCCAGTTATACATTGTTGAATGTGTTGCAAAGTGCCAAAAAATATTGCCAAGTATGTCATGTAACTATTAACTCATGCTCAACTTATATTTAATATATTGTGTTTATGACTTCAGATTTGTTATGCTCAAAAACATATATTTCGTTTCACAAACAGACATTAAAGCTGAGGAAGACCACGGTCGAAAGCTTCACAACTCTGCCGGTTTCATGCGACATCTTCTGTTATCTACATTGTCTCAACTATAATTTCACTTAAGATGACAGAGGCGTGCGGTAGGAATATCAGCATCATCACACTATATATAATATGTATATATAATATATATATATATAATACATATATATATATATAAAATTGTGTATGTATGTATATATATATATATATATATATATATATGTATATTTATATATATATAATGGTACTTTCGCAACAGACTGGAGTGTCACTGTATAATTAGTCCGAACGGGTTATGCATACTTCGTGGTGAAAATATTACTATTATTTATTCGTTACACTTTTTCATTTCTAATTAAATTTCCAAATAATCTTTCGTGAATTTATGCCCTTTCTATAATTTCTAGATATCTGTAAGTCTAAACTTCGACTCACTTTCAGTATAAGAAAAAAAGGGTTAACATTCACACAATTGGGTAAGCTCCTTAAATCTTACACACCCACACACCCACACATGCATACATCAATATCACATACTGGTTTTGTCACTGTTTGTGAAAAACCATTACCGGTATACACGAACACGCAACGACGTATACAAACACTCACACATCATGACACTGTATCCCTCCTCTCAAGAAGCTATCTTTATTCTCTCATTATAAACTGTTTTATAAACTGGAGAACGTAATACTGTAGTTCCTCACCCACGATCGCACTTAACACCTACTATTTCTGCTTTCTTTCTCTGCCTAGGACTTAATATGTAGTAATAAAATATTCATCTGTGATATAATGGCAATATTTTAATGCCCATTACAGTTCCTTACAGGACGAGATCAAGATAAAGAAATTGCTCTGAAAGATGGTGATATCTTGCATTTTCAGTTGACAGTGATGTTGTGTGTTGTTTTTTTTTCTTTTTTTTTAAAGATTATGACATCACTACGGTTTCCACGAATGTATACAGTTTTAGTATTCAACCCTTTGTGAGCTTTGAGTGCCAAGTGGCACAAAACCCCATAACGTCGTCTTTCAAAAGTCCCTGGCACTGAAAGGGTTACAGGCAAGCACTGTGTGTATAATCAAAGCTCAACAATAGCTTCATTTCCAACCATCGCATTCAAGGGCGGTGAGTTGGCTTAGTGGGTAGCGCGTCTCCCTCACCGTTGATCACGCGGCCCGGATTCGAACCCGAGTCTGGACTGAGCAATGTTGTGTGTAAGCATACCGTCCCCTCTAGCAAGAGGCAAAACACTCTGTCCCTCGGATAGGACATAAAAATTAATGGAGGTCCCGTGTTGAGAGAGTAACAACTCATGCACGTAAAAGATCCCCCTTCATTCATTCATTGCAAAGAGCAGGGTGTTTAACCCGGTGAAGTGGTCCCACCAGTCCTCATCCACATCCAACTGGACCCCATTGAAGACCAACGTAGCTGAATATGGGCTATCCAGCCATCTCTTAGATGGAAATGAACAATCCAGCCATCTCTTAGATGGAAATGAACAAACAAACAAACAAACAAACAAACAAAGCAGCCTACACACTAAGAAATCAGGGTTCAAAATTGAACCTCTAGGCCTGATGCAATAGCAGCACCCCTTTTCCCTCAAAATTTGAACCCCTGTCTAGGGTTCAATTTTGAACCCCATAAAAATGAACCCTCTGAATTCAAAACTGAACCTCAAGGTTTATTTTTTATGGGGTTCAAAATTGAAAAATTGAAAATTGAAAATTGAAAAATCATAAAAATGAACCCTCTGAGTTCAAAACTGAACCTCAAGGTTTATTTTTTGCACCCAGGCAGGTTAAAAATTGAACCTCTGAAGGATACATTGTTCAACCTCAAGGTTGTAAAAAGGTTCATTCTTCCACCCAAAAGGGTTAATTCTTGAACTTTTCAGATATCAAAATTGAACCCTTTGCGGTGCATCTACGCTCCCTGGTTTTTATTTTTCCTCCTTAATGGGTTACATATATACTTTATATATATATATATATATATTATATATATATATATATATATATATATAAAGTATATATGTAACCCATTAAGGAGGAAAATAAAAACCAGGGAGCGTAGATGCACCGCAAAGGGTTCAATTTTGAATACATGCATGTATTAAATAGACATATATATATATATTATATACAATATTACATACAATATGTATATATATAATATATATTATATATCCTGCTGAAATAATGGAGATGTTCAAGCTTAAAGTACAGCACAGTGTTCAGAGTTGTTCAATCAAACACATACTCCTTGGCAATGCCAACACATACTCCTTAACAATGCCACCACCAATTCATTGTACATGCTGCTCATACTTCATATTTGGCACACACTTTGCACAGAGAAATTAAAACATATCTGCATCACAGATGATTACATTTCATGTTTGTTTAATAAAGTCTTGGGATGATAAAAAACGAGGAAAATTAAATAAAGAGAAATTCCCCATTTTCGTACATTATCTAAGTACAGTTCATCATTTGGTACATACAAACTTGTCACTTTCATTTGTCAAGATGGATGCATTTCTGCATTCACACAAAAATGCACATGTATTAATTTCATAGGCTAGGTTTTCATCATTCAAAACAAAGAATTAAGTCAAATCAAGTTTTTGCATTATAATGTAATACATGTACAATTAAGAAAGTTAAATACAATACATGTACATAACATATACTCATATAGTAATGGAATACAATGTATATTTAAATTTTGTAAATAAGGGAAAACAATATTCCCTGATGAAAAAAAAAATGTATCAAAGATCTGTCATTATATTATCATTACATCATTTCGATTCCCTATAAGAATTTCTTTATGACAAAAAATAAACATAAAAATCTCTCCCAGCAGAAAAAAAAATGAAACATTTGCAATCCATGTGCGTTGTGCAAAAAGTACACTTTTATCATCTAAAGAAAGCAGAGCTGTTAATTCCAGATGTTGCATTTGCAAGCAGTTACAACACAGTGAATTCAGGTAAAAAAATACAACAGTTGAATAAAAGGTATACATGTACATTACAAAACCTTCATGGTTAGTTTCCACATGCATAGAAGGAAACAAAATGGCCACAATACTTTCCAGCTACATGAATATGCAAATGAATGAAAATACTTCATAAATTAAAGATTAATATCTAGAGACCTTCAAAAAAGAAGGATCATTAACAAGTAATCAAAGCACAGTACACAAATATTGGTAGGATTTCCGTGAACACATCTTTACATGGCTAATGTTTACATGCTATAATTGTAAAGGTTAGTATCCTCACCTGTTACATAACAGAAGGAAAAGAAGGATACCAAGTTTGCTGAAACTGCAATAAAATAATCAACACCACTAATACACACACACATGCAAATTGTGACAAGCAAAAAAGGAAAAAGGACCCCCCCCCCCCTCCTTCCTCTAACAGCATCCAATTAATCCAAAGTATGGGGATATGTCTATTCCATCGATATAGGGATGGCATTTGTAACTAGAATCACATTGTACGAGATATGATAGAAGAGAAAGGAACACTCAGAGATAATAGTAGGATAGCATAGGCAGGATAGGAGTGGCATAAAACAGGAAGGTACAGGAATTGTCCAGCTTTATACAGAAAGCTTGAATGATACCACTGTACTACAGTGTAATTCTCAGTGCTGGCTCAAGGCTAAAATTCATCTTCCATCCAAAACATCAAAATGCAGCTTATATTCATAAGCAAGAATGACACTTGACAGGAAAACCAAACTTCTCTAGCTCCAAGAATTTCTATAACAACCTCGAGGATGATAGTACTGTACAAAGTGTCAGCATACAAAACAATACATTTTTTTAGTGTTTTAGTCATTTAGGCAGAGGATGATACACAATGCAAAGCAGATACAAGTATTAACTCATCACGATACAAGTAGCCACAGGGTTGTAACTCTACATTGATTTCTTTAAAATCATTTGATGAAGTGTTCTTCACAATACAATATTACCTGCCAGTATACTACACTGATTTTATAAAGACTGTTTCAGACTGTAGTTGATTGCCCTGGACAAAGGTTTCATCATGGATGCATCTGTAGAACTGAGTGAAGTTGTAGCGATTCATTCCACGAAGACAGCTGAAGAAGGTGCCTCAGTCATGCAGAATACCTGGGGGAAAACAACAACAACAACAAAAGTGTTACACTCTCCTCTGTATAGTGATGCAAAAATGTACAATATATCATACATTTATTGAGAAGATTAATTTCTGGGAGGAAGGAAAACACCAAATTGAACATTTCTATGGGTTGCACTTTCCTGACAAATCACAAGTACAACACACTCTACACACCCTCTTAAGCTTAAATTTGATTGTAGGGTAACAATCTCAAAACAATGCTATACTACATGTACAATGTAATTCTAGAACTTTGATAGACCATACACTCTACACTGAAAGTTTGAAAATGCTCTGCCATCTGGATGAAATATATGCCAATGAAGAACAGGTGAAGTCAAAATTACTTGTGAGGGCCATCAACCCTCTCCATGAAAAAGGTCATACTGATCATGTACCGAGTTTTCACATTCAATGCAAAAATGCAGATTAACCTTGAACTGGGAACAACTGTTGATTGAGAGAAGAGAGATGACCAGTCCAGTCGTATACTAGTACTGGGACAAACGTCTTGTCCAGGATCATCCTCCTTTTATGTTGATGCAGTGACTGCATCAGCAATTCGGTACAGCGTATTTGGCCCAGTATACACTGGACTCCTGTTATAATGAGGTCCTCAGGGCCTACAGTTTTCTTTCGTTTTATCAAAGTTTTGTTGCAACCAAACAAGTAAACAATAAAGCAACAAATGTAGAGCCAATAACATTATGGCCTCAATTTCAATTTTGTTGTAACGTTATTTATCAGAACAGGAGTGCACTGTGTGTATGTATAAAGACTGATGCATTAAAGAGTTCCATAAATAATACATCTGAACATACAATGCAAAAAAAAAAAAATGAGACACAGCAGTCTCATGATCAACTCACAGTATTGTTCTTTGGCAGATCCAGTACAGGTCAGTTGCAGGTTAGGTGGCAGCGACATATGGCAGCAGACTTTTCCGGACTTTGCGAAATGTTGGCAAGGTTTCTTTCTTCCTTGGCGTTGTAGTGTTGCGATTCCTGCATTAAATCTATTAACCACATGTACAAAAGTAAACCGAATACATGGTATGTCATCTTTGATAATCCAACTAAAAAACAACAGTAATGTAGAGCTGTGCAAGAAAGAATTGGATGCTATATACATGGCCTCAGGAACCAGGGGGACTCGGGCCCCTAATTTTTCGGCACAATACAAAGGAAAACATAATTGTCCCCACTTCGGGTCCCCATCCCCCCCCCCCCAACTTTCTTTACCCGAAAGTGTGTAAGTGGCACTAGAAAGAAATACATGTAGATAAAAACCTGGAAGTGTGAGCACCATAAGGATCTGTTTTTGCGCTGAATACTTTTTGTTTTGTTTTGTTTTGTTTTTTTGCTTGTAAGCTGAAACCTGGAAGTGTCACCAGAAGTTGCATTCAAGGCCTTTTTTTTTTGCTTGTTAGCTCATGAAACTAGGAAGTGCCCCCCCCCCCCACTTTTGAAAACCTTCCGCCAACAGTGATACAAAGACTCTGCATGGCATACTGCAATTAATCTTACAAGATTAACCATTCGATCTTTGCAACTCTTACAGATAATTAATGCTGCATTTGCAACATTCATAAGAAAACAGTTTTTATATCAAAGGGAGCAAAAGTGCATTTTCCTGGCCTGCAGAGAAAACTCACCTTTGCCTTGGTGTCACAAGTAGAGAAGAAGCTTTGACATCAGGTTTCATACCGAGAATACTCCCAGGGAGTAGGATGCAGTTCAGCGCAGCATAGTCCATAATGAAACAAACAACATCCTTCATTTGCTGTAAGGACAAGGATGCTTCAAACACCTTTGACCTGAAGAAAGAAAGAAAGAAAGGGGAAAAAGAAAGAAACTTGCAATGGTAACACAGAAATTTGAATTTATATTGAACTGTTCATGTGCAGTAGGCCCTATAACAAATCTGCAGGTAACAGTGCCGTCAATGCGATACAAAGCATAAGGGTCTGAGTAACGTACATTTGTTTTACCGGTACGGGTACCAATTGTAACCTCAAATTTACCACCACCCACCAGTTTAATATGTAGATGAATGATGTCTGCACAGCGCATGGTGATGTCAATAGGCTATTATATAGATTGCTCACACTTAATACAGTCTGCTACGTGACGTACAACGCTGCTGGCAACTTGTATTTTCACTTCGAAATCAGTATAATTATGATCGACTGTTGTTCACCATGTCCATAGATATAAAGTTTGGGCCATTAAGTTTATACATGTACTGTAGATCTACTTGAAATATCTCTTCTTTTTTTTTTCTTTTTTCTTTTTTTTTTTTGATAATCAGTACCGGTATCATCAGCTTCACACCCTTGCCACACTGACACAGCTAAACCTTTTAGTCTAGCTAGTCGGCCACTATATACCGTACAAGAAACTTTATTATACCAGTATAGGATTTTACTGTACTCAGTCTGCACTACTGTGGTACTTGGTACTGACTGCGGCACTGTGCAACCAAACCCAAGTAAGAAGGAATTTCTTTCGCACTGATGATAGAGGATTACATTACTCATCAGTGCATCTGCCCTTCTCTTTCAACCTGCAGATACCGTGTTCGTTGTTGGCTATAGCACCTGAAGGTACGCAGCTCTGAAACAAAGAGACAGAGTTCTTATTTATGAACACGGTATTGTGAACTTAATTCGATCAACTCGCCAACATGCCTGCGGTTAGCTGCCCCATACCCAACTGTGACTACACCACACCAGACCTTGACGCCGCCATCGTAGCTGCCCTCCTCACCGCCCACACTGCCATTCACACCTCTGGACAAGTTGCCAAGGTAGAGAAGGTTAAGAGGCCAACGGTTGCTGCTGCTGGTACCAGCGAGGAATGGAACTACTTCACGTCAAGGTGGTCCGACTATGTGGATGCCACCAAGATCACAGGGAAAGGCAGGGTCGTACAGCTCCTTGAATGTTGCGATGAACCCCTCCGGAAGGACCTCACAAGAGCCGCTGGTGGCAGCCTCACCAACAAAACTGAGGACGAGGTGCTGGCAGCCATCAAGAAGCTTGCGGTTCGTGAGGAGAACACCATGGTTGCCCGTGTAACGCTCCACAACATGCGTCAAGATAGAGACGAGACAGTTCGCAGCTTCGGAGCTCGCCTACGAGGTCAGGCAGACATTTGCAAATTCATCGTAGCCTGCCCCTCCTGTGGTGCAGATGTTAATTACACTGACACAATTATGCGTGATGTGCTAACCAGGGGAATCGCCGACTCTGAAATCCAACTCGATCTCCTAGGCGACAAAAAACAAGATATGGGCCTAGAAGAAGTCTTCCAGTTCATTGAAGCGAAAGAGGCCGGTAAACACTCTGCCTCCTCACTCCTTGACTCGCACACGGTGGAAGCAGCCAGCAGTTCCTATAGGAAAGCAAAGCAGGCACATCCCAAGGAACGGCAAGAACTATGCGCCTACTGCGGAAAGAAGGGGCACGGACGGAGCGCTCCCGCTCGAGTCCGCAAGTCGCAGTGCCCAGCATACGGACATAAATGCGGACACTGCGACAAGTTTCATCATGTCGAGGATGTCTGCCGCAGCAAAGGCAAGCCAAAGGTCCCACAGTCGCCCTCATTGGGCGAGCAGGAAGGGGCCATCTTTGACGCCCTGTGCACCATTCGCGATGTTGGACACCCACCCGGCCTCCCCATTGACCACCATGTATATGACGACATTTCCAAAGCATGGCACAGGAAGAGATCGAAACCTCAACCTTACCTCAACGTGACCGTGCAGGCTGTCCCAGGGGACTACCAAGCTCTCGGATTTAACCTCTCATCCCCCTCGCAAACCAGTGCCATCCCAGCCATGGCAGACACTGGGTGCCAGAGCTGCCTCGCCGGTCTGAAGGTCCTCCACCGCCTCGGGCTACGCCAGCAAGATCTCATTCCAGTTACCATGGAGATGCACACTGCAACTAATGGTGGCATTACGATCCTTGGTGCTGTTCCTCTACGCCTATCGGGCAGGAATCCCCTTGGCCACGTCGTCGAGTCTCGGCAACTGACTTACATCACAGACAATTCTGACAAGCTCTTCCTCAGCAAAGAGGCCTGCATCGATTTGGGGATCATCCCTGACAGCTTCCCCACTCTTGGCATGGCACCAGGTGCACCCCAATTGGACAAGGCCACCACCCTTAAGGAGGCCCCGAACGGATCGCCTGTACCTGCCCTCGACGCCAACTGCCCCCACCGCCTCCTACCGAACTGCCATTCCCTGCAACTGAGGCAAACCGGGTGAAGCTCCAACAATATCTCCTTGACTATTACCAGTCCAGCACATTCAACACGTGCGAGCATCAACCCCTGCCGCTCATGGACAGCCCCCCTATGAAATTGATGGTGGACCCAGATGTGGAGCCAGTCGCCCATCACACGCCTGTGCCAGTCCCGCTCCATTGGCGGGATGCCGTCAAGGCTGGCTTAGATCACGATGTACAGTTGGGTGTACTGGAACCCGTCCCCATTGGAGAGCCCGTTACCTGGTGCCACAGGATGGTGGTGTGTGCTAAGAAGGATGGTAAACCACGTCGAACAGTTGACCTCCAGGCTCTCAACGCACACGCTACCCGTGAAACACATCACACAACATCGCCCTTCATCCAGGCACGATCCGTTCCTCATGGCAAGAAAAAGACCGTACTTGATGCATGGAACGGTTATCACAGTGTCCCCTTATGTCCCGAGGACCGACACCTCACCACCTTCATCACTCCGTGGGGCAGGTACCGCTACAAGACAGCCCCTCAAGGGTATATTGCCTCTGGAGACGGATACACCAGGCGGTATGATGAGATTGTCTCCAGCATCCACAACAGGACGAAATGTGTCGACGACGTCCTCCTGTGGGCTGACACGCTGCGGGACAGTTTCTTCCAGGCTGTCGAATGGCTGGATATCTGCGGCCGCAATGGGATCACCCTCAATCCCAAGAAGTTCACATTTGGTGCAGATGTCGTGGAATTCGCTGGATTTGAGATTACTCCAGACAGTGTTCGCCCCATGCCAGAAGTACTTACAGGCAATCCTTGACTTCCCTACGCCTACTGACATCACGGACGTGCGCTCCTGGTTTGGTCTCGTCAATCAAGTGTCCTATGCCTTCAGTATGGCTGAGAAGATGCTACCATTCCGTGAACTGTTGAAGCCTAAAACACCCTTCGTGTGGACTGCAGCCCTCCAGAGAGCATTCGACGAGTCCAAAGCTGCTATTGCCAGTGAGATTGAAGAAGGTGTGCGCATTTTTGACCCAAGCAAACCCACCTGTCTTGCCACGGACTGGTCCAAGGATGGCATTGGCTTCTGGCTCCTGCAAAAACACTGCAGCTGCAACGACGTTGAACCCTTCTGCTGCAATTCGGGCTGGAAGATCACCCTCGTCGGCAGCAGGTTCACTCATGCCGCTGAGACACGCTATGCTCCAGTGGAAGGCAAAGCCCTTGCTGTCGCTGACGCCCTGGACAAGGCGAAATATTTTGTCTTGGGCTGTGAGCACCTCATCATAGCGGTTGATCATAAACCCCTCCTCAAGATCTTCGCAGACCGTGCCCTTCAGGACATCCCCAATCCCCGCCTGAGGAATTTGAAGGAGAAAACCCTGCGCTACAGGTTCCGCATGGTTCATATTCCCGGCGTCAGGCACCGTGCCACAGACTGTCTTTCTCGCCACCCAACTGGTGAACCTGAAAAACTGCACCTGCCTGACGACATTGCCACGATCGCATTGACCCCCACCACGTTCCTGCATTCCGCAACCCTCATGACGGGTCTCCGCACCATGACCCCCCATGACAACTCTGTCGAGGTTTGCATGCTCTCCTCTGTCACATGTGCCCTGGAATCACTCCACTTGAAATCAGTCACGTGGGACAGGGTCCGTACTGCCACAGCCAGTGATGACAACATGCAGGCGCTCCTCAATGCTATCGAAGCTGGCATGCCGGAATTTCGTCATGAGCTCCCCACAACTATCCGGGAATACTTCCCTTTCCGTGATGCACTTTCTGCAGTTGATGGTATCATCCTCTACAAGGATCGCATTGTCATTCCACCATCTCTCCGGGAGGAAGTCCTGGCTCATCTGCATGCTGCACACCAAGGTGTCACCTCCATGACTGCCAGAGCGGAGTCCTCCGTCTTTTGGCCTGGGATCACTCCAGCCATCGCGGCCCTCCGTGCACAGTGTCACCAATGCAACAGGATTGCACCCTCCAACCCGAGCGCACCACCAACTCCTCTGCTGTCTCCGGCCTACCCTTTCCAATGTGTCTGCGCAGACTACTTTCACTACAAAGGCTGCAACTACTTGGTCATTGTAGACCGCTACTCCAATTGGCCAATCATTGAGCGATCCACTCAGGGAGCACCTGGACTCATTTCTTGCCTGCGACGGACATTCGCCACCTTTGGGATTCCAGACGAATTAGCATCAGATGGTGGACCTGAATTCACGGCAGTTACCACGCGCTTCTTCCTCAAGGACTGGGGTGTTCATCACAGACTTTCTTCTGTCGCATATCCACATAGCAACTGTCGGGCTGAGGTAGCCGTCAAATCTGTGAAGCGCCTTATCATGTCCAACACCAGCCCTACAGGTGCCCTGGACACTGACGCCTTCCAACGTGCCATGCTACAGTACCGAAACACGCCCGATAGGGACACCAAGTTGTCTCCGGCTATGTGTGTCTTTGGCCATGCCATCCAAGACTTCATCCCTGTTGCTCCTGGCAAATACTTACCGCACCAGGCATGGCGTGAAACCCTGGTAGCTCGGGAAGAGGCACTTCGCACCCGCCACATGAGAGATGCGGAACGTTGGGCTGAGCATACCAAACGACTCCTCCCCCTTGCTGTTGGAGACCATGTCCGGATTCAGAATCAGACAGGACCACATCCACTTAAGTGGGACAGGACCGGGACTGTAGTTGAGGTCCGACAGTATGACCATCAATACGTCATTCGGGTTGACGGTTCTGGGAGGGTCACCCTCCGTAACAGGAAATTTCTTCGGAAGTATGTCCCTGTTCAACAGCGCCCACCCCCACTGACTATGGAGGTCGACATCTCTGCTCCTCACCGGCCAGCACCCATACCCCTCTCCAACCCTGCGAGATGCGTACCACCCTCACCACACCCAACCGGCGCTGCTGATGTTCCCCACTGCAACCCTGAACCAGTTCCCAGTGATCCTCCACTTCAGATGACAACCAGTGATGCTTCTCCTAGACGGCGTCATCTCCATACGGCCATCCCCCCTACTGCTGACTGCCCAGGGACGCCACGCGAGACACCTCCCACACCTCCTGACCCGGTTCCAGCTCCTGCACTCGTCGCTTCCCCCTCGCCTGGCACCCCTGCTGCACCCCGACGCTCTGCCCGTCGCACCAGACAGCCTGCTTGGCACGCGGATTACTCCATGTGATTTCAGCCATGCAGTTCCCTTGAAATTGTTGTGTTCCTGCGTTATAGTTGTGCTTACCAGCAGTTTTGGATTCTGAACATTGTTCTAACTTTGGTTTGTTTTCGCGTTCCTACGTTCAGCGTTGTTATTATGGATTTTACTCTTTTGCCTACGGAACTTTATGGACCTACATTTGTATTCCCAGCGTTATTATTACCACACCGCGGTATTACTGGATCAGTCTTTGTCACGTTTTGGACTCTTGACATTTTCTTCACGCCAAAGACTTGGGGGGAGATAGAGGATTACATTACTCATCAGTGCATCTGCCCTTCTCTTTCAACCTGCAGATACCGTGTTCATTGTTGGCTATAGCACCTGAAGGTACGCAGCTCTGAAACAAAGAGACAGAGTTCTTATTTAATGATTACTAGCTGTACCTCCTCTGCCTTAGTACAGTTTGATGCACATTCTCTCATTCAGTGTTTCAATCACCGGTATCCGTATCATGTGTGTCACCGCCGACCGCGACTCTCACACAGCTTATCATGCAGACTGTATCAGGGGCATGCAGATATGACTAGTGACAGGGCGCGATCGAGTCTTAGTCCCATACACAGTTATACACTGTGGGAGCCCGAACGCTTCGAGTTCGGGCAGGTCGCAGCAGTTAATAGCCTACTGACTCTGTAGACTGTCTCATATAAGCACATGCAATAGAAGACGAAACAGTATCACAAATCACTATACATTAAACTACCATTAAATTAAACAATGCAAACTGTTTTGCCTTATTTCTTGTCGATAGTCTCACTCAGAATGCGTGAGACTTGGTAACTCTGCTAAATGGCAGTAGCAAGCAGTAGTAACCGTAAAGAGGCCCGTATTACTTCCCATTTATAGGTCATATGATTTTGCATACAGTGTATTAATACACGCGTGAACGTGGTAACAAAGAACGGCACGACAAACAATTGAAATTAGGCCTATTACCGAAGAATTGAAGGATCTAGCCGTACAGAAGCAACCCAAATATGTCATGATTTACAAAGTGATCATTTACTCACCTTAGTCTTGTATAAATCAGCAAGTCTTGCAACGAAAAAGCCCCGCTTCAATGCAATATTGCACGGGAGTTCTAGAACGAAATGAAAGTGAAGTGTCGCGACGCTTTGCTTTGTGACACGTATACACATACTGTACAGTATAGCTAGCTCGCTGTATGCCTCGATCGTCTTCTCTGATGTGAGTGATTGGTTAATTTCCGGGATTGGCATGTTAGTCTTTGCTCACGTACTGTTTATGAAACTGGCACGAACAAAAAATGCTATTTCATGTTATCAAACACCAACAAACATCTTTATATTGATTGATTTGCAATCTTAAAGATGAACATCATCCACAATTCAAATCACTACTGATACTGCATTACAAATCATAACATGTTTGAACGCAACACTACGATCTAGGTTTTTGTAGCAGACTAACTCTTCTATTTGGAGACGTTCAAAAATAAAACTTTCTCAAAGGTGAACCCCATTCGGAGTAAATAGCACCCATAGAAGTTAAATATTCAACCCTAGTCCACGCAAGGGTGCATTGGGTCAAATTCAACCCCAAATTGAACCCTGATTTCTTAGTGTGTACATGGAAGTGTTTATGTTGCTTGAAAATACAAAATCAAATAAAGTACGCTATAACGTAGACTAGAGCAAGTTTGATTGATTGAGGCTAGTTTAATAGGCCATTAAATCAGCAAAATAAAACACAAAAACATTATACTAGTGGGCAGTGTCGTTTACAATGAGAGCCAGGCAGCCTTCAAAGCATCTTGTACTTGTATCAAGATGCCTATACACATGAGTATACTATAATACTTTACAATGGCAACATACATTACAAATAATTCTGTGTGAAGTCAAGCAGACAAACAAGACACAATCACATTAATACATATATATTGCACCCACACACTCAAAACACACACACACGCGCGCGCGCACACGCACACACACACACACACACACGCACACACAAATTCTTGCAGTCTGCAAGAATCTTCAGTCTATTGAAGGAGGCAGACTTAATCAGAAGAAGAAGAAGAAGAAGAAATAATGGTTACAGCTCGTTATTCCGAAGGTTCGTTATTCCGAATTTCATTTTCGGATTAACGAATCTCCGGAATAATGTACCTTCGGAATAACGCCACAAATGTTCGGATTAACGAGCTCTTTTTCATTTTCGGATTAACGAATCCGAACCTCTAGGTATAGGGAATTTGTGTTTCGGATTAACGAACCTTCGGCGGAATAACGAATCTTCGGAAAAACGAACCTTTGGAATAACGAATAGCACCCCAAATGGTAATAATAATAATCTACTACTATAATACTCGAAGTTGTTGTTGTTGTCGCGGCCTTATGTATTTCCTGTTTTATTTCGGCGTTGCTGGTTTGTCTATCTCCTCCCGAGCCGTCGGCTCCGGGCAGCTGCGACCGGTGCCATCGGCCGCAGGAGAGTATCCTACGTCGAATGGCGCGGGTTTCGTCCCCTCTCCGCCTCCGTGTCGACGTCGAGGACGAAAAAGAAAAATTAATTAGCAACATGCATAATGCATTTTTGTGCGTGACGAAAGAGCCGAGCGTTATATTCACGGAACCTGCGCTGGCCTCCTGCTTTCTCGATCTTCCATCTTTTAGCTTGCAGAGACACTGGGAGATACTAAAGATGATGGTGCAGCGAAATCTCTGACATCTTCCGGCGGACGCGCACGCACACACACAATGTACCTCGCACAAAGAGATTATACCACAAGAGGGCGTAGTCCAGTGGGGAGGCAGCCGCGCGAGGGAGCTGCCATTTCGCGTTGTGGGAGCCGCCATTGCACGGATCCTGTACAGTAGATGGCAGCGCACTGTTTTATGCGCTCGACTTGAATATTCGGCGCAGTGACCGTGCGTTGTTCGTGCGTTGTTTCATTGTGACGTCACAATGGTCATGTTTAAGCGTCATAATGGTGCTGATGTTGTTTGATTTTATGGCGTGAGTGGGAATGTACGCGAAAAAAAACGTCATAATGCTCAAGTACTGTCTAGTCTACACCCAAGTTTCCACTATTTATTTTGCGAACAACAAAAAGGTCTGGACTCTACCAAATGGTTCAAATGATATGATATCATCGTAGAAATTAATATCTAAACATTTAACCACATTGTGATTCTGAAAATGAAAATGTGTAATGAAGAATAACATATCATTCCAGATATGATATGAGAGATAGACTTAGATCCAGCGCCAGCTAACGCTGCCAGGAGCTGAGTGTGCGCTCCCTCTTCAATTTTGGACGCACTATTTGTACGCACGCGTATGGCGACTACTTACTCTATAGGTATAATCTCTTTGACCTCGCAGAACTCTACACACTCTATACACTGTGTGTATAGTTCTGTGATGTACCTTTGCCTCCGCCTGTTACGTGTACTGAATGTATTGACGATGGTTACACGAATCTGTGTGTGCGTGATGATATGGACTACAAGGGCATATTTTACGTACAGTTCGCCATTATTGGCGTCCCCAAATGAAAACAACGAACGTTGTTATGTAATTGTATTTTGCACAACTGCAGAATACTATATGCAGCTCAGGTACGTCATTTAGTTTGCTCGCCGCGTTTGCTCTCAAGTCCGATGTCATTGTACGCAGACTGTTTAGGACGCGGCTAAATATATTTGCCGATCGTACCCTTCCATATCAGATTACACGCGCAGCTGTGTCCATTCGTTTACTGCAGAGCTGCTGTAATCATACATATTCATAAGATGAGCGGACGTAGAGGAAAACCTCGCTTTGCCGACCGCCTATTTTTAAAATTGCAAGTGGAAATAGAATGTGTGGTTCTATGGTCTATCAAACCAAGTTTTGGTGACAAAAAAAAAGAGGGAGCAAATGAAGACGAATGCAGTGATGTATATATTCTTCTTTCTTCCATAACATGGGAAAAATATTAAAGAAAAAAAATACGAGGTCGTGAGACCCTACTCCCACGGGTGCCTATTAAACCTAATGACTATGATCTCCCCCTCCCCAAATAATAATAATAATAATAATAATAATAATAATAATAATAATAATAATAATAATAAGGATAATGATAATAATAATATAATAATAACTATAATAGGAGCAATAATTGTAGGCCTAATATTGATTATGATAATGTACAGTCTGAAGCAGATGTAGTTCTATATGATATATCAAGCCAAGTTTTGGTGATTAAAAACAAAAAGGAGGGAGCAAAATTATGAAGACGAAAATATCTTATTTTTCTCTCATAACGTGGGGAAAAGAAACAAGAAAAAAAAAACACAAAACAAACCGAGGCCTTGAGACCAGCCGTGGATTCCCGCGGGTGCCCGCGTGGATGCAAGAGCAGGGGGTAATCAAAGTCATAGTGTTAATATCTTCCCGTTTCGACGGGAACAACCTGTGGGCAGAATTTCGGGGAATCTCATTTGCGTTTTTGGTAATTTTTCCCTGAATGTTTTTGTTTTTTGCCCTGCGGAGGTGGAAATGTGTGTGTGCGTGGGGGGGGGGAGGGGTGAGGGGCAACAAGACAACTGTTGGACTTCAACGGGTGCAAATAACCCCTCCAAACTCAAGTTCTATAATAAAAGCAAGTAGTGGCGGGAATGATCCCTACCAATGGACCGGATCGCCGGGCATATACTACAAAAATGTATTATGAAATTTCTGGGAAGGGTGGTCATTTAGAAGACAGCACAATTAACGAAAGAATGAGAAGACTTTTCTTTTTATTTCTTCAATAAAAATGTGCAAAATCGTATTATGAGAAAAAAAAATAAAACCCCTCAGACCCGTGGATTTCCACGGGTGCTGCTAGTAATGATAATAATAATAGTAATAATAATAATAATGATAATAATAATAATAATAATAATAATAATAATGATAATAATAACAATAATAATAATGATAATGATAATAACATATTTATATAGCGCATTTTCCGTAAACAAGCAGTATACATTATATCATGGATAAAAGACAGGATAGATGAAAATAAATCTGTCTACTCAGTCATGGCTAACTGTTCAAAAAAAAAAGAGAGCTTCAGTAAGCGCTTGAATCTAGAAAGAGTTGTGCTCCTTTTCAAAGCAGTACTCATTCACTTCCATTTACACCGGTGAACCTTATAGAGTGGGATCGATAAGATAATATGACACAAAACAAAAAATAAAACAAAATCTATGATTTTGTGTCATTCTAGGGACGACCTTGTGTTCTTACATGCAACATCTTCATTCATACAGAAAATGCTATATATAGGACTTATTTTATCGAGACACTGAGGACAGTTACTGTATAATCCATGATATCAGTGACATCTCATGCACAGTTGGTGATGATACTGTCCAGGTTATATTTAAAGAATCCTGGTATTCCCAAAAGCGATAAACAGCTAAACCTGTTGTTTCGTACACAATCCCATGGTATTCCCATTATACCTGGGGGTATGGACGGGCAGGTGTAGACTTGTCTTTTTTTTTCCTTGTTTCGAATATGTAGCGAATCCGATTCTACCTTCTCCTTTGTTTATCTCTTGTAACGAAAACGAAAGAAAATCGGAGACAAATGAGCGCCTTCACTGTAGAGACTTCCATAAAACCAGGGAGGTTCCCACCTCCCTGATCAAACTGCAAACCTGATAACCTCACCTACACAGTGACCTAGAGCAACCTTTTAGATTCAAATGCCTTCACAAAGGTCAATACAATGTAAAATTCTATGGAATTTATTGACCAAGTAATCATGACAGTGTATGCTGTGTATCCCCACTTTCTTTTCACAATATACAAAGGAATAGGTAGGGGTCTAACCATTTGCCTCCCCCACCCCCCCCCCCCCCCCCCACCCCACACTAACACACGCAACCACTTCTTTCTCTTTTTTTTTTACCCCGGAAGTGACACCAGAAAATGTGGTTAAGCTTTCTTTTCTTTTCTTTTTTTTTTGCCCTAAATTGTACCAGGAAGGCCCCCTTTTTCAGGCGCCGACCTCAATTCTTATAGTGAAACTGCTATCTCCCATATGACATCATCTATGTTTACTGTGATTTATCATACATTCAAAAACATTCTTCTACCCTATCCCAATCACTATGAATTCTGAAACTTGTTATACCCAGTATAACCAAATATATTGTTGTTCAAATACAAAGGTCTGAAAAACAATCCGGAGTTCTCCTTTAAGCAAGCAATGTTAAAATGGAATTACATAGCTTTCTGAAATAATGTTATGTGAGCCTAGCTCCTATGTTATTATACTTGTTCAGTGTAATTTGTTTGGGGTTTTTCAGAGTATTGTTTTCTCTGCTCAAGTACCACCGATATATTCCATAAATCTATACTTGGAGCTGTCGATTTTATATATGCTGCATGGTCGAGAAATCATGAAAATCGTCTGGACTTCCCATTTACCTCTCAACACCCCTGTTTCGACAACATGGAGTGAAGGGATTGAGTCTGTAGAATGGGCAAACGTCTTGATGCTAATGCAGTTTGTAAGGGCCTACTACAAGTGGTGATTGAATATTTAACGTGTTGAGATCTATATAGGGTAATTGATATCTTGAGATCCTAATAGAATATAGTGGAAAGTTGTCGTTCAGAAATTATTACGAGGACCGTAAGATCATGCTTAGGCCTGCCTATTACAAACGTCGAGATCGATTAGGCCCTTTTCATGACTACAACACTCATATCCAAAATGAAACAAATGATGTAACGTGACATCAACCATAAAATTTTACCAATTACTTAAATCGAATAAATACATTTTATCGCTAATTTTCATTTGTTATTCAGTTTCAATTCTGCCTTTTTTTAACAAACAAGCAAACAAACGTAAACATAACTTGACTCAAATGAAAAAAAAAAAATGAGCCAAAGAATAATCGTATATGTCATCGTTACAGCATAGGTCAATAAACTTGAAAATTACACATAATAATTGCCTGATTAAAAAAACAGAGAGATTGATATGAATAAATTAGAAAGGCAGGAGACTCCACATACTGTCTGATCTTCATAGAGAACTCATTAAAGGGAATTCCGGACCAATGAAAGTTAGTCTGAAAAGAAAATGTAAAATATTACAACCACAACAGTGAACATTTTGGTCAAAATCGGATTTAAAATAGAAAAGAAAAAGAAATATGATCATGTACTCACAGACACAGACACACATATTTATGAAACTCAATTTTCAAACGTTATTTCTGGTTAACTAACTTTGACATCTTGATCAGTCGGATATGATAAGATTTTAGACAATTATAGGGCAAAATTGCGTTTTAATGAAAACCAAAAAATTCAAAACTTTAGACACAAATTGTATGGTAAGCTGTGATTGAGGGGATAATTCACTGCATTGCATACTTTAGTGAAATTTTGATTAGCGAAATTTCACAATTTCATAACCTTCTTAATTTTCATCCAATATTGATAAGTTTTCATCGTTGTGCATAGAGAAATTTACTCTTTCTTTTCAGACTAACTTTCAACTGGCCTGGGATTCCTCTTTAACGCAGACATGATATAAATAGCCCCTTGGAATACAATGCACGCATAGCGTGTCTATAATATAGGCCCTAATCATTGTAGAAACAGTCTTGGAGGGATGTTAAGAGTGCGGACGTGCATGAGCGCAGGGCTTTGTACTGTATGTGCGTCGGTGCAACATGAACGGTGATTCGTGTATGTGTGTGGGTGTATGTGGGATGTACTAGTAGTTGAGGATACGTGTGCCTGTGTAAGAATCAAAGAGTGTTATTATTACTAACTAAGTTCTCCAACGTTATACAGAAGCACTTATCGATAATTGCTCTATATACTAGTACATAATACCTGTGACAATTTTACTTGCACTTTCGTGATTTCGTAATGAACTACACATTACACCTATACATATACCAACTACTGTCAAAGTCATACATCTTTATTCATGCTGCATTTAGTCCAGGACACTCGGCACATGCAAGAGAATTACTAGTAAGAAGGTATGTTTGCCACGACTTACTAAAAAGGGAAACTTTGACACCCGTATATAAAAGTAAAGTCTCAAAATTAAGCTTCATTGAAATATAACATGATGGAAAGCTACAAAATTTTTGTCTTTCAAACGATTAATTTGCATAATCACTTAACATCACTTATATAATCTTAAATAGGCCCCTATATATACATAATAATAATAGTAATGAAGCGATGCGATGGTCCTCTCGGTTCTTCTCTTAGTCTAGTGGGATTTCTGAAAAAGGGCTCTCTAAAATGGTGTTAGAGGCATTTTTGAGTAAAAGTTGGGAACCGATCTCTTTTACCTAATTTGAGTATGCTGAATCTGAAAAATCCGGTTCCCAAGCGAAATTCGCCGATCTTGACCATCTAATTTGCATAAACAAAATGGCTGCCAAGCCACAGAAATGATCAGTTTCAGATACGCATTTACTAGGAATTCTTTGCAAACGAGCTGGAAAAAGTGATTTGAAATGTTTGTACAGAGAATATAATTACCAATAAACGTTTCTCAGACGGTAAATAGTATATTTTTTCATCACTATGCAAATTAGGACTGAAATATGCAGATGAATGTATATATATATATATATATATATATATACATTAACACTAGAGGCAAATTAAATACTAAATAATTATGTAAACTTTAAGGTTTTGAGGGTTAGGAAAACTCCGGTTCCCAAGCGAAATTCACCGATCTTGACCATCTAATTTGCATAAACAAAATGGCTGCCCAGCCACAGAAATTGTCAGTTTCGGAGACGCGTTTTCTAGAAATTCTTCGCAAACGATCTGGGAAAAAAAAGTGATTTCATATTTTGTACATAGAATAGAAGTAGCAGTTTGAGGGATAAACATTTCACAGATGGTAACTAGTATATTCTAATCATTATTTTGCAAATTAGTACTGAAATATGCAGATAAATGTATTAACACTGGATGGGTAATTGTTACAATTTTTTTCTTGAGAGGCAAGTTAAACACTAAATATGTAGACTTTAAAGATTTGAGGGTTAGGAAAACTCCGGTTCCCAAGCAAAATTCACCGATCTTGACCATCTAATTTGCATAAACAAAATGGCTGCCCAGCCACAGAAATTGTGAGTTTCAGACACGCATTTTCTAGATTTTTTTTTTTTTTTTTTTTTGGGGGGGGGGGGGGGTAAACGAGCAGGAAAAAAAGTGATTTGAAATCTATGTACATAGAATGGAATAAGCAACTTGAGGGATAAACGTTTCTCAGGTGATAAATAGTATATTTCTTACGTAATTATGCAAATTAGTACTGAAATATGCAGATAAATATATATCAACACTTGAGGATTTTTTTTTTCTTGAGAAAGCAGTTAAAAACACAAGATATAGAGACTTTAAGGTTTTGAGGGTTTGATAGTGACCAGAATCCCTTCTCAGTGGTATCAAAATAAATGCAAATATTGTAATTGGTATGCAAATTATATGTAGGCTTCATGAGTTTTAGATGCATGCAGTTCATTCAATAGCCTATATACCCTGGTAAAATTCTATTTTTTCAAATCCTCTAAAAAGGTCCTTTTGTATTTTTTTTAAAGAATTCAAGTTAGGAACCCGATTCTTAACCAAAATTGATTGTGCTAGGCAAAAAAACAAAAAAACAAAAAAAAACAACAACAAAACAAAACAAAACAAAAAACGGTCTTTTTCAAGCGAATGAACTTTAACATCTTATTTGCATAATACATGCAAATATAGCTGCAATATTGCCATAAAATTGATAATTCCATGAAAAATATTTGTAGTACATCGATAATCGCAAAACAAATTGGTGAAAACTCTCTCTATGCGGAGCATGACTCAACTTTTTAGGGGGGATGCCATCGATCAATGCCATTTTGTTCATGTGCAACATCCTTTATTGTATTGTTCCAATATACAAATCTGTAGCATTAGCACGGAAATTCTATTTCCCAGTTAAACAGAGCATGGTAATCATATATATATAAATGATTATATTTGATTATATATAGCAAACATTCGTTTACAGGTCGAAATGGGAAAGGTGGTTTTATTCTATTTTCTCTTGAAGCGTTTTATTTTTCTTGAAAGTCGACGAAAAATACCTTTAATGTCACAACAAACGTTACTGATGCCCCAATGAATAAACAAAATTATATTGTAAGTCTGCTTGATGAGTTAATTATCTATATATAAGACTGAAGAAGGATCCACTGGAAAGTTAAGCTTGTAGAATAGCACTGTATGGCTAAAGATCAAGAAGTTTAAGATCGCGATCTCCAAGATCTCAAAAGGCGCGGCCAAATTGGCAAATTATCGAAAAGTTTAAGATCGTAAGTTTTTCAAGTGCGTGAGACTGCAAACTTTCCGAGAAACTTCCCATTACAGCCAGGGATATTTCATTTTATAATGCTGTGATTGCCAAACTTCTCGATCTTTTGCCAGTGTGACCGGACAACAAAAGATCATGAAGACTTCGCGATATTAAACTTTGCGATCTTTTGCCACTCTGACCGCGTTTTATCATGATAATAGCAGTGAGGGAGAAGAAATGGAAAAAAAGATGCGTGGCACTCATCTACCTATATTTGATCCGTATACATCTGTTATAAGAATGTAACTTAGTCAACTTCCAAGACAGTTTGAACTGTGAAATTGCCTCGGCCAATGCAATCTGCGAAATAAGGGGTTTACACCTTCCTGTTCCTTTTTATTTTTGTTTTCAATATACGTAGATAATATGCCGCCAGTGACAACCACCAAGTATGATGCATTTTAATTTATTCCTAACTGGACGACGCCACGCTCCCTTGTCTGTCTGACTTCTGATATATCTCACCAGGTGTGATTCAGATCATAGAAATGACACTCTCAACAAACAGGGCATCTAACTTTAAGGGCAAGTGGATTGTAAGAACTAAAGAATAATGGATACTCGTTAGAAACCATATTGAAACATACAGAATAGATTCCACTTCATATCAGACGTATTAGTCGGCATTTTTCCTCTCATTATATGCTTTATCAAGTATAGTTTTTAGATATCCACGTTTCATTTGAATTTCTGCCCAAGAATTAGGATATGGATCTTTTCATAGAGGACCTGGGTTTTCCAGCACCTTGCGAACATGAAGTTACTTTTGTTCCCTTGAGAGATAACATCGATCCTACAGCTACATTACAGAGGCCTTCTTCCGTAGATACTGGAGTTGTGCTTTTTCTGCCAGACTGATACTGACAGTATCACTCTTATTAAAGCAAGTGATCAATGACTCACAATCATCAAGGATGCTGCTTGTACGAGAAGAAAACTAAAGGGTTCAAAGAACATGGTTTTTATCAGTCGTCTTTATAAGAATAAACTCATATTCGATTCAAAAGATGCATCACACAAGCTCGTTTGGCACAAAATAATATGTTCCGCAATTTTACCGACAAAAGTATACTGAACTCTCGCGGAAGCAGTTCAACGACAATACTCCTGTATTAAAAAAAAAGATTATAAAAAGAAGAAAATCCTGCTCATTGTGCCAGACCTGATCTTTCTTCACCAGTAGACAATGGGTGGGAAGGTTTTGATCTACAGCCTGTCTACAGCCTGTACAACTGATATATCTAGCTCCAATCCTGCAAAGTTACCTTAAGATGATTTCACGTGCATGCGAAAGCAATGCAGAATTTTTCGATGCAAATGTCACAAATCAGGCCTACGATGTACAGCAGTGTGTGCATGTTAGCAGCAATGTGATGATGCAACCCTTGCATGAATGTAGATCAATTTAGCTCGATTGAAAGAAATAGACTTTTCGACTCAGATTATGTTTCTTTTCAGCCAAAACATAAAGGTGTTGATGACTAGTACAACGTTCATCCTTCGTTTCTGTTTCCGACACTGTCCGCGAGATACCAGGATTTTTCTTACATTTGTTTTTTTTTGCTTGAGCCTGCAGAGTGGGTGGAAAAAAAATAAATTATGACGAGATTTATGAAAGTTGCCACTTGATTTTAAATTCAATAGATTGAAAATAATTGTAAACCAATCTATCCAATAAAAACGACAAAGTACATGCAGGGAAAGATAAAATGACATTGCACTTATCCATAGAGTAATGTGATGTGATTGCCCGATAACTTTGATGGCAAGACCTTGTTTTGGTGGTAGATATGCATAGAAAATGGGTGAATATTTGCATAATTCATTATGCAAATGAGATCATAGATGTGTGTTGTTTAGTAGTTGCTCTCTCTCTCGTAATCACACCAGGAATCAGTAACAGGTCTTGATGTAATAACTGTTATATTCATATATTGCGGCAGTGCGTTGTAGAATCTCGAAACCTGCCTGGTCTACGGCCTCTTGAATATCAATTTGCAAACATATTTCCCTTTAGTGTCATTCAGTTCTTTGATTGATTCCAGTAATTGATTCACTTCGGACTCTGACGACATGATAATGTGCAACTTTTTTGCCCGATAACTTAGCTGTATTTTCAAACGCCAAGGTACATTTTGATAGCAAGTTTTTGTTTAAGGGAATATATCCATAGAAATGGCCAAGTGTTTGTATAATTTATATGCAAACTAGATTATTAGGGTATTTCTAATAGTTTTTTTTTCTTGTATCTCCTTATCACAAAAGAATCATCAACTTATGTCTTGATATCATAACTATAATGATTCAGATTCATAAATCGCGGCAATGTGTTGTAGAATCTTGCATACCATGCACCTTGCATACGTTATTGCAAATATCTTTATGCATTTTTTTATTCTGAATTGGTTGATTCCAGTACTTGATTTCCCCCGGGCTCAGATGACACCATGTACACTTTGTTTGACCGATAGCATATCTATTTTTTTCACTATGCCAAGGTGCATTTTGATAGTAAAACTTTGTTTTCGGGGAAAATATGTTGAGAAAATTAGAAAATTTTTGCATGATTTATTATGCAAATGAGATGCATATTTTATTTCAATACTTTAAGTTGGTTCTTTATCACACTAGGAATCGTGAACCGGTCTTGATTCAATGAAAACTATCATCACATTTATGATTCAGATCCATATATTGCGGCAATGCGTTGTAGAATCTAGAATCCTACCAGTTATGTATCCTCTAGTATACCAATTTGCATCTAGATATTTGCATAAGTGTGATTCAATTATTTTGAATTTATTGAATTCTTTTGAATTGATTAATTTTGATTCGACTTTGGCGACACCAAATACTTTTGGTTTGCCCGATAACTTGTTAAAATGATTAAAAACAGAAGTAAACACGTAGGTATATATGCACGTGTATAGTATACTATACATGTGCGTAGATATATGCGGTAATGCATTGCTGTATCAGCGGCAACTCCTAATTTGCATATTTCACTTCTTAATTTGCATATATAAGTAAAAGTTATGAACAACTGATGACCTAGCTATTGTCTTTGCACCTTAATTTCTGAAATTATTACTATTTCTGCATGTCTAGGGAGATTTTATGAAAATTAGAACATCGAAACACCTTAAAAAGCAATGAATTGGCGGCCATTTTGTTTATGCAAATTAGATGCTCTTAGACTCAAAATTCCGCTTGGGAACCGGAATTTTTGGATTCAGCGTACTTGAATTATACAAAATAGACCGGTTCCCAACTTTTACTAAAAAATGCCTCTAACAGTCACATTTTCCCCAAATCCCACTAGACTATCTTGTAGGCCTAGAATTACCTAGGCAGTTATTATGAACGCTATACTATTCTTAGCACTGGCGACAAATAACTCTTTTCCTGAAAATAGACAGATAGATCTCCGAACCACAGTACAACTTTTGTGCGATTAGAAGCAGATACTGTAATATAATATTTCTTTTTTAAAACATCAACTGAAAAATAAGGGGCATTATACTCAGGGCATTCCAGACAATTTTTATAATCTCACATCTCGTGGTAGCTAGGCCTACATAAATCGACAGCTCCATGTTGTCCCCCCCCCCCCTCACAGATTCGTGGAATTTATTGTGTTCCTTGAGCAGAGAAACCAGTAAACTGAAAATCTTAAACACATTACATTGAACAGTGTTAATGACATCAGAGCCTCACATATTTCAGAAATGTAACAGTGTAATTCCATTCAAAGGTTGCATTGGTGTTTTATAAGTCCGTAATTCAGTCAAAATATGATTATTGTGATATTTTCTGGGGGACTATGGGGATAGGATTAAAGAACAGACTTCAAAAGCAACAAAATCGTGCCCTTCGAACAGTTATGGGCGTAAACTGGGAATTTCCTTCCGAATCTATCATGAACTGAAAATTGATAAACTTGAAATTTGGAGGAAAAAGCGAACTCTTTATACAATGTATAAGATCGCACATGAAATGTTACCATATGTTATTTGTAAACTTTTTCAGTTTAAGAATAATGAGTATAATCTTAGACATCAAATGAATAATTTTCAATTACCAAAAGTTTGTACTGAATTAAAAAAAAAAAGAAGTTTGTTGTTTAGTGGGGTAAGATTTTGGAATAGCTTAACGAATGAGATAAAAGTGCTTGGTTGGAACGACTTCAGGAGACAGGGGAATAATTTCATAACGTTAAATATTTTAGTGTAATAAACACCGGAGATTAGTATGAATGAGTGGGCGGGGGGGGGGGGGGATCAGTCTGCAATTAGCTGATTTCGTTTGTGTATTTTACTATGACAATTATCTTGAATTTTGTATAATCTTTGATAAGTTCATTTTGTACATATTTGTAGGTTTTAAGTTTTGTACTTTTGTTACCTCATGTTACCTCATGTTATTTGTACTAACTTTTGCTATGCTGTTTTGTTTTGTTTTGTTTTGATTTGTTTTGTTTTCTTACTCATTTTCAATTATGTAATTTTTGTATTGTACAATTCATTGTGTAACGTGTATTTCTAATTCATGGACTGGCTGAAAAACAGCCTCCGGCTGAGCCCGGTACCGTGACAAAATGAAATAAATGAATGAATCAATGAATGGTTACCGCTTGCTCAACAAGTTCACCTATTAAGAATCTATGCCTGCCTTCTTCTTTTGTTCTACTTCCGACGAAATAACAGTATTCCATAACATAATAGAAATAGGTTTAATGCATCTTGTTTCGCAATAGTCCTAAGACTTGAAATTATGATTATGATTATGATTATGATGATGATGATGATTATTATTATTATTTTAATTATTATCATTATTATTATTATTATCATCATTATTGTTGTTATTACATTATTATTATTACTACATTATTAACGTTTTAGGTTGCCGTTTAAAAAAACAAAAACATACGAAATAAAATACAGGCACTTCACAAAATTCATATGTTCCTTTTGGACTGGCTCCATTTCATAAAATGTTGTATGATAGTAAATCTTGCTGGAATGGCAATTGTCATGGTAACGACAAGAATCCAGCCTCCTGATTGGATGTTGCTATGGGAAATTGCCATTCCAGCAAGATTTGCTAGATTCTAACATATTTCATGAAATGGGGCCCAGAAATCTATACAAGCAAACAAACATGAGGTTGGCATTAACTCTACAACTTCCTTCATAAAGGACGTCTGGAAGTAAGACTAAGTATAAGCAAACGTGAAGTCTACCGTATTGACCGATTCTGTGACGCGCTATGTGTGTTTTTGGTATGGGCAGCGCCATTATGCGGTGTCTCAGCCGACCCCCCCCCCCCCCCCCCTCTCCCCCACCCCCTTCCGCGCACGGAATGAAAAACTGATGCATGGTTTTTTTAGCCAATGGGCGTCTCGTACTGAGTGCGCGAATGCTTGCTTAGGGTGGGATTTCACGGAGCACGCGAACGATTTGCGAAGGACGCGAATGACAAAATCCAACATTCGGAAAAGTTTTTCTCCGAATGCGTTCCGACAATGAAGCCGAAAGTTTCCACGACGTATGTGCGAATGTCGTTTGTTTCATTGCTAAAGTACAGCATGTTACCTACACGAAGAACACGCGACGGAAATGCGAACAACGAAAAAATTTCAATAATCATGGGATAAAATGTACCCAAGGAGAGGTGGAAGCTGTCTTGAGTTGATTTCTTTTTCTTTCCTCTATTTCTCCTTTCTTTTTCTTTCATTTTTCTATCGAGTGCTTGCCTACATTCTTTTTTCCTAGGACCTATCTCCACTAGTAAAGCATTTGATTTTTTTTTTTGCAGTTCCTCCAACACATAATCTCTATAGTTCAAAAGAAGTTTTGCATACTTTAGATTAATATTAAGTGTATTCTGCGATTTTTTTTTTTTTTTTTTGCATATCAAACACTGCTTTCTCTTTGCTAGTCTTTAATTTCTTTTGTTACTGTAGTTGTTAATATAAATTGTTTGATGTTTAGATGTATGGTACGATTCTTATTTGTAGAAAACGTATAGGTCATACATCCCCAAACGTGCGCCAAACGTTCGCGAGAATGTCTCAAAAGGTACGCGAACAGTTTGCGATTACGTCGTAAAATGATCGGAAAAACTTCGCAGATTTCGCGTAACATACGCGAGACAATCTCCAAAGTTTCGGAGTCTGTTTGGGGTTTCACGAACATTTCACTAACATCGCGCGTGTCTTGCGACGGTCTTGCGCATATGACGAGGCTTTAAAGACACTTTCGAGAACAATTCACGAGCAAATCACGACCAAATGTGCGGAAAAGGTTCGCAAAAAATGTCAAACTTTTTTGAAATTATCGCCGAAGTAAAATCGACATTCGACGCGCGAACAAGTGACGACGCTTCCGAACTCTCACGTTCGTTTGGCGATCTTTTGCAGACTAAAATACGAATGCTGGATTTTGCCATTCGCGTCCTTCGCAAATCGTTCGCGTGCTCCGTGAAATCCCACCCTTTTAAAGGGATCGTACAGTTTTGGTTGAGACTAAATTTCAGGTTTCTAACATTTTTTGGTGAAATAATGAGAAACCTCTTATGAAATATGAAAGAGCATGTAATTCTATGAGGAATTAAACGTTTATTTGATGAAAATTGGTTTTGAAATGGCTGAGATATAAAAAAAAGAGCGATTCTATTAAAGTGTGGGACCCACACTTTATTACTATCGCTTTGTTTTGCTTTGTTTTGGATGTTTCAGTCATTCCAAACCCGATTTTCATCAAACAATTTTTGAATTTTTCTTAAAATGGTATGCTCTGTACTTTATCATGAAGCGTTTTCTTGGTATCTCGCAAAAAGTTTAAAGCCCAATTCTCATCTCCACCAATACTGTACCATCCCTTTAATAGTGCGCGAACCTTTGTTACAAGTGCGCGATAAACATGTTGCCCGTGGGGTGGGGAGAGGAGGGGGGGGGGGGGGTCGGCTGGGACACCGCAAAATGAGCTCATGGCTGCGCCTAGTGCCACAAATTGTCTGCTACCCTCAACGAACTCGAATCGGTCAAATTACCCAAAGAGATTTTCCCCAGTGCGCAGTGGAGTCTACCCAATCCGGTCCGATTATCGACGATGGAATCCCAAAAGGGCTATCCAACCTCGAAGACGGTATGATATATTCATCACATAAATAATGCTTTTTATGCCGTCTGCCCGACTGATGGGATGTTCCTGGTTTCAACTGTCTTGAATGAAGAAGGACTGACTAATTTAAGCATCATACATTAGAAAGTAGGAAACTGCTTGTAGTCCCATTCGTGCCAATATATGTTGTACGTTTTGGGGCATCATTCTGCTGCAAAACAATTAATTTTACATACTGGGATTTTTTTGGATATGTAACTAGTGGTAGCTCTAGTCTCTTTACCATAGATTCTATCTATCTATGCATTCTTATAGTACGTGGTACTGAAGACATAGATAACAGCAACGTCAAAATTACACACCGGGTATTAGCTTTGTTACTGATGATGTAACGCTTCCCGAATTTCTCACAAAAAGTGTTCTTTAGATCGCTTTATCTTGATTTTAAAAATGCAAAAGCTCCGTCAAGTGGGAGGGGGCATCCCCCTCCCACACCCTCCCCCTCTACCTCATTAGATTTTGTATACATACACATAGATGATGCACATGCGGAATAAGAGCTAAATGCCGTGATTTTGCTATTAACACTTTCCTGAAAAAAAAAAATCCAAATTATTTCCAGAATTTTTTTTTTTTTGGGGGGGGGGGGGGTGGGGAAACTAGAAAAAAATCCAAGTATTGCACCAAAAGTTTGCACCAGATCGCTGAATTTCAGGTCTAAAAATGGAAAATCACCTTCATGTGGGAGGAGAAATATCCCTTTTGTATATACACACTCGTGAGCATGGCTTTTCTGTTTGATTGCTTAACAGACAATGTTCATGAAATTAATTGTAACAATAGATTAATACAAGAAGTTTATTTAAATGCTACCACTTTATAGACAAATTGTTCAATAATAATCCACATCAAAATATCCTGCTACCTTAAACAAGTGGGGCCATTTCAAGTCGATAAAAGACGGAAAAACATGCATCAAATTGCACCATTTACAACATAAAAATGCAAAAAGTTCTCACCGTGGGAGGGGGAACACCCCCCTCCCACACCCTCCCCCCCCCCCCCCCCCCCCCCCCCACTCCGCACGCTCGGGCTCGGTCGCTTTGCTCCCTCGCATAGTCACTGTTCCTCCCAATATCACAAGATCCTTATCCAGGCTAGGCCGGTGCGTCTAAGCGGGGGGTTTCAAGTCGATAAAAGATGCAAAAAGATGCATCAAAATTGCACCATTTACAACATCAAAATGCAAAAAGTTCTCCCCGTGGGAGGGGGAACATCCCCTCCAATACCCTCCCCCCCCCCCCACCTTCCCTCCGCTCGCTCAGGTTCGGTCGCTTGGCTTCCTCGCATATAGTAACCACCATCCTCCAAAGATCACAAGATCATTATCCAGGCTACGCCGGTGCGTCTAAAGCGGGGGATGGGGGGTTGTTGACCTTAATACACATCCCCCCCCCCCCCCCCTCCGGCTGCGCAGCCCCCCAAACTGAAAAACGTTCCGCGGCCCCTGGACCTAACGTTAGTACTAGATAGTAGCTGGATGGCTAGAGTACAAATGCTTTGCTAAAGTATAACTAGTTAAAGGGATGGTATAGTTTTGGTGAGTAGTTTACATTAGTAGCTAGTAGTTAGATAGCCAGACGGCTAGAGTAGAAACGCTTCTTGCTAAAAACTTTATAACTAGTTAAAGGGATGGTATAAATTCACTCAATACTAGTTTTGGTTGAGTTGAAAATTCAGCTTTTAACTTTTTGCGGGATACTTATAAACTACATTATGAAATTTTAAAAAGGGGGGTCTATGCAATTGACAGGAACTTTGTCACCGACAAATGGTCGATATTTGCGTTGTGTAGGGAGAAGAGTTACATGGGGTGTGTAGAAGATCATTAAAGAGTGTAAGATGAGTCAGTGTAAGACATTAGTGTACAAAAATGACGCAAGGCAAAATTGATTTAGATGGTCTGCTGACTAGTGATTGGTACTGAGGTAAGAGACTTTCTAGGCGTGACAAATAAATCAAAGTTGCTAACAGTAGTTGTTGAGAATGACATGACTGGAGGCAGATCAACTGACCGTTGATCGATGACAGATTTCATGAATCTGTTGGTCATCCTATTTGGTAATTTTATGCTGCATTCTTCTTGTTCCCTTTTGCATCGCTTTAATTCAGCCGGTGATCCATGTGTTCGCCCGGAACATAGCCAGCAAGGTCCTAAAGTCAGAGTCGAAGCCTCTCCTCCTCAGTCTAGCGCTGGAAGACTACTCGCCAGCCGTTCTCAGGGGCATTCAGAAGGTCATCGAGGATTACCTGTTATGAGAAACAAGACTGGTGAGTTTTCTGGTCCTCAGTATGCTACTCTGCTCATGAGGGTCACTGAGGTATTAAGTCTTTATGTGCCAATTTCGCACATCCGACTCAGTTGACGGCGTGCCAACTTCGTATATTCTGCTCATACCCACAAACCCGCCCAAACAGATCAATATATTGCCAAATGCCGGCAGTACAATGAAAGCTTTTCTCATGCTTCATTCCGTTCATCTCATATATAAGCTTGCATTTTATGTGGTGATTTACTATCAAGCAGTGTTCCCTAATAGATTTTGCTCGTCAATTCAAAGTTTCCGTCACTGTTTTGTTTGCAAAAGTCATGCCTTTACACTAATGTAGCTATTGGTCATTTCAAAGAAAAGTGATCATGGCTTTGTCATACAATTCACATCAAAGCAAAGCTTGGCATTTTCTCTGCATCTTTGCTCACAGCATGTACAGCTTAACAGAAATATATAGAAGTTACATGGATTTTAAAAAACAGAATGTTTTCTCAAAGCATGACTATGTTGGTGTCTCAGAATAATGTGGCACACAGGGGGTTTCCAACTTGGCACAGGAGTTAACAAACTCTTGGTGCCAAAGAGTAATTTCCTTACTTTTGAAGATAAACCTTCTTTGTATTTTTGTTTAATTTTCTTTATTCAAGGTACTTGACAACTAACTTTCACTGTTTGGGGGTTTTTACTAGTTATTGTTTTGTTGCTTTGTTGGATCTCTTGTTAATATTGTGCTTTCAATCTATGGTGTGATACCAGTTAACCCTTTCTGTGCCAGGGAATGTGGATAATGTGTACAACGCCATGGGGTTTGCTGTGATAAGAGACATTCAGAATGCACAAAGGGTTGACAGATTATTTCAATTCGCAATTCGCGTTTCACGTTTATTTCATTCAAACAGATAAAAAACATCCAGACAAGGTACATAATTGAATTCAGATTGACAATACAAATGTAACAGAATGTGGAGACAGCAAGAAAAACAAAGTTTTATGAGCAGCTGCCACCATAACAAAAGCATTTATAATAAAAGTCATGTTAAGTCGAACAAATACATGTGCATAGAAATTAGAACCAAAGTAATTAAAAACACATATTGAGAGAAATACAATAGACACATAAAAACAAGACAAAAAAAAACCAACAACACACACATACAGAGTAATGCCCAAATACATAGATTACTTTTCTTTTTCCATTCAAAATGATTTAAATCTTCGTTTAAAAACATTTAAAGATGGACTCATTGTAATTGCCTGTGGCAAATTGTTCCAAATTAAAGGTCCTCTATACAAAACAGAATATAAACCAACATTTGTTTTATTAAGAGGTAAATGATAATTCAAAGGATTTCTCAAACAATACAAATAGATACCACTATTTAACTGAAACAAGGAAGAAAGACTTGGAGGAATGCAATTTTTAAAACATAAATACCAGTACATAAATACACTAATATCATAATTGTTCAATTCAAAAATATCTAAGAATTATTACATTATTTGTCCTCATATCCCCAAGATATTGTGTAGACAATTTCTCATGGATTTATCAATTGTTTTTCTATCTTAGTCTGTAGTTCAGCTTCTCTGTAATTTTTATGTGCTCTTTGGATGGTATTCCTGCAGATGTGGTGACTGCTTGCATAATAAAATACATCATACTGTGATATGTTGCTAAATTTTGAGAAGCCATTGAAAATATCAAAGTGAAATATTAGGGGACGTAATTCAATTCAATTCAATTCAAGTTTATTTCCACAAATTCAGTTCAAAAAACATACAGATAGACAATCAATCAAAATATATACAAACCAAAATTATTTCAAGTAAGTTGGCCCTACATAGTCATAATGAAAAAGTGTGTGATGGAGATTAACATAACAATTTGAGTAATGGTTGTAATAATCAGCAGTAGGCCACTGGCCTTTCGAGGCCGATCCCATGAACAAATTTACAATATTGAAGCTGTACGTCATTGTATCGTTTATATCAAAATATCAGATTTTTTGCCACTATGTGATCAACATTATGTGGGGCAAAGGGTACAAGTAGATGATATACAATAGGATTGAAAGAAGGGGGATGCTCGGCTTTCCAATACATACAATGTACTTCAAGAATCACAACCAGGTGTATGTTTTGTAAATCATTTTGCAATCAAACGTAGTGCAAGTTGCACCTTATCACACTTCGAGGTGGAGAGGTACATTTTGTAACACTCACTGTGCAGGATATGTGAGTTTCATGTCTGTAGCATGCAGAATACAGCAAACTATCTACCACTTTGTGCATGTGACATCATAGGAGAGAATGCTTCTTATTCTTTGGCCAACACTTCCACTCTATTTGGAAGATTTGAATGCTCAGTTTGTCATTGGAAACAAGTGAAACATTCCCCCTCCTATCTTCATACACAATCTTTGAACTCACAGGCCCACAAGTAACCTATGGTACTGTATGATATATAAGCCATATATTTCACGAATTTTGTGAGTCAGGTGTTTTGGGGTTTTTTTTGGTGTGAATTTATAGATAATATAAAGTTTTGGTACCTCAAAAGTTTCCCTGAGTTTCCTTGTCTTAGTTTGTGTTTCAGGTCAAAGTACCTTTCATATAACTAACACTGTGAGACTTACTTGCCCCAAAGTGCTCTCATGTCTTAGTAATCATGCAATAATGGTTTCGTACAATACGTGTATATTGATTGATACGTGTATAGATTGATACGTGTATATTGATTTCCTGCAGCTTTAGTTTAATTCAATTTTCATTTGCTCTTGTGATGCGTAACATTGTAAACTTCACATATTTTTCTTTGTTACTACATTGTATTGATGTGGTATTATTTTGTGTATGAAAATGTTGTTGGAAATGAAATAAAATGAAATGAAATGAAATGAATGAATTGTCGCGGTACTGCGTCGAGTCAAACTAACGGCTCGTTCGAATTTTTCAGAGCCCGCTCTGCTCTGGTACGAAACCATTATTGCATGATTGCTAAGACATGAGAGCACTTTAGGGCGAGTAAGTCTCATAGTGTTAGTTATATGAAAGGTACTTTAACCTGAAACACAAACTAAGACAAGGAAACAACATGTGAAAATATCAACTCTGATCCTGGTGTGAATTCTATGTGCATGCCTACATTTCTCTGTTCTGTCCTGCATTTCACAATCGTGAATTTAACCATTTGTGAAATTGTAGGGAAGTCCTGGGCCCCATTTCATAAAAAGTTGATATGATAGCAACTCTTGCTGGAATGGCAATTGTCATAGTAACAACAAGAATGCAACTATCTGATTGGCTGTTGCTATTGAAAGTTGCCATTCCAGCAAGAGTTGCTATCCTAACATCTTTTGTGAAATGGGACACAGGTTTGCAAAAAAATAACCTTGCTATAATATGCCGTATACATGTACAATTATAGTAAGACGGTTTCACTATTCGTAGCTTTCAAGTACAAGTTTACGCATCACTATTCAAAATATTTTGTATTTGCCACAAATATACACTGAAAGACAACTCTCTTTAATACCAGCATGTTGGGCATTATGTATTGGGACCCTCTGCACTACTACTTATGTCTATGTTTTTAGCAACTTTCAGGAGTCTGTTTTCGTAAGGTTTTATCATAATGAGAAAATACTCATGGTCTGGACTGCTGTTGTTGATTCTGAATGTTTTTATGGGTCACATGTACTGTTGAAAATGAAATACACGTAAATTGTGAATAGGATTGTCGGTAGTTCCCGAGTCAAAACGATCTAATTGTAACTTTATCTGCCTCTTTATCATTCTACAAGTTATTTTCAGAATATATTTGTTTGTGTTGAATCCACATCATTTGCCCATGGAGCTACCCCATAACTAGTCCATCAACATTCTTACTTGCCTCTTGCTTTCGACCAAATACCTAGAACCCTGTCCATGTTTCCAACCTTTTTTCAGTATTGATTTTCTTTTTTGTTTCTTTTTTGTTATACTGTGTCCATCAAAGTTGGTATGCAGTGACGGATCCAGGCGGGGGCGAACCGCCCCCTAATGTCTTGTTAAAACAAAAAAGATTAAAACAAAACAAAAAAAAAATGGGGGGGCCCTTTAATTTTGTAAAGGCGCCCCCTCTTTATGGAATTTCTGGATCCTCCCCACCCCCCCCCCCTTCCTGGTATGTATTGCCAAGCTTTGTGTAGCTTTATGTAAAAAAAAAAAAAAATTGTGTAAGTTTGTTGTAATCTTGACTTGTATGCAGTCTTTCTTAATAGTGCTCGTGGACAACATCATCATCATTACTTTTGTAGATCATGATAGCTTAAAGAATTTTTTGTTGTGTGTGATAACTTCATTTTCTTCTTTTTTCCCCATTTGTTCTATTTTTCTTCATTTCAGCGAGAGAGAGATGTTAGGGCAGAAAATGCAGCTGAGCCATGGTGAATGTATCTGGTCCTCGTGTCCAGGGGTTGAATGAGGAGTGATCTGCGTGCTACCATCAAAGCAGGACATTGCTGGCAGTTGGGTGCGACAGAGAGCTAGCCGTGCAGATGTCCCACCTGGCCGTATCAGGGCATTGATAATAGCCATATTCCCTGTGCCTGCATCCAGTGACCAACTAGAGACATACTGCTTCAAACTTCAGTTGGCATTTCCTCCATGTGTAGGTTGAACATTGGACTTTAGCCTAGTGCCATCTAAAAGTCCTGTTTAACAAGATGTGTCAAATTTGACGGGAGTTGTACTCAAACTGATGCTAAACTGCAATTTTTCTGAGCTTGCGAGTTTGCCATCCTGCTCCTTTTGCAGGCTTACATGTTTTCTGAATTGGTGCATACACATTGCAATATACACAAGCACTTGGTATCAAACAGTGTATGGTAACTTATGTGTGTCTCAATAAGTGAACCCAGGTGATGAAGGCTTATGGAGTGCCAACTGTTACTCTCACACCAAAATTGCTTTTCCCGTAATGATTTACAGTAGAACCTCGATTATCCAGCCATGTCAGGACCGGCGGGTGTCCAGATAGTCGATTTGGCCGGATAAGAGAGAAAAGCTCAAATACAGCACTATCTAGCATATCATGCTAGGGGTACACACATGTTATTACCAATTCACTAATATCGTGATTATGTGCATAATATTGTCATGTATCAAACTTCATAAATTGGTAAGGAAATAAAATGAAATAATTATAAGAAAAATATCCCTTCATGTATTCATATATTGATGAAAGCCGACAATGAGATCGATTCAAATTCATGAAATTCTTCCGTTGAGATGTTTTTGTTTTGTTTTTGTTTTTTTTTGCAACTGATTGACAAATTGCCCTACATCAACGTAAATAATCAGTCAGTTGCAATGAGATCGATAATGCGAATCATCAAATAGTGCTGCTATATTGTACTGTAACCACTGCTATGCACTTGGTACCAGTGGCAAGCACGGCACCAGTCATTGACGTCATCTCATGAACTGTTCCGCTGCGATGATTGGAATATGTCCCATTGTGTATTTGCACGATGAATGATTGAACGTGTGTTTGTTTTGAGTGAGATTTGGCACTGTTAAAAAATACTTAAAAACTTCAAAAAATGTCTTGACAGTTGACGTCCAGATAACAGAGAATCCGGATAATCGGCGGCCAGTTAACCCGTTGCGTACGGGAACCTGGTGGCCTGCGTATCAAGTCTATGGGCATTTCAGGATTCAGTACGGAACGGGTTAATTGAGGTCCTACTGTAATAAGCATAAATGTTAACTATAAGATGTAAAGTATGTAATTAAATAGAAAAAAATGCAGATTTTGTTTTTTCTTTGTAGGAGCTCCATACGGTAAACTGAAATTTACCTTGATGATCATAAACCAGTCAGATATTCTATAGATAAAGCATTTTTAACAGAACCAGTGGTTCGGGATGGGCATTATGGGCATTTGTGGAAAGGTTAACAGCTGTGACTACATTTGAATTTATATTTATTAGTGTATTTCTGTCAGTTGGTGTCAACAGGAGATAAATAAAAGTTTTGTTACTTGGCAACAGATAAACCATTATGGACTTTCTAATTGATGTCTAGTTAGCAAAGCGTGTAATATATCAATAAACATAAAACATTAAATGTACTGCAGGCAAGATACAGTCTTCAATTGCTGAGACTCCAACCCCAAGCACTTTCTGATCTTGAGATTCTCCCGCCTGAAACCCCTAGCAAACGGGAGACTCCAACTTTAGTGCGCGAAGTGCGAAGTTCCTTGTGGCCAGGGTGCAGGGCCCGCTGAAGGACCCTGGAAGCTCTAGGGTTCTAGATGCTCTCTCGTGCTATCTGAGGCTTATTTTACAAGATACAATGGCACAAAGTAAGAAATCATTTCAAGCGGGAGACACGGAGCCAGGGCGGGAGAAATTAAATCTCAAGCGGGAGAACGGGAGATTTTGCAAAAATGGGCTTTCGATGCGAGATCTCCCGTCAAAAGCAGGAGAGTTGGAGTCTATGCAATTGGATAATCTCTGCATTATGCATCTCAAAACAGGACCCACTGTGCTTTTCATACAGTCTTTTTTTTTTCCCCCTCCCAGTTAGGCAAACTTTGTAACAGTATTTGCAGCCTGCAAAAGCAAAGTACTCTGACGAAAGTGACATCGTTTTTCTTTTTGTTTGCACGTTTGTTTTTATTTGGGGTGTGTGCTCGTTTGTTAGTGTGTGTGTTGTTTGTTTGTGTGTGTGTGTGTGTGTGTGTGTGTGTGTTTGTTTTTTGCCAGATGTGGTACATGTCCAATGAGCAGGGGATGTTCAACCCCAAAAGCAGATTTTGTCTGATGCAATGAATTAGTTGCAGATTCAGATTCAGGCCATTCAGCACACTTAGACTTCTCATATTTTCCTTTTGTATGAAGGATAAAAATTTTGATATGGTGAACACTCACTAGTTTGCAGCTATGCGAGAATCTTGCGCTTCATATCATGAAACATCCAGTTTTATTTTAACACAAATTTTTTATTATAAAATTAATGTGCAAACAATACAAAATTATTTACATTTGACATGGTCACACAAAGATATACAATGAAGTCTCAAGCAGTTGAGTTTGCACAAGGGCTTTTAATGGTTCAAACATATATCATCATACTATAACCAGCTCAACAAACCAGCATATAGTGAATACAAAATACTTTACATTTAAGAGTAGCAGTATTTACAAATCATTTCATCATACAGTGTACAACAATCTATTCAATATGTACAGTCCACTATGTACAGTAACATTCCAATAAATCGACCATTTGCATCGCACGTCTCCTTCAGATCATTCTACATCATGAACATTTCAAATGATGAAAAGTCATTTGAGTTTGGACGTCGTACTGTATACTTCCCCTATGTGTTGCCCAAACACAATTTTTCCAATGGCCCTAAATCTGGGTCACAAAATCCCTACACACTTCGAAACACCTACAGTTTCGTCTGCAGTCAAACTGTTGTATGTTTCATCCATGTGGACTGAGAAAAGTACACTGACCTACGTACAGTGTCATCAAGATGTTGGGTAACGGATTTCAAATATGAATTATGATAGGAGATCTTTAGCGGAGACTTATCGCGTGAGGGTTTAGGGATGGAATTCACCTTTTCAGTGACCACTGACTACTGATCAAACTTTTGATTCCTTGATTAATCTAGCAAGAAAAATGTGGGGGATGACTTCAGATTGGATTAGCCCCTACAGGAAAGGGGCACTGTGCAATATGTCAACTTTACACAATGAGTCACAGTACATGGTGTATGTTACACTTCTGTTAACCCCATTTATACCAATGAGTCAAATGTAAACTAATTTCACACACATACAATGTACAGCCAGACAGGAAATGTATGTGGCATGTACAGGGTTAAAAAGATGAATTGTGAATGGTGCGAAGTGCGATGCTACAAGATTTTAGATTTGGTAAGAGATGAGATACACTCTTCCGCACAGTGAAGTAGAATTGAAATTTTTATTGTTTTATCGCGTGCACAAAGGCAATTTACTATATGTTTCTACAACACCTCACACATCTATGGGCTTGGTCCATGTGAAGGATTTGGTATTATAATTACAGCCATTTCTCATGGCACAACATTTGTGGAAAACTGCAAATTGGACGAAGAGCAGATGTTTGGCTGTGCCATCATGTGCTAGCCTATCCAAAAAAGTTTGGCAGCTGTTGCGAACTGGATGGTGAAAGCACGCAATGGCACTTTCAGCGAAGGTTACGCAATAGGCAGTCGACCAATTGGGCACCAAGAATCCGTGTGGGTGTTGTATAATCGACAATTGTTAAAACAATAGCAAACACAACCTTACATCCCGTGCCACCACTTTTGGGTTTCTAATGATGTATAACAAAGGATAAGAATAGATAACCATTTCATTATGACAAATTAAGCAAACTGGTTGTGTAACAAAACTTTTATCGTACTGCACTGTGCCCTAGACAGCCGGTTTTGTAAAGTTTGCTCTCACGCTCTACAGCATCTGAACATATTCAGAGACCTAAGCACTCTCGAACTTGTGGCTATTATTAGGCCTGTCATGATGGACAAGATAAGGAAGTGGGCTAGCTGCCAGTATCACACCCCACGATGCTATAATCTGACCTACCTGCTTGCCCCGGGGCAATTGACACTCATTCTTGAGCAAGAAAAACGAGTGGGCACTGGCGAGTTTTGAGTATTTGGCCTTTGCTGAAATATCCGTTTGGGCAAGTACCCATTAGTTAAGGAAAAGTCTTTTGTAATGCCATGAACCCATGCACTGGTTGAGGAGAGGCTAAAACAGAACGGGATCTCAGACTGCAAACATAACCCCATTGTAAATCAGTATGGCTCTTGAAGGTCAGTAAACACAGCTGAGTACTATCACGTAGCACGCAATTGTCGGTTTCTGGATATGAAACTGCGATGCGTGCAGTCCGGGTTGGATGCTATATGCATAGAAAATTATAGAGAAAGACTTGAACAAGGAAAAGTAGAAATTACGCGGTGCGTAATATATGTCCCCGCCGGAAGTAGCATTTAGTAGCAAAATGTACAATATTATAGGTAAAAAATCAAGGTCAAAGGTCAAAGAAGTCAAAGGTGAAAATTCTGTGTAGAAGTTTTGAAGCCCTCACCTAGTGCCATCACATAAAGCAAACGGAAGTGAAATCGGGTTAGAAATGGCGAAGGAGTAGCATTTTGTAGCAAAATGAACAATACAGGTCAAAAATCAAGGTCAAAGGTCAAAATTCTGTGTAGAAGTTTTGAAGCCCTCACCTAGTGCCATCACATAAAGCAAACAGAATCGAAATCGGGTTAGAAATGGCGAAGGAGTAGCATTTTGTAGCAAAATGTACAATATAGGTCAAAAAATCAAGGTCAAAGGTCAAAGAAGTCAAAGGTCAAAATTCTGTGTAGAAGTTTTGAAGCCCTCACCTAGTGCCATCACATAAAGCAAACGGAATCGAAATCGGGTTAGAAATGGCGAAGGAGTAGCATTTTGTAGCAAAATGAACAATACAGTTCAAAAATCAAGGTCAAAGGTCAAAGAAGTCAAAGGTCAAAATTCTGTGTACAAGTTTTGAAGCCCTCATCTAGTGCCATCACATAAAGCAAACGGAATCGAAATCGGGTTAGAAATGGCGAAGGAGTAGCATTTTGTAGCAAAATGTACAATATAGGTCAAAGGTCAAGGTCAAAGGTCACGACTGAAATTCTGTGTAGAAGTTTCAAAGCTCCCATGTAATGCTATCATATAAAGCAAACAGAATCAAAATTGGCTCATAAATGACAGAGAAGTAGCAAATTGAAGATTTTGATCACACACGGACGCACACACGGACGCACACACGGACGGACACACGGACACACGGACGGACGGACGGACACACGGACACACACACGTACGGAGCCCGTTTCATAGTCCCCTGCTCGAACTCATTCGGCGGGGACAAAAAGGTCAATACTTAAGGCCTCACTACCCTCTGGTAGATCTCATTAATATGCTGTAACATTGAGTGGATAATTCCAAAATTATGCAAGTAAATTATGAAGTATAATTAGAATTGTATTAGTAATGTTGAAATGCAAAGTCGAAGAGGGTAGCATATTTCTCGTGGTTAGGCAGCCTTCCACACAAAAGAAATTTCAAAGAAATTCCTTTCCTTGCATATGTGTATAAATAGAGTGAGAAGAAGGTGCGAGACCATCCATTTAAAGAAGTAATAGCTGTGTATCAGTGTTGTCACCCCAAAGGGTGAACTTTGCACACAACAAACGTCTGCAGATCACCGATCACGCAAGTTGAAAAACACTTCGCAACACATTGATCACCAAACCTCATCAGCATTTGACCATGGCCACGTTAATTAACGTACGAGCTATACATTCGTCGCTCTCCACAAGACAGTGTGAATGACATACATGTTCATGATAAGTAATGATCAGGGGACTTAGCTCCCGTGTCTGAGCGAAATGGATAAGAAAAATGGCTTCTTTGGCAGAAGTTGTTGTTCGGGGAGGGCATTGACTTTGTAGAGGAGCCGAAGCTTCTCAAGGGAGGGACCCTCTTCGACTTTGCATTTCAACATTACTAATACAATTCTAATTATACTTCATAATTTACTTGCATAATTTTGGAATTGTATTACGTAATGTCTTATGCAAACTGTCTCAGAGGGTAGCATGTTCAAAGTGAGCCGCAGAAGCTATTTTTGCCAAACTACGATGACAATGAAATAAACAAACACGAGTATTTGTCCATTTGTTCCATTTCTTTAATGTCAAGGAAAGTAAACTTCCGGACCAAACATACATATCAGGTCATCATTCATATGAAGTGCCGGGTGTAAGCAAGCTATTTTTCCCTTTTCTCATCTACGATAAATAATTGTCGAGTCCTTCGTGCAAATCGCCGTATGGAGCATCATACGCATGACACAAATCAAAGGAATGATTAAGGAATACAATCATTTCTGCTATACATCTATAAAGTTGTCCTGGGTCTATACCATTACTGCACAATTAAACGAAACCTAGGAATTTCCTACGCCTTGTAGGATGTTTAACTTGTACCCTATTAGATGCTATGTAAGCTTTACAAAGGAAATTAATCAACCATCCGAAATCGTCGGATATATCATTAGGATCACACAGAAATGTGAAAGATAGCCCTATTACGTTATCAAGCCTTGTTAGGCCATCATATGTCAGGGCTCTTTGATGTTTTCAGTTTACAGAATTGAGGACCGCATCTGCGAACGTAGAGTCACTAATAGGTTTGTGGTAAAATTTCCTGAACGTCTCGGCTCGAGAACAATTTGCCGTTTTCAAGATTTCATGTAGCGAAACTCCGTGGGCCAGAGCACAACTTGTCGAGGCGCCGCGGAAACTATGGGCCTTAAAGACTGATGTATCAATGCCTGAATCCCGAAGGACTGTTTTCATCCATCGAGCTAGAGTAGCTGAAGTGATTCCTTTATGTGGTTTTATTGTTGATACAAAAAGTCTCTCATCTGTACGCAAAGACTTAGTGCGTTCCAAATACTCTCTCAGTCTTGAGTAACTCTGAAATCTTGAAAGAGGCTTTATTTTCTTCAAGATGGAGAGATGTTACAGACAAGCACATAAGCGTTTGTGTGCGTTGTGCGGAGGTTAGTGCCATTAGTGCCACCAATTTTCGGGTTAACAAAGGAAGAGTCAAGTCCTTGTTGTCGGGTAAGGAACCAATGTACTTAAGGACAGACGCAACATCCCACGTTTTTTGGTATCGTGGTTTTGGAGGGTTTGTATTAAAAATGCCTTTCATAAGTCTCAAAACAAGCGGATGTTTACCCACATTATGACCATCGATAGGAGGAAAGGCAGATGAAAGAGCGGAACGATATGAGTTTAGGGTAGAGTACGATTTCCCAGTTGAGCATTGGTGAGCTAAGAAATTTACAACATCACTTATAGACGGTGAATAGGGATCAAATGATTCCTTACAACACCAGCGTAACCATTGTTGCCATGCCGACTCGTATTGCTTATTCGTTCGCTCCCGCCATGAGTGTTCGATGAGGTCGGTAGCGACTTGAGAAAGTCCGTTTGACTGCATTCTGCTGATGAGATAATCCACGCGGCCAGGCGTAGAGTTAGGTTGGGGTCGGGAAGGGGGGTCACCAGACAATCCGCTGGGAGGAGCAAGGGCGGGGCGATGACCATATTGAGTAGCGTGGGGTACCATGGTTGCGCTCGCCATATTGGCGCTATCAGGATGGCATACGGTGTTCGATCGGTTCTTAATTTCTGAAGGGTTCTGCAAATAAGACAAAATGGGGGGAAAAGGTATGGAGTTAAATTTTCCCATGAAATCGAGAAGGCGTCTATGACGTATGCATTTGGATCCGCCTTCCATGATGCATAAACTGGCAATTGGTGGGTAAATCGTGACGCAAACAAATCAATACAAGGTTGAAATGGTAGCTGTTTAATGAGAGAAGAAAAGATGCATGGCGAAAGTTGTAACTCCTTATTAAGATCTCTGCGAGATAATGAATCCGCCAACGAATTATGAATGCCCGAAATATGATGGGCAGATAACCAGTTGCTTCTCTTAACGCACCATTTCCAAATATTATTGGCTATTATGTTTAGCTGAGGTACACATCCTCCCATCTTGTTTAAGTAACTAACAGCTGTGCTGTTGTCGCACAGAACGTGAATATGTTCATTGAAGCAGTCAGTGCATAAATCAGGCAAGGCCCGTTCAACGGCCAGCAACTCGAGCTCATTGATATGTAAATTTCGATCTTCCTCTGCCCAGTGATCTTGTGAAAAGGAGTTATCTGAATGACGCAATGCACCCCAACCTTGTGTACTGGCGTCTGTAGAGATCGTGACAGATAGGTTGGGTCTATGGATGGGGGAAACAAAGGAATGCACGGGCTGTGCGAGCCACCACTGAATTTCTGCCCTGGCAGGTGAGTTAAGTATGCAAGAAGAGGCAAAGTTGTTGTTCGATTCTCTAAGTGCCTGGATTTTAGCATATTCCAACTGGCGGTAATGTAGCCTACCGAGTGGATAGGCGCCGAAAATAGAAACAATAAGACCAATGAAATGCGCCAGGCTTCTAATAGTGACTTTCCTATTGTTCAGGAGGGATACGGCGGAGCCGTGAAGTTTCTGTACTTTTTCAGCCGGAATGCTGTAATGCATGGATAATGAATCGATTACGAAACCTAAGTAAATAGCCGTATGTCTTGGCTGAAAGCAAGACTTTTCTTGATTTATGATAAACCCAAGGGATTCCAATAGCTCCCTTACAAAGTTTGTATGCTCAAGACTTTCCTCTTCGGAACATGAAAGAATGAGAAGGTCGTCTAAATAAATAAGGGCTCGAATTCCTTTAGAACGGATAGTTGCTATAACGGGTTTCATAACTTTGGTGAAGACCCTTGGAGCCGAGCTGAGACCGAACGGAAGACACTGAAAGCAAAAGAATTTGTCATTCCAGCTAAATGCTAAATATTTATGCTGAGATTGGTGAATTGGAATGGAAAAGTAAGCGTCTTTTAGATCAATAGACGTCAGAAAATCACCTTTAGTAATCACTTCTGAAACGAGCTTGAAAGTTTCCATTTTGAAATGTTCGTACTTGACAAAGCGGTTAAGGTTTTTCAGATTTATTACAGGTCTCAAATCTCCCGACTTTTTCGGAATGACGAAAATAGATGAAACGAATGCGCAGTCCTGCTTATCAATTTCTCGTATTGCACCTTTTAAAAGCAGAGTGCGAACTTTATTGCTTATAACATCCCTTTCATTTTGGGAGAAGGGAAGAGTCCCGGGAACGAATTTGAACGTTGGGACTGCAGTGAAATCGATTCTGTAACCCGAAATGGCGTTTAAAACCCAAGAATCTGAGGTGATTTGAGACCATGCCTCTCTGAAGAACGATAACCGCCCCGCTTGAAGGGGGGGACTTACTAGTTTTTTGACTCACCAGAAGGCTTGACGCGGGGATGAAAGTGAGTCTTTGGTGGAGGCCCCGGATGTGTGGGAGGGCGGGACACTGTGGCACTAGCAAAGCCTCGCCCCCAAGCCTGATGCTGTGCTGGACGGGTCGGGTAGCGACACTGGGGGATGAAATATGGGTACGTTTCCCTGAAGGGGCGTCGTCTGTCCCAAGCCGTCGCCTGACGGCTGCGGGGAGGTCTGGTCGTTTGGACCCTCTGGCCCACGTTGTAGGCGTCTGATACCTTTCTCATAGTGGCCGACAAATCGCTCCCGAACAGGGTGTCCGCGAGGGGTGTATTCCTACTACACAATCCACGGTATCGCGGCGCGATACCCCCTTTAAGATCCTCTCTCCTCCTCATGCTGAGCTCATAAACAGCGTATCCCGAGAGGGTTAGGCCGTCCAAAGCCAGACTTTTCAGTCTTTCGATATCCAGAACTTTTACCCCCTTTGAGATGCCGTTTAGTTCCTCTAGAATAAAGCTGTAGGGCAGCGCCCCTTTTACGACTTGTCGCTGCAGCTTTTGAGTTCCCACGTCCTTTGCCCTGACGCGGCCCGGTAGCGTACTCCATATTTCCGGGTCAACTCGCGGGGCGCTTGCCGCGGGGGCATTGGAGGGCGTTTTGTATCTTTCCCCGATGCGTTCCAAAGCCGTCTTTTCGGGGGGCATGGTCATTGACTTTGTCAGCCTGTCGGCCAATTTCTCGAATAGAGGGGGGCCCAGGTCTCTTCCCTCTGTGTACATTTCGCTGTCCATCTCCAAATCTACGTCCCCTCGAGGGTTGGGGGACAACGCGGAAAGCAGCGACTCCAATGAGTCGTAACGCTCTCCCGGGAGCGAAGGGGCAGCCTCGCTGCGGAGGCCTGCTGTGAGGGACGTGTCGTCCGCGAAAACACTAATGTCGTCTCCAGCCCTAGGGCTGGAGGTCATCGCGTGCTGAGCACTGCGGCTGTGTTCGTCGGAAAGCCGTGAGAGGGCATCCGAAAGCCGACGTATCTCCGCGGCCTGGCTGGCTAATTGCTCCTCGACCCCCGTCGTCGGCTTTCCGGCTCTTAAGCGTGTGTCGTTGTCGTCGGAAGAAGACATGATGAAGTCTGCCTGCACACAAAGAAATGATGGTCTCGCACCTTCCTCTCACTCTATTTATACACATATGCAAGGAAAGGAATTTCTTTGAAATTTCTTTTGTGTTGAAGGCTGCCTAACCACGAGAAATATGCTACCCTCTGAGACAGTTTGCATAAGACATTAGGTAATACAATTGGCAAAGTGCCAACCTTTCGCACCCATAATGATTAATAACAAGCCCAATTATGATATTACCCTGCACTGATACTACAGAGGTCTTTTTTTCTTCTTCATTTTCGTACCTACTTAGTACTTATGGTTATGAAATCCCCCATAGTTTTTTCTCTTGTCTTAAGTGACTGAGATTGCTACGAGTCTTATTGACTCTTAATTGTTTCCGCCTCACATGTGCCTACGTGATGGGTGGGGCCTCTTAGCTCCTCCCCCTGACTACACCTCTGGGAAAGGCTCCTCCTCCACCTGGAGGAGTCCCAGGTCCTCCAGAAACTTCTTCTCCTCCTCCTTGAAGTCGGCATACTCCACCCGCTGCTTGTTCTCCACCTCGTCCATGCTCGGCTCAGCCGGCTGCGCCATCTGCAGGCAGAGAGAAATATTCAGATGTAAGAGCGCCCTCAGTGTCAAGCGCACAGTCAGGTACAGGGTACAGACCTTCCTACCTTTCTGAATTTGGAGGAAAGAATCTGAATTTTTACCATTCCCAGCTCTTCTTCCGACAGGCGTTTCCTATTTTTCGCGGTAATTTTACGACACACTCCTATATGGGAACTGCTCTTTCTTTCCTACTTTTGAGTCAAATCATCCCTATTTTTCAGTCAGATAGATAGGTTGGGAGGTCTGAGGGAATATCTCTACCTTTTCTCATCTTGGTCGAGTTTTGTTCAGTGGCAATATACACATGCAGGCAATGTCCAGGTACTACTCAATGTAAAACCTTTCATTTTCTAAATGATATCAAGTTGAAGTTTTGGAAAATAAGTGATCATCACTTTTACATAGATAAGGGAGTCTCGAAAAACTGATCGGAGTACAAAGGTCTTTTGATGTGGGATTACCATCAACAGCAGCAACTCTTCTCAATGAATCTGTTTACAGATGATGAAAACTGGAAATATGCCAGTGCAAAACTCTTGGAACGTATCACTACCACTGAAAGAAGCAATTCTCTTCAAGCAATCTGTATACTGTAAACACCATAACATGTTGGGGGCATAACATTTCGTGAAATGGAACTTGTAAGCCAATTTCACAAGTAGCTGAATCTATAATCGAGAACTATAGAGGCAGAGTGAGAAGTAAGTACAATGTATAGTACCTTTTCAGATGAGCATTTTCTAACATAGGAGACAATACACAGAGCATTTTTGCTACACAAAGCAATATTTTTGCAAGTTGTTAATTTCATGAATATTAGTGGACTTGCAAAATTTGTGAAAACTTTGAAAATGCAGAATGTACCGCACATACAGTATTCTTTTTCATAGTAATTAGTCCACTACAGTGGTTCAATCACCCTCAAAATCGAAGGTGTGTTACATTAAAGGGAGCATATAGTTTTGGTTGAGACCTAACTTCAGGTTTCTAATATTTTTTGTGAGATGATGAGAAACCTCTCATAAAATATGAAAGAACATGTACTTCCAAGAGGGATTCAATATTTATTTGATGAAAATCGGGTTTAAAATGGCTGAGATATCCAAAAAATAGCATTCCTAATAAAATGCAGGACTCACATTTTATTAGGATCGCTTTGTTTTACTTTGTTTTTGGATGTTTCAGCAATTCCAAAACCGATTTTCATCTCATAAATTTTAAATTCCTGTTAAAATGGTATGCTCTGTACTATTTCATAAGTGGTTTCTTGGTATCTCACAAAAAGTTCAAAGCCCAATTCCCATCTCCACCAGTACTACACAATCAGAAAGGGATAAGGGAGGGCCAGTGGTCAGAGAGAAGAAAGTTTGGACCAACTCACCTTTTTCTGGGCCTCCTCTTGGTCCAGGCGGCGCTTGTTATCCACGTGGAAGTTGGCTCTCTCTTGCTGGTAGTCCAGTCTTCTCACCTCTCGGTCAATGTAGTAGGTGAAGCTTGAGAGCTGGGGGGTCAGCAAAGGGGAGAAAGTAAATGTAATAACATTTTAGTGGTAAACATTCAGATCCTATATCACTGATCACTGTTTGAACGTGTGGGGAGCTGTAGTGATGACTTTAGGGCAGCGAGTGATGTTGGTTTAGCGGTTTCGATTAACTCCTTATCCTCTGAAATAATGGGCAAATAACGCCTGAAATTGTCACAAGCGCATAATTTAGCCAATAGCTGGTCATTGAAAAGTGAGACAAATGTGACATGTATGCATACATGCCAGATATGTCCTTGTACAAAGCATGTGTCATGCATGCTTCATGTATGTATTTTTGACTCATTTTTGTTTTTCATATGCGGTAATGCTTTAACTGGATTAAAAGTGTTCTTCCACGGGGCCCTGTTACAAAGACATAAATGTATACACATCTATTTGCATTGAAAAATGATTTGATATGTGCACAATAGAAGTACAGTCTCTAATTATTTGTCAAATATAAAGTAGAAAAGAAATACCTAATGCAAAATATCTACAGCAGATGTATTATTTATTGAATATGTCTCTGTAATTTATGTAAAGGTTACTGTCAAATCGAATATATACAGTGCACTCCCGTTATAATGAACACGTTTCTAATCCCGAACGAGATTCCAGTTACAACAAAATAGAAATCCAAGTCGCAAAATTATCGGCTCTATGTTATTTATTGTTTATATGTTCGGTTGTAACGAAATTTTGACATAACGAAAGAAATCTGCCGGTCCCGATGACTTCGTTAAAACGGGAGTCAACTGTATATGAATTATGAACCAGAGGAAAGTGATGGTATGAACAGCTGTTTAAAAGACTGACATGATATCAGTTCTCACCACATAATCAAATCGTTTCATGTATATATAGAGAAAGATGGCACAAGAAGGCTGTGTCTGTGACAAGAAGTCTACGATATTCATGTATGATAAGATAAATCGATGTTTGTGGAGCATCCTGCTCCTTGCTGGCATGATTGATATGCGACCAAGCTGCACGTTTCAGGGCACAATTTTGATTTTTTTTTTCTCAAAGTGAAACTCTGTACTACAGATTCATGTCTTCACCAATCAGGGACGAGGCTGTGGTCTGTAATTGCATCAACAAACGTATAATATTCGTAACATTATACATTTTCTGTGTAGTGAATCCCTACGAAATTCTATATTTCAGTTTATATTCGAGGTTTACTTTCTCATATGTAGATCTGTTAACCAGGAGGAGAGGTATTAAAGACACAGCCATTTTCTATCTCTGTATTCATGGTGATGGATTTGCTGCTAAAGTGCTACACCATAGGATTGCGTAGTAATTACACTCAGGGATCTCGCCAGCGTATATCACCCCCCTCCCACACCCTCTCCCCACTCGGTCACTGTACTCCCTCGCTTGCTTGTTTTCCAAAAATATTGAACATACACTGTATTCTTGCCTCCCCCCAGTGATATTTCTGTAATGTACAGCTATGTTTTTCCAAAGTAATTCTGGGGGTAGATCAAGCACAAATTAATGCCAGTCAAATTGGTGTTGATACAGTCATTTTTCTCACTGTTTTGACGCAAGACTGGTCATGGGATGTATAAATTGTCAACAGATATCATTACATGTACCAAAACACAACACTGTACTGTACATTGTGCATTATTAAGTGAAAGTTTTTTCCACTTTTACAAAGAAGCTTTTATGGCTTTACAACTTGTATATTTAAATGTACAACTGTACGTAGTAGTCGGACTTCAGGCCTAGCCAATCACTCAATGCGGTTTAGAAGAGGAAGCATAAGTGTGCAGTATCGGTGTCTTTAGTTTCATAACCCTTTCGTTTTATTGTTTGTCCAGTTACTCCAACATAAAGAGATATCTGTTGACGGAGGGAAATGCCAAAATACATTCATGTAGTCATTGTGACGTAAATGTTTTCCATCAGCAATTATAGCTCAGTCATTTTTTTCTGTCAGATCATCTGCACTGCCAGCCGTGGACACTGTATCAGATACCAATGGTGCTGTAAAGAAGTGTGGGATCCTGAGATTGGTATTTACAATGTAAACTACATGTCTCTGTAAGATTCCACACTGGATGTATAGACTCACTGAATGACTGAAGCGAAATTGGCACAACAAGCAAGTGAGGAAGCACAGTGACTGATCGGGGAGAGGGTGTGGGGGGGGGGGGTGTTCCCCTCCCACAGGTGGGAGCTTTTCTTTTTTAGAATTGAAATTCAATGATCTGATGTTCACTTTGGGAGGAATATTTCAGTTGGAAAACTTTCAATCAAAAAGTGAGATGATACATCAGTTGGTTATTTATATAAATTGCAAAATAGGCATCCACAAAAAGAAATTAATTTGTTTAAATAACTATTTCTCATTTGCTTACCTTTAGGTGAGGGAGGGGGAGGGAGTACATACCCTTCCACAAGAGGGAGCTTAAAGGAATGATATCACTAGTATTGATTGCGATGAGGGTTCAGCTTTTAACTTTTTTGGGGGGAGATACTTAGAAACAAGTTTATGAAATGGTAAAGAGCATATAGTTCTGAGAGGTATTCAAAGTTTATTTGATGAAAATTGATCCTGAACGCACATTACGTCCAGCACATACCCTGTTTAAACAGTTTTTAACCATTCTCTGGCTGATGATTTTCATCTGGACTGTCCGTCCATTCCTGAGGACAGACAGTCAACTGTCCGAAACGTTGAGTCCTTCTCCTAAGCTCTTCTATCGTCACCTGACTAAAGCGCATCTCAATGAGTACATACAGGTGTCTCGAAAATGCTGATTGCATAATCATACATCATCACTGACATTATTTGGCTGATGTGCATTTTCAGACTGAGACGTCTTTGAATAAACGCATTGATGATGAGAAGCAGCAAACGTCAGAACATGACTAATTTAGTGTATTTTGCTTGGAAATTATAGACCTGCTCGCTATCGCTCACACATACGACCTTCCCTAATAGTGAGACATACATGTACATATCCGATTCCCTTGCTGTCTCTTTTAACGCTGGAAAAATGTGCAGAAAAGATAGAAAGTGAGATTACAAATCATAATCATGTAGCAAAAAAGTTAGCTTTCTCTTTAAAGAGTATTTCTGCATTTAGCTATAAAGAAGATATCTAAGCGGTGATATACTGATATGTGCCACAATTGCACATGCATTTTCCTTATCTTCTGCACATTTGGTTTATAGAGTTTTCAAAGCTGCAATGTGTTTTTGCTTTGGCTTGCCAGTAGTGGAGATCATAAGATCAAAGCAGGGAAGAACGTTTAGAATGTTCTTGTGACACTTTTGATATAGACAGAGGCAAGAACGATGAATGTCCATCTGTAGTACGTAGGTCCATGGTACAAGCAACCTCTCCAGGTAAATGGTGATCCAGGATTGACTGCAAAGCAATCTAATGTGTCAATTCTCAATTGATCCCTTGCAAAAGCAGTTTCGTACTCCAACACAGTCACAACCATCATATAGGAAAGAAGGCAAATTTGCAACGAAGAGAATATTGGTCTGAAAGATGGTACAATTTCCGTAATGGGCATGAACCACTTTGCTGTATACTTCCGAAAAATAACCTCACTGCTTGTAATTTGGTGTCACAGATTTTATGGAAGCCAAATCACATGCCATTATTTAGCTCACTGTATTTTTAATAGATCGATTTCATTTGCCCTTGCCTGTTTGCATACTGCCTGCGTTGTAAAGTCGTGCTTCATTATACAGTATGGGTTGCAATTATGCAAACAAGGTGGCAGAGTATTCACTGCTTATTAGCTCATTTTAATGCTCATTGTTAGAGTGAATGTAGTGTCCATGAAAGCCCTTTGCATATGTACCAAAGTGCAGATACAAAACTGTGATACACTGTACTATGATGTTCAAAATTCTTATGATCTTATAATATTACATTTAAACAGATCTTTTTTTTAAAACAATATGACCATCTCATCACTACAGTGCACTCCTGTTTTAACATACCTGTTATACCAAAATTGAATGTCCCAAAATTACTTTTTGTCCCCGCCGAACGAGTTCGAGCAGGGGACTATGAAACGGGCTCCGTACGTGTGTGTGTCCGTGTGTGTGTCCGTCCGTGTGTCCGTCCGTGTGTCCGTCCGTGTGTCCGTGCGTCCGTGCGTCCGTGTGTGATCAAAATGTTCAATTTGCTACTTCTCTGTCATTTATGAGCCGATTTTGATTCTGTTTGCTTTATATGATAGCACTATGTGGGAGCTTTGAAACTTCTACACAGAATTTCAGTTGTGACCTTTGACCTTGACCTTTGACCTATATTGTATATTTTGCTACAAAATGCTACTCCTTCGCCATTTCTAACCCGATTTCGATTCTGTTTGCTTTATGTGATGGCACTAGGTGAGGGCTTCAAACCTTCTACACAGAATTTTGACCCTTGACTTCTTTGACCTTTGACCTTGATTTTTGACCTATATTGTACATTGGCTACAAAATGCTACTCCTTCACCATTTCTAACCCGATTTCGATTTTGTTTGCTTTATGTGATGGCACTAGGTAAGGGCTTCAAAACTTCTACACAGAATTTTGACCTTGACTTCTTTGACCTTTGACCTTGAGTTTTTGACCTGTATTGTACATTTTGCTACAAAATGCTACTCCTTCGCCATTTCTAACCCGATTTCGATTCTGTTTGCTTTATGTGATGGCACTAGGTAAGGGCTTCAAAAGTTCTACACAGAATTTTGACCTTTGACTTCTTTGACCTTGATTTTTGACCTGTATTGTACATTTTGCTACAAAATGCTACTCCTTCGCCATTTCTAACCCGATTTCGATTCCGTTTGCTTTATGTGATGGCACTAGGTGAGGGCTTCAAAACTTTTACACAGAATTTTGACCTTTGACTTCTTTGACCTTTGACCTTGATTTTTGACCTATATTGTACAATGGCTACAAAATGCTACTCCTTCGCCATTTCTAACCCGATTTCGATTCCGTTTGCTTTATGTGATGGCAGCAGGTGAGGGCTTCAAAACTTTCTACACAGAATTTTGACCTTTGACTTCTTTGACTTCTTTGACCTTGATTTTTGACCTGTATTGTACATTTTGCTACAAAATGCTACTTCCGGCGGGGACATATATTACGCACCGCGTAATTTCTACTTTTCCTTGTTATATCTTACTTTAATATACCTTCATTGTTTGATTAAATAGCAAAATTTCAAATTAATGAGGGAAAATTGTTAGTCCGGGGGACTTTGTTATAATGGGAGTTGCCTGTATCTCTGATATGAAGGTACAATACATGTAAATAGGCCCTATTAAGGTGAGTATAGTAAAAAGTGAATAATATAATACTTTGCTGTGAATAAGCACCTGTAGTTTATTTCAAAAGTGTTCTTGTACCAAAGGATCATGATGTTACCTTGAAATCATCAGACAATCTCTTTATTTCCCACTCTCTCTGCCTCATTTTGTGAAATTAGGCCTCTTGTTGGGTACACAAGATCCTTGGCTGTGAAGTATAGCAGCACTGTTACATTGTATTCAGTATCTTAACCCGTTGAGGACGGGCAAATTTTGCTAAACATGCATTTCCCATAGACCCCTGCCTAAGTATACTCAGGACTCATCCTCAATGGGTTAAAGTGTACCCATACCTTGGAAATGGAAGTTTTGCATGTCCAGCTAGAATACACAAAAAACAGCTACAGTTCACCTGTGATAGCCCCTGAAAGTATACAGATTTTGATGGATCAATCAGTAGTGCGATCATTTGATTGAAAGAATCGGGTGATTGACTAGTAAGTTTCAAGTCATTTTTGTTTTTGTATACTCTTTAGAATTTGCACTTAAACTCCAATAAATAGAAATCAAAGTGACAAAATATTCAAATATTTTGCAGAGGGCATGTCTTAAGTACATTCTACAAATATAGCAAATATAATACTCAGGGTATTGATACACTTTAAGCGGTTGGGGACAGATTGATTTTGCTATAACACGCATTTCCTAAAGACACCTGCCCGAGAATTTTCTGGACTTGTCTTCAACAGGTTTTTTGACAGCTATCACTATTACATGTGTGAGTAGGTAGATCACTAGTTTTGTGTGTTTGCCTTTCAGACTAAGCTTCATTTGTAAAGATAAATACATGCATTGCCTTTGGTTGTGATAACATGACCATTAGGGTTCTTCATTACAACCCCCCCCCCCAAAAAAAAAAAGAAAAGTACCATGGGTTAATTTCCAGTACGCATAAAAAAAGAAAAAATATCATTTTGGGCCAACTTGATTGAAAATTTTGTATTTTATTAATCTATTTATTATTATTTATCTATTTATTTTAATTTTATTTTCATCTATTTATTTATGTTTTATGTATTTTTTTTTTTTGGGGGGGGGGGGCTTTGTAGTGATTTCTGACCAAGTTAACTTTTTAGCTCACATGAGCTATTGTGGACGTTCAGCATCTGTCATGTGTTTTCTGTCGTCTGCTGTGCATTGTGTGTGAACTTTTACACATTTTTAGCTTCTTCTCCCAAACCCCGTGATGAATTTTCATCAAACTTGTTTCTATACATACAATGTACGCTTGATGTTGAAAGCACAATATTACAGATGTAAGTGGTGTTTTCAATAGCCTTTATAGAGCTATATTTTCAAATCGATTACGAACGGTCATTGCTTTCCAGTTCATATCTTTGCTTCTACCCTTTATATGGTCCTTCCGTGTTGCTTGCCTCTGTTAAGCATTAACTGCTACCAGCTGTTTTCTTACCTTTATATTTGTAGGAACTGTATATGGCATTACTGATTGTGGACTGAGTCTCACTGGGGACAACTTCAATGTGACAGCCAGATAGAATGCAGTTGGAGGGGAAAATGTGACGTATATACTTAAGAGAGGCTATTCAAAGTAAGTGAGCCTTCATGGCAGTTTTGCGTGTTGGACAGGTCTTAACAATTAAATTTGTTTGTTTGCTTTTGTTTTCACACTGATATCTGGTCACACAAAATGCCTGAAAATTTCCACACCATAAAAATGTCCACTTTTACAGTAAGTGTAGTCTTACAATTAAGTGCCACACTGTGTGCATTGTGACCTTGATAGAGGAAGCTCAGACAAATAGAGATAGTGATTTTATATATATTGTGGCGGGCTTTTCGATGGCTTTTTAAGGTCGTTTGTTTGTTGTGTGTATCGCCCTTTTGAGTTGTTGTTTGTTTGATCGTCGTCGAGGGCGCACTGTCGCCACTACCACAGAATATAATATGACCGAGAATTACTAGTGTAGATGTTGTGTGTTTACCAGAAAGATTGATCAACTCCGTGGGCGAGATGTTAAGCCCACATGTCCGAGCGGTAAAAACATATACGGAGTTAATCGACCTTTCGGAAACTAATAGTCTCGGTGGGGATGAGTTCTTAGGTCAAAGTATATGACCGAGGAGGGAAGATGGAATATTCAAGGAGAGGAATATATGTGTAGTGTGTGTGTGTGTGTGTGTGTGTGTGTGTGTATGTGTGTGTGTATGTAGTAGATGTGTAGTAGTAGTAGTAGTAGTAGGTGTGTATGGGTTGTGTGGTTGTGTGAAAATAGAAACTAAGTCAAGTGAGTCGTACACAGAAACAAAGAAAGACACAAGGTTGTAGTACTCAGATTTCAGGTTCAACAAAAACAAAAATCAAAGTTTAATCTTTCTTTTACAACATTTCAATATCGCCACTGTTACATACTCATTTATTAATGCATGCCTAAGCCAATTCGTAAATTCTATTACCGAACCATGCATACACTTCGTTTTGATTGTACGTGTGAATAAGTTCTTCTATTTCCCCTTAGTTTCTGACTCGCCAGAATCCCTAACATGACATCTCATGAAACTAATACAAAGCATGTCTCTAACTCTTTTTGAATTTGCCGAAAGATCCCTAAGTTGAAATTTTACATGGGGACATAAGGGGGGGGGGTGTAGTTGAGATGTAGAGGAGTGAGCAGATGCTCGATACTTGGAGTAGAACTCCAAGAGTCTCCTCGATCTACATAAGGGGATGGGGGAGAGAGAAAGAAAGTAGTGTGTTGAGGAGTGAGCAGAGAGTAGCTCGTTACCTGGAGCAGGACTCCGGGAGTCTCCTCTCGATCTAAAAATTTCTCCTGCTTATATACTCTTAATGCGGACGTCGCGGGAGACACTACGCGGAGGTAGCTACGGTATGCGCTAAGCGCTGAACTTGTACACTCCGTAGATTTTGTGCTAGTTTGACGTCGCAAATCTCTTACTATCTCGACAACTATCACTTTCCATAACAAAAAATCTGCATCTTTATAAATTGTGAGTTATTTACTAAATGACCAGATAGGGGAGACCCAGGAGAGTTGAGCCACTTTTTACATAATTTGTCATATTTCCCCCTAATTGCATATTGGGCTGATGATTTTCTTATGATTGGAAGTTAGGATCATATGTCATAATCCAGTTTTGTTAATTATACGGAAGGTGATTGCATTTCAGAATAAGAGCCCGTTCAAAAAAAGATGTCAAATGGCACAAGTCTCCTGTAGGACGAGGAGAGTTGAGCATACCCGCAATGAGAGTTGAGCCACCCATGGGAGAGTTGTGCCACACTGTACTAAGGAGTGGGAAAGTGGTATATCTCGTGTGGATGGGCCCGCATAAATACATTTAATGTGCTGTTCTTATCGAATATCACTATTTTGTAAATTGAAATACAATGACTCTAACAGAGAACTATGATTTTTTTTTCAGATAGAAAGAACTTCAAGATGGGCTTTCCAAGTTGCAGACATATTGATGATGTCATCGAAATGTTCTTACTTTAGAGTTGGCTACCTGGGGCCGACAATCAATAACTTTAAAACACTTCCATGACATATGCTCCGGCACGAATTGCTAATGTTGGAGCTTACACAAACCCTTACCCCTACCCTCTAACCCTAACCCTAATCCAAATCCTTACCCTGCTCTGACCCAAAAACTCAATCATACCCACGAGGCTCACTCTCTCTTCGGAGAGATATTAATGTCAGAGCAATAATTGTCGGCGGAGCATAATATGTCGTGTCACCCTTTAAAACACATTCATCAACACAATAACTTCTTTGAGAAATCATTACTCATAAAGACAATAATTGAGTAAGCCAAAACCATTGGCAGTCTAATTAAAACTTTAAAACAACATTAAAACACAACTGATAATTATAACCCTTACTTAGATCTTACAATGCTTTTCAGAGCTCTCTCAAACAGATATGCAACCTTGAACAGGAGATAAAGATTGTAGTGCGTGGAAATTAATATGACATTTTGTTTCATTTAGCTCACGTCAGCTTCAGGCTATGCTATTGATATTTATGTATCATCCTCTTTGTTGTGAATTTCAATTTCCATGGGGTTTCATTCAACGTCTAAAGACAACAAGGGGCCACAAAACTCTCCAGAATTGCCTGAATACAGTCACATCTTTTCCAGTCACATCCTTTCAAATTTCAGACGATGATATCATATTGTTAACAATATCTGCTCAAAAAATGTAGTCCCATGAACAACTTGGCAAAACAATACAAGATAACAAAATGACCTCAACAAATGATTTGTTAGATTCAACGAAATGCAGAATACCATGATTGCAGTGTGAACCAACACAACTTTAACAATAATGACACAACAAATGATGGTGTCCTTCACTCTTAGAAAAAATGTGCTGATTAGAACCTCTTCTTGTCCCGTATTTAAGATTCTTTATAGACCCTTTTTGTATAGGGTTCTATAAAGAACCCTATACAAAAACGGTCATTTTTCTGTTTATCCATGTATCTCTTGAGTGTCATTCGATATACACCAAATGCTCGAGCGGCAGCTCGAACACTGTTCAACTTTTCAACTGCTTTTGCTCCTCGCTGGAGCAATGCTGGATCACTCGCACGGCCTGATGTCCTTTTGTATATTTGTGGCATTGTCTGAAAGAAAAGTAAAAATTTGTATAAATAAGATAATGGTAAAAGGAGAGTTGAGCCATGGATCATGTCTCCTCATGACGAGTGGCTCAACTCTCCAAAGGTCGGCCATTTTTGCATGTGACTTAAATACCACTAGAGCAGTTGCATCATATTTAACCAAAAACATAAGAAATAATCAACGATGCAGAGGCTACGCGTTGCCCATATTGCGACCAAAGTAACTGCTAGTATATGAATAATAAGAAGGGTCTTACCTCTAACTCTCAAATCCACTTTTCAGCGCGATATTTGGTTTTCCTTTCACAAAATCTCCCATGAGGTACCATGGATCTTGTTGACTTAACTGGAAAGAAAGTTATATAATACACTACCAGCAGAGGGAGTTTTAACTTTTTATCTAAAGTGCAAGTGTGAGATTTTGGGGGTGGATCAACTCTCCTTGTGGCTCAAGTCTCCTGGGTCTCCCCTACATATAACAAACCAAATTTCTCTAATATTGACCAGAATCGACAAAATAGCAGTAATTTTCACACACGGAGGATCCAAATCACACGCTGACGTGGCTACGTCATCACAGCGATGCGAAGCCAAAGCTCGCATCCAAACTTACATCAATTTGCGAGTTAACTTCCGAAGAATAATAAAATTCACTTCTATCACCAAAAACTAATTCATATATCAGTAATTGCAACTTATTTTTCTCAGATATGGTGAATTTAGGAAATTTGGATATGAATTAAAATAATGGGCCAAAATATCGATGATAACGTACGAGGGAAGGTCTACAACCCTGAATGAACACTACGCGGTACGCGCATCTATCGGCTATGTTTTGGATCGTTCGTAAAGGACTTAACATCGTCTTCAAACTCCATATTCCTTCATATTTCTGTCGCATGGGGTAAGTTACCACTCAAATGTTCGCTACTCATACTAAATCCCTCAATTACCAATATTCCTGGCCGTCAGTTCATAACAAACGGGTATTCCCTACATTCTTCAATGCCTTAAAGAATGTATGAAGTTGCTGAATGCAAAGTGCAATACAGTAACCGTTTCTATACTAGTAGAGGACCGTAACGAGGTTGGCTCGTTACACAGCCCTCCTCCCTCTGAAATGCGTCCTCGCATTTATAAGTTTTAAAATTCATCTGAACTTAACATAGGCCAATATTATACTTATAAAGTATTTCTTCGAGGAGACAATTTGTGGAAGTGTAGAATCTAGGACACTTCATTTATTTCCAAAATATAAAATACAATCATAACAATATCATCAAAGTTCCAACTTTGATCTGTAAAACATAAGCATTTGAAAGACATTAGCCTTTGCTTCCTGAATATGTGAATGTGGGTCCTATATACCCATCCAATAACAAACTCCTCTGAGTCACATCAAACACCAAAAACTACGCACACTCCAAAACAGTCATTTCATACCTAATATCCATAATCCATAAACTTCAAGTGAAAATGTGCGTCAAGATACTTACTTCAGGAAGCAACGGCTAATACTTACCAAATTAGCCATTCTATTCACCACATTCCGGTGATTATTTTGAGAACAAGTTTTGGTTTCCTCGAAGAAATTATTAATAATCTTAAACATTTAAAACACCAAACATCAATTTCAGTGGCGTTACAAATGATTCACATGCACTGAAGGATAGAAGAAAACAGAGACAGAAAGAGGAGAAGAGAGAGGAAGGAAAGAAGGAGAGAGAAAGATACGGTAGAAACATCTATCCTTCAGAGATAGATTCCATATATACACACCTCATGAGAATATAAACATGCACTGAATGATACAAGAAAAACAGAGAGAGGGTGAGAGAGAGAAAAGAAGGAAGTTACAAGAGTGAATAGGAAAGATAAAAGGTGAAGACAGATAGATACGGTAGAAAGATTCATGCATCATTCAGAGATAAATACATCGCATAATAAGAACACTGGACGTGCAGAGATCCACAGGCGCGGCAGGATGCGGAGAGAAAAGGGATCCGGCGAGAAACACGGAGCGTCAATCCTTCGGGGTCTGGGGCTTCGGGGTTGACGAGGGTGAAGTCGACGTCAGGCTTCGAGACTGGCGAAGGTAGAAGCGGCTCCGTTGCCACTTCAGTAGGTAGGCCGGCTGGCCTAGTCCATTGGAACAGCAACCGCAGTCGGGTTTGAAGTGCGCCGACTAGGATTATTTTTAATCGGCGAAATCAGGGTGGGGGTAGGGGAGGAGAAGGGGAGTTCCCGGGGTTGCTGGTTGCTGGTTGCTGGGGGGGGGGGGGGGAATGTAGGTTACTCAGAATTTCATCATTGTCGTCATCACTTGGATGGTCTGAAGTAACCCCTTCAATCAAGTGGGTATCTGATGGCGTCTCTTGCCATGGGGCTAGTTCTTCCCCTGTGTAGGGTTTGAGACGGTCGAAATGTACTATCTTTGGTTTGCTTCTGGGAGTGAGTTGAATGCGGTAAGTCACGTCAGAGAGTCGAGTGGTGACTCTGAATGGGCCTTCCCATCTGTTAGTTAGTTTGGGACTTACACCCTTCCTACGAAAGTCGTTCCGAAGCCACACAAACTGTCCGACTTTGAAAGTTTCACCTGACGTTTGCCTATCGTAATTTCTCTTCTGTCGTGTCATATTCGTTTTGGCATGTTTGGTCACCCGTGTATGGATGTCTTCCATACGGTCTCTAAGTTCGGCAGCGTAATCTGTGCGTAATTCAGGGGCAGAGTGTTGTGCTACCAGTTCTATGGGTTGGGTGACCTCGCGGCCAAACATCATCATATTCGGGGTTTCTTGAATTGTCTCATGAACAGTGCCTCTATAGGCAGCGGTGGCAAATGGGATATAACGATCCCAGTCTTGCTGGTGTTCAAGAGGGTCGATCATCGTGGCTAGCATTCCTAACAGTGTCCTATTGAAACGTTCTATCATTCCGTCTGACTTCGGATTGTACGGAGTAGTTCGTGTATTCTTATCTCCTATGAGCTTACAGACTTCTTGAAACAAATTCGACTCGAAATTACGACCTTGATCTGTATGAATTTCCTTCGGTACACCATATCGGCAGACAAATTCCTCTACTAACTTCTGCGCAACGGTATGCGCTTGTTCATCAGGAATGGCATAGGCCTCAACAAACTTAGTGTAGTAATCTGCTACCACCAAAATATACCTATTGCCATCATAGGTCAACGGAAGGGGCCCTAAAATATCTAATGCAATCCGCTCCATCGGACTGCCAGATTGTCTCTGTTGCAACGGTGCTCTTCGTTTCTTCCCATAAGTTTTCCGCCTACTACATGCGGTACATTGTCGAATGAAAGATCGACATCTGCTTTCATCCCGACCCAATAATAACGAAGCTGAGCGTTCTTTAGCGTTTTGGTAGACCCGAGATGTCCACCAAAAATTCCGGAGTGAAGTTCCTGTAAAACTTCATGTACCATAGATTTCGGCAAAACTAGTCTATCTCTAGTAGTCCTACTATCTTCCGATTCCCATTTCCGGAAAAGAACTCCATTACACATATGCAACTGTCCCCAATGACCTAACAACACTTTGGTCCTAAACGAGAGAGGAGACATTTCCTCCTTTGTCGGCTTAATTCCGCGTTCTAAAGCCTCTATGACTGGCCTTAGACTTGGATCATCTAGTTGAGCCTTCCTTATCTCAACAAAACTACCATCATCCGACAACTGAATAACACAAGTTCGACCAAAGTTTAGTTCGTTAGTTTCAAGTTCACAGTCAGTTTCTCTACCACATTGTGTACAAGGTCGTCTTGAAAGTGCGTCTGCATTGGCGTGGCTGCGACCAGCCCTATGAACTATCTCAATGTCATACTCCAATATAACCTCAAGCCATCGGGCTAGTTGGCCCTCAGGTTGTTTGAAGTTGGTGAGCCATCGCAAGGCTCCGTGGTCAGTTCTCACTTTGACATGTCTACCGTAAAGGTACTGTTTGAAATGCTTCAAGTAAGTGACTACTGCTAGTAATTCCCTACGCGTGACGCAGTAGTTACGTTCGGCTTTACTCAGGACTTTGCTTCCGTAAGCGATAACCCGTTCTTGTCCATCCAAGACTACAGAAAGTACCCCACCGATACCGTCTTTACTCGCATCAGTGTCAATGATCAATTCTCCTTCTAAAGTAGGGTACGCAAGGATGGGAGTAGTTGTTAGTCTATTCTTCAGTTCATCGAATGCGTTTTGACAAGCGAGACTCCATTCGAACCGCCCGGCACGTTTCTTTTCGGTTAACTGGTGAAGAGGTTTCGCAATAGAGGCGAAGTCCTTGACAAAGCGTCTGTAATACGAGGCTAGCCCAAGAAAGCTTCTGACTTCTTTGACGTTTGTTGGTGTTGGCCAGTTTTTGATTGCCTCGGTTTTCTCTGTCTGAGTCGATATTCCTAGGTTCGATACTTCGTGCCCAAGGTAAGACACCTTAGTTTTGAACAAGTGACACTTCTTTGGTTTCAGTTTCAGGTTTGCTTGTCTCAATCTCTGAAACACTTGTTTCAGTCTCGCGAGTTCCTGTGGTACTGAACTACCGAAAACGATTACATCATCTAAGTACACTAAGAGGGTTTCCCAGTGGAGTCCTCTCAAGACTTTGTCCATTAGTCGTTCAAAAGTGGCAGGGGCGTTACATAACCCGAAAGGCATGACGTTCCAAGCATAGAGCCCACCATCGGCTAAGAAAGCTGATTTCTGTTTTGCATCATCATCGAGCCCTACCTGCCAATAGCCGCTGGCTAAGTCTAAGGTTGAAAACCAAGAAGCGCCTGATAAGGCATCAAGTGTTTCGTCAATGCGTGGTAACGGATAAGCATCTTTGATAGTGGCAGCATTGAGTTGCCGATAGTCCACGCAAAATCTCTGCGTGCCGTCTTTCTTACGTACAAGAACTATGTTTGATGACCAGGGACTATCTGCTGTTTCTATTAGCCCTTTGTCCAAAAGTTATGATACTTGTCGTTTGATCTCAGTCCTTTGACCGAATGGATGCTTCCTAGGTCTTTGTCTAATGGGATGTTGTCTTCCCGTGTCAATGCTGTGTTTGACAAGATTGGTCCTGCCAATATCATTCTCTCCTTGCGAGAAAACATCGTGAAATTCAGTTAACAGATTTGCTACATCCTTGTGATACTGGTGAGGAAGTTCCTCAGTGCTTCTTTCTAATAGATCTCGCAAGTGTTCTGGTACTTCATCAGAGTTTGCTACTACAGAGTTTGGAGTGGTCTCAATGTCATTCTCATCAACTACTGTTATCGTTCCCAAGTAAGTTCCTTTCTTGATTACTTTGTTTGAAGGTGAGGGATTGAAGATTCTCATTGGGACAGTTTCATTCCCTGTTCTGACCAAAGTACGAGCTACGATCAATCCTGACTTCGTTAGATGGTTCTGAGCATCGCCTACTTCCACAATTCCAAACTTATTCGGCCTGAGTTTGTCTTTGACAGTTCCCTTGATAAGAACCTCATGTCCCGCTGGGACGGTAACAGTCTCTGTTGTACTAATACGACAGAAAAGTAATCCATCACACTCTCTTTCGCATTCAATGCTTCCCCATTTAGTTGAGAGCTCAAAAGTGCTGAAGTCTAACTTAGCTCCCATTCTACACAAGTTGTCAAGACCCAAAATTCCATCATTGCTAATGTCAGCGACTAGCAATCTAGAAATTCCACAAGTAGGGCCAATCTTCAATTCGAGTGTCACTACACCATCAAGGGGAAGAGGAGAGTTATCTGCTAACTTAGCATTTCTGTTTGGTTTCTGTAGCATAGGCCTGTCATTCAATGGGATATTCTCATACACCTGTCTGGAAATGTAGGAGTCCGAGGCTCCAGTGTCGACAAGAAATTTGTATTCCCTATCATGAATACATACTCTAACAAACAATCCATCACAATTTGCGGTATTAGGGGAAGAGTGAGTTTTCGGGGTTTCATTGTCTCTTTGTTTTGGTTGTCGGGCCAATTCTACTTTGTGATTGGCCGCGCCGTGGCCCTCATGGGCGGCCCAAATTGGTTTGACTGACGAATTTGTTCAGAGTTTCCCATGTGATCGTGTCCAGGTCGGTAGTTAGTCTGCACTTGCTGTCTCAAATCAGACTGTTTCTTGAAACAATTCCTCTCAATGTGACCTGGTTTGTTACAGTAGTAGCACACAACGGTTGTAGCCTGTTGGTTCTGATTAAGTCTATCATTTCGGTCACCGTTGTGCTGAGACATTGCGTGTCTAACCGCTTTTTCTACCGCTTGATCAATTGTTCTCTGCAAGTCTTTCTGACATTTTTGCTCTACATCTACGGCTCTGTTGTGCGTGGTCTTTTTCCACGAACGCTGAGATTCGGTTAGCAGAAATGTTTCAGTTGTTATTGCCGCTTCAATCATATTGTCCAAAGTCTTAGGTTTTGCGTGGAAAATCCCTGTTCGGATCTCCGGATTCTCGATAGCATCTGTGAAGTGGATCTTAGCTAGACGGTCAATTCCGTCCGAGTCAAAGTCTGGATAGGCCTTTGTAGTTAGTTCCCTAATAGCTCGTCCAAGCTCTTGGAAAGATTCGTTTGCTCGTCTCTTACGAGCACGAAGTTCAAGCAGGTAACTTTCAGCTTGTTTGGAGGACGAGAATCTCATTGACAATTTGGATTTCAAGTCAAAATATGTCCACTTGGTTGCTCTACGTTCGTTCAATAACCTAAGGGCAGGTCCCCTAAGACTAGCAGACAAGTATCTGACAGCTTCTTCGTCAGTCCAGTTGTTAATTGTTCGGCAAGATTCAAAGTGTGACTCATAGTCAGCCCAGTCCGTGGTACCATCATATTTGTCTGGCATAATGTGTGGGCGAGTAGAGAGACCATGTCCTGTTCGCGGTTCATTGTTAGTTGGGTGGTCTGTACGAGTGCTGGTTGGTTGGACAGTGTGAGTGCCAGTGTGAGTGACTTGTTCTACAGTCTCAGCCATTGGCTGATGTGTGGTAGCACTCAAGTTCTCAATTGGTTGTTGTGTGTGTTGGTCCTTGTCAAAGTTCAGCAATACTTCACTATCTAATGAAGATGTGTCAGTTAGTTCTTCAGAAGAGTTTGAACCAGCACGTTTACGCCTACTTCGTTTGTTCGTACGTTTGGTCAGAGCCATCATTTGTTCCATCAATTTCGTCAGTCTGGAAAGAATTCGAGTTTGCATGCCATGTCTCTTAGACTTAGATTTAGTCGATTTCCTAGACGCTTGTGTGGTTTCTGTGTCGGAAGAAGACTCACTAGACTCATTCTCTATTTTGGGATATTCTGTCAATTGTTCTGTTATTTCATCTCCTTGCCCCTCTATGTTGGATTTTTTTTTTCAAAGGATCCCACTCCTGACACCAAAAATTTGTGTGGCGGGCTTTTCGATGGCTTTTTAAGGTCGTTTGTTTGTTGTGTGTATCGCCCTTTTGAGTTGTTTGTTTGTTTGATCGTCGTCGAGGGCGCACTGTCGCCACTACCACAGAATATAATATGACCGAGAATTACTAGTGTAGATGTTGTGTGTTTACCAGAAAGATTGATCAACTCCGTGGGCGAGATGTTAAGCCCACATGTCCGAGCGGTAAAAACATATACGGAGTTAATCGACCTTTCGGAAACTAATAGTCTCGGTGGGGATGAGTTCTTAGGTCAAAGTATATGACCGAGGAGGGAAGATGGAATATTCAAGGAGAGGAATATATGTGTAGTGTGTGTGTGTGTGTATGTGTGTGTGTATGTAGTAGATGTGTAGTAGTAGTAGTAGTAGTAGGTGTGTATGGGTTGTGTGGTTGTGTGAAAATAGAAACTAAGTCAAGTGAGTCGTACACAGAAACAAAGAAAGACACAAGGTTGTAGTACTCAGATTTCAGGTTCAACAAAAACAAAAATCAAAGTTTAATTTTTCTTTTACAACATTTCAATATCGCCACTGTTACATACTCATTTATTAATGCATGCCTAAGCCAATTCGTAAATTCTATTACCGAACCATGCATACACTTCGTTTTGATTGTACGTGTGAATAAGTTCTTCTATTTCCCCTTAGTTTCTGACTCGCCAGAATCCCTAACATGACATCTCATGAAACTAATACAAAGCATGTCTCTAACTCTTTTTGAATTTGCCGAAAGATCCCTAAGTTGAAATTTTACATGGGGACATAAGGGGGGGGGGGGGGTGTAGTTGAGATGTAGAGGAGTGAGCAGATGCTCGATACTTGGAGTAGAACTCCAAGAGTCTCCTCTACATAAGGGGAGGGGGGAGAGAGAAAGAAAGTAGTGTGTTGAGGAGTGAGCAGAGAGTAGCTCGTTACCTGGAGCAGGACTCCGGGAGTCTCCTCTCGATCTAAAAATTTCTCCTGCTTATATACTCTTAATGCGGACGTCGCGGGAGACACTACGCGGAGGTAGCTACGGTATGCGCTAAGCGCTGAACTTGTACACTCCGTAGATTTTGTGCTAGTTTGACGTCGCAAATCTCTTACTATCTTGACAACTATCACTTTCCATAACAAAAAATCTGCATCTTTATAAATTGTGAGTTATTTACTAAATGACCAGATACATATAACAAACCAAATTTCTCTAATATTGACCAGAATCGACAAAATAGCAGTAAATTTCATACACGGAGGATCCAAATCACACGCTGACGTGGCTACGTCATCACAGCGATGCGAAGCCAAAGCTCGCATCCAAACTTACATCAATTTGCGAGTTAGCTTCCGAAGAATAATAAAATTCACTTCTATCACCAAAAACTAATTCATATATCAGTAATTGCAACTTATTTTTCTCAGATATGGTGAATTTAGGAAATTTGGATATGAATTAAAATAATGGGCCAAAATATCGATGATAACGTACGAGGGAAGGTCTACAACCCTGAATGAACACTACGCGGTACGCGCATCTATCGGCTATGTTTTGGATCGTTCGTAAAGGACTTAACATCGTCTTCAAACTCCATATTCCTTCATATTTCTGTCGCATGGGGTAAGTTACCACTCAAATGTTCGCTACTCATACTAAATCCCTCAATTACCAATATTCCTGGCCGTCAGTTCATAACAAATGGGTATTCCCTACATTCTTCAATGCCTTAAAGAATGTATGAAGTTGCTGAATGCAAAGTGCAATACAGTAACCGTTTCTATACTAGTAGAGGACCGTAACGAGGTTGGCTCGTTACAATATATATATTTTTTATCGATTTTTTTTAAATTGATTTTATATATATATATATATATATATATATATATACATACATATACAACAGAGGAATGCAGGGAATGCATTAATAGCCAATCTTGATTTAATGAATAATCCGAATTTTCGAGGAACCTTCCTCTTCTTCAGGGATGACAGTGCGAATATTCACAATGATTATTAAAGGGACTAGGGAGGAGTGTTGGAACCCAAAATGCAAAAGTGCTATTTCATGAAGTGAAACAGGCAAAAACAAGGACCAATGCCTATGAAAGGACTAAGCAATGAAAAAGAATCGATGAAAAATACGGCATTATGAAGATATCTATGATTTTTTGAAGAGCGTTACATATTGTAACGCTTGTCAAAATCACGGGGGGTCGGCTTAGAGGCTCTCCGTTCAAGTGTTGTTTTTGCCTCCCTCTTTTGTCCGATTTTGGCACAGCGTTAATGTACTGTATTGCCTTCTCCTCGGCGAAAAGCAAGCCCAAGATATCGCCGCGATTGCGAGGCGAAACCCGGGTGCCTGTTCACTGGCTAGCGAGCGTTATCGGTGCATTTCCCGGCATCCGCCCGGCAGCTAGCTAGCACGGGTCCGCTTGAACTCTGATCTGCTGGCTGCGTATAAATACCATCCACACTAACAATGGAGCCGCAGGAGGAGAGCGAGAGATCTGTCTCCAAGAAGAGGAAGACCATGAAAACCAGTGACAGAGTATGGAGATGGTGACAGAAAAATAAAATGTAGAGTCCCAATTCCCCTCAAGACACTAGAAGATAAGGGGCTGAACGACAGAGATGTCATTTCACTTCGGCTGGATCGGTAATAAATTTGTGAAACTCGGAAGACCTCATAGAGTTCAGTGTGAGTAGGACCTATAACAACTGTTACAGTGTTAGTGTTGTTAGTGTAACATTAATTGATAGAGATGTCACTTAGAGGATCTACACACACTATTGGCCTACTATTTAGTAATACTGATAGTAGGCCTAGATTAGCAATTTTGTTAGGTGTCCTATCCCCTATGCCACACCCTAACATTTTTCTATTAAACTAAAGTAAAAGATATACTTATAGGCCTATCAGAGTTTGCCTGAGATTTTACTCACATATGTGGAGAAAGGCTACATGCAGATTCACAAAAAGGTGTATTCAGAATGCGATTGAGGTATGGTAGGTATCCTAGACCTATGTATTTTGAGACCCATAATTTAATGACATGAAAGTAGAATAGGGCAACATAATCCAGAATACGGTAAAATAGGAATTCGCGTATCTACATGCAAAACACTTTATTAGCGTGCCATTTCTTAATGTGAACAGCGATTTATGTGTAATTAATAGAGAAGCACATTTCAAAAAGGAGAAATGTTGAGCCAAATTTGGGATGTCATTCATAGGCAAAAAAATTTCCAGTTATGGTAACTATACACAGCCCAGTCGCTGTACGTACGTAGCGACAGGATTCGCACAGTGTACTTACAGCGTGTGGTCGGGCTACAGCTATAAAATGGCAGAGAAAAAGGGCCTCGGACTAGGAGTGGTAGACGCTGTAAGTACGCTGTGCGAATCCTGTCGCTATGTACCTACGTACAGCAACTGGGCTGTGTATAGTTACCATAACTGGAAATTTTTTTGCCTATGAATTACATCCCAAATTTGGCTCAACATTTCTCCTTTTTGAAATGTGCTTCTCTATTACACATAAATCGCTGTTCACAGTATTAAATGGCACGCTATTTGTGTTTTGTATGAAAATATGCGAATTCCTATTTTACCGTATTCTGGATTATGTTGCCCTATTCTACCTTCATGTCAAATTATGGGTCTCAAAATGTCGAAATAAGAAAGTTACGACACTCATCAGAACTGACGTTTGTTACAAATTGGCGATAGGCGAGAAATCCAATTTTACGAAACGACACTGAATGAATGAAAGTGTCAGCGAATCTGGTAACTCTCGGTTTTTACAAAATACTTTGAGGCTGACTCAACTGTGTATATGTTGTCATCACAGCTATGATCGGACCAAAAACGTGAATTCACATGTTTGGTAAGGTACCTTGTTATTGTCTCCGGTACACATGGCATTGCAAAAATGTTGATTGAAGTGTATCTATTGTGCGTACATACATAAGTGGCTAATGGCGTATATGCATTGTGGCGCAGTTCACTCGGTCTCTATAGTGTAGTGGTTAATGGTGTATGCTTTGTAGCACAGTAGGTGCTAATTGTGGAGAAAGGTCTGTCAGATATTATTGTGGGTATCTTTTGTAGGGCAACAGCCAGCATCGCATTCAAGGACCATCCTGACTAGGCAGCTCAGTGAAGCCAGTGACAGCCCCTCTGGTCAGTTGAGACCAGCCCTCCCAGCTACCCAGCTTGATGAAGCCAGTGAAATTCCCTCTCGTCAGTTTTGACCAGCTACCCAGCTCGGTGAAGCCAGTGACATCCCCTCTCATCAATTGAGACCAGCCCTCCTAGCTTACCAGCTTGATGAAGCCAGTGACATTCCCTCTCGTCAGTTTCGACCAGCTACAATGTAGCCTATACCCGGCTTGGTGAAGCCAGTGATGTCCCCTCTCATCAGTCGAGACCAGCCCTCCCAGCTTGATGAAGCCAGTGACATCCCCTCTTGCCCATTGAGACCAGCCCTTCCGTCGGTACAAAAGGTTTGTACAAAATAACTTTAATTACCTGGTACTATTTTAATACACCTAGATCCAACAACTGTTTTGAACCTGCAAATGAAAGTTAATTTGATATTTAGTACACAAAACATCAATAAATTGTTAGATAACTCTGTGTTCTCAAACGATGCTGTTCTTATTCTTGCTGTAATTTAACTTATAACATTTTTTTTTTAAAACCCAAAGCTGTGGTAGTGGTTAATAAGATTATGGTTGTCTTGATCATTACTTTTAGGGTTACAAGTTACATAGTTTGTACATTGCAGCCACTAGGCCTACGTACTATATGATTGTATGTGGAATTATACAGACCCCCAAATCCCTTGCATGTGGCTGGATTGAAAGACATCATAGGCCCGATGTGAGGTTGTACACACAACATATAAATAAATAGGGCCTACTTTGTAGATGGGTAATTCCATGAAGTTGGGGCAGTGTCCATGTATGTAGCATCGTGATATTGACAAAATACATGTCAGCATAACTCAATATCAATTATGCTATACATTTATTGTTTGTAGGCTTTACATTTGCATTGAGGCCACACATTTTCCTGGAAATTTTGTGCCATTCAGACTCAATTTTAATGAAGTTATTAAACAATATGTAACACTGTGTCCTGGAGCATCATGACATGTCCACGTAGCATCGTGATATTTTAAAATTTGGTCCAAAGAGACAAATTATGGCAATGAGCTTGACCAAAATTTGATGCAATATGCATATTTACAAGGTATGAATAAGATAGCTAAATATCTCAAATTTCCTGTACACAGTTTCAATTTTAAAAGAAAATTACAAAATGTATCACGATGCTATGCGGTGTCCTTTTTTGTGTAAAACTGTGGAAAGGAGAGTTAAGATATTTAGCTATCTGACTAATCTAGTAATTATGCATATTATATCAAATTTTGGTCAAGCTAATTGCCTTAATTTGTCTTTTAGGACCAAATGTTTACTATCACGATGCTACATGGACACGTCACGATGCTACAGGACACCATTACATATCGTTTTAATAATTTCATCAAAATTGAGTCGGAATGGCACAAAATTTCCAGGAAAATGTATGGTCTCAATACAACTGCAAAGCCTATAAACAATACATGTATAGCATAATTAGTATTGAGTTATGCTAAAATGTCACACTTCGTGCCCCAACTTCACAGAATTACCCAGATGCACAATGAGAGGCTGAGGTCATCCCGTCGTCATGTGCAGTGTCAACTCATCAAAAATTTGGCTAGGGTCTCTGTAGGTCTTATTTTCCTTTTTGCTATTTAAGTTCTACAGTAGACAGTCTATTTCTAACATATTTCATGGAGTTTTCTCTGTTGCATGTATGTGAGCACTACAAGATAAAGCTACCTGGTAGACTCTACACTGAAATACATGGGATAGCAAGTTCTGTAACTAAATTTACAGATTGGTGAAGAACTAACGGGACTATCCTAATTGTAAGTCAGTGTTAATGCCTTTCATTGTGTCTGATATACAGATGAACTCCAGTCCAGATGCCCCTGTGAAATGGAAAAAGGACAAGTTCATGAATGCCGTTGCCTTCTCCAATTAGTTGTGGAGGAAAATGCTACTCTGAGGAAAGGACTTGGGTCAAATTGAAGTGGATCAAAACCTGGTGAGAGTGCTGACAGATATTGATTTTATCAGAGCCTGGGCAGATGTAAGGAGATAACAGGTTACTGTAAAAGTGGATATTTTAGCGCGACTAATTTTTTGCGGTCGGCGGGGTAAGAAGAGTTTCGCATGTTTATAGTTCCGCGTAATCAAGACATCAACTACTTGAACAAATGGCGAGCAAAAATACTCGCATGCTTTTATTTTCGCGCTAGTTTCGGCTTACGCGAAATGCATGAAAATGTCAACCAACACCGCAAGAAATTTCCACTTTTACAGTAGATGATGAAGACGTCCCTTTGGCATGCATATTAGGGAATTTTTTATGTAAATATCATAAATAAAATGAGCTATTTTCATTGGACTTTCAGCATATAACATAATTGCTTTCATCAGTACTAAACTTGTCATTGCTTGAATGATAGTCTTTAAAGAGAATATTTACTATGTGTATTACTGAATAGTTAATTGAGTCTATATGAGTAGTAAAATAATTTTTCATTGTAAATGTGTAGTAGTTACTTTATTACCAACATTCAGTCATTAGATGAGAGATCAATAGAATGTGCTTGTTAGCCTCTATTGCAGTGGAACAGCTAGCATCACATCCAAGTGCCATCACAGATATCCAGGTTGTTGAAGCCAGTGACACCCCCTCTCGCCAAATAAGACTGCCTCTTCTAGGCTACGCAGCTCGGTGAGACCTGTGACGTCCATCTCGCCAGTGGAAAACAGCCCTCTCTGCCACCAAGCTCAGTGAATCCAGTGACATCCCCTCTCATCAATCAGAACCAGCCCTCCCAACTACTTAGCTCCATGAAGCCAGTGACATCCCCTCTCATGTTCTTCTTTGTGGCTGGCAAATGTTTGAAATCTGAACTTGGCTGACTTCAATATCATAATTATGTTGAGTGCATCCAAGTGATGGCAATGATAATAGCTCTGACACCAGTTCTTCCTGTAAGCCTACTGTCAATTTATGCCTTCATTGTGTATTATAGCAAAAGACATGTTAGTAATGAAAAAGCTGCACCTTTGTACCAGGATTGTTGGGGATTCTGATAAATGCACATTGAACATGAATAACATCAATTCCAATCATAGACTACATTCATGTGATGGCAGCGATAACTGATATGACACTACATTTATATCTCTGAACTCTCTATTTCTGTCTTTCCTGTGAGGTAACAACAAACATGTTAGTACTCAAATGTGTGAATCAGAATGATACAGTGAATTGATTGCCTGGAAAATTTGTTCTTGCCCCATGTAGCAAGTAGGGAAAATAAATCCTGTAAACTCCTAAACTGCATGTGCATTAAACTGTTACTGGAAACTGAAAGGGCTGCAATATCCAGGCACAAAGAGTTTTGTCCTTTTTTTTTTCATTTGGTCTTTTTTCCCCCTGTGTTTCCCAGGTGTTTCAGAGGTGAAAAACTACAATTACTCCGTTACGATAAAATATTGCATCAGTGTTTTAAAGTGAACTTAAGCAGGGCTGTCATGCACAACAGTGTACATCACTGAAGGGCCTTTCGCACATTTCATTATTGCTCTAATTATTATTATTATTACTACTACTACTATTGTTGTTGTTGCTAATTTTTTATTACTATCATCATCTTCATAATGATTATTATCCTCATCATTTATGTGATCACTGATATCATGCCATGTGTTACATTCAAGTGGCACAGCAGGTCCTACACAGTAGCATTGTCCATCAGCATTTTGGAAGACACTTTTTCAGCACAAAATTTTGTGATAACTCTATCAAATCACATTATTATGAGGACAATATTTTTGTGGTAAATGGAGTTTGTGCCCTTGTAATATTCATTGCATTTATATTTTATGGCCAAAAAAAAAAAGTATGAATTTTGATAAACAAATGTGTTGGAAGTGCTTCAAACAAGATGTTCAGTTTTCATTCACATAGATATAAAAATACATTGTAATATACATTTTGGTAGGTCCCTACATGATGTTCTACTGATATAATTGTATATGCTCAAACCCTAAACCAATTGTGTTTTGACAATGCAATACGTAGAAGGTCTCCACACTGAAATAGTATAGTGTTCTTTGTACTTGAAGTCATTAACCCTGTGACATTGATTCTTGGACTTTCACTTCAATATTTTTTCCCTGCAAATGTGCAAGTTATTTGAAGGTGGTTGCATTTGTAAGGTTCTTTAATTTACATGTTATAGTATTATTATCATAATTGTTCAATATGATAGGAGTATAATGTGTAGATGCCCAAATTGACTAATGACAGAATGCTGAGCAGTTTCTTTTTTCTTTTTTTTTTCTGCAAATGATTACCTTACCTGTGTCAATTGGCAATCTTTGCTTTACAACTATTTCTATTATGACATTTTATATTTAAAAGATATAGGCCTACATGCAAGTAGCCAGCACAGATTTGTTATCTCTACATTGTATATCACATCACATTACTATGAGAGCAGTTTCTAAATACATGTAGCACATTTGCAATTAGAACCTGTGCTCATGATGCAACACCAAATGCAAATATACATGCAAAGATAAAAGAAAATGGAAGGTCAGTGTACCCTGGTACACACAACTTCTAATGTAGGTCCCATGTACACATGCAATTTATATGTGCACATGAAATTTGTATTTATGCATGGTAGTATAATGTAAGTGTAGGGATTTATTTTGAACATTTTATTATAAGTGTATCCCCCCTTCTGTTATTACAAGCTAGGTACCACCCCTCTACACATAAATACGTCAACCCACACATACAGTAGTACCGGTATTCACATCCACAGGCATCCACACACCCCACCTACAATTGTATCACAGACACACCACATATCACATGACATTTTCCACTCTTTCACTTCTCACCCATTGTTCCCTGTAATACTGAAATCATGCCTAAATCACCCAAGCCTGCACATCATTTACATATTATGAATATTTAGTTTTAACCTTTGTTTCTTTATTTGCATGTTCTGTTATGTTGATTTTGTGTATGCATGAATATTTATGTAACAACCCACATTTACATGTAAACCCATGCCAAATTATGTGAAGAATAAACTGGCTACAAGTTAGTTAGCCAGGGGACTCCTTCCAAGTAACACATGTGTGCTGCCCTAGTTTGCTTTTAGTGTGATGAGTGCTAGAGAGCTAAGTGAACCCTAGCCCTACATAAGTAATGTGTTAGATTTAAATTCACTGAAATATCACAAGAAGATATTACCTGTGTATACAGGCCTAATTGTTAAGCATCAATTTACCAATGAGAAAAAAATGTGTTTGGATGATAGAAACCTAATCAGGGTTCTAGATAAAAACTGAGTGAATGTTGTTGACCTATGTGGAAATAATTGACTTGAACAGATTATTCCTTGTGTCTTGATTTTCTCCTTGTATAGGTGAACAAGACATTGCATCATGCATGGTTGCATTGTACAATGTGTATGATAAATAGGAAAATGTATAAGATAGCCTCAGAAATTGTTGGATTGGTTATTAGACTATTACAGGTATCACATTATTCAGTCTAGAAGACTGAAAATGATCCGATCCCCAACATTTTTGTGTGTATCTGTGAAATAATTCCAATTAACCCTATTTATACAGAAAATAGGTAGGCCTAAGCCATTACCAATGACCAACTTTCTAACCTAGTATGTGCATGTGTCAATTGTGAAGAAAATCATCCACAATAAATGTTACAACTATTAAAGTCACATGAAATTACGAATACATGACAAGTTGTACCGGTAATAAAAATGAACTATTGGTTAGTTCCAATGCAAGTTTAGATATAACATTGTACCGGATACTTCGAATTCTCTGGCCTACTCGGTACTTGTGTTTCAAATCTTTGAAGAAAAAAAAAATGGGTTTGCCATGAAGATTGCATTGAATTGCATGTACATGTAATAACACAACCCGTTTGTGTTTCATGTAATAATTACATGAATTGTAAATTATTGTAAATTGAGATTTCGTTGATTTTTTTTTTCTACGTAGCCCGACCAGACGCCGTGCGAAGCACGGCAGTTACTGCGTACATGGTACCGACCTAGTACCTAGCGCTGGGCTGGCTGTGTCCGTCCTTACCCGGAAAAGTTTCTATGTACGTACACGCACAGCCCAGTCGCTGTACATAGCCCGCCCGGCGTCTGGTCGGGCTACGTATTACTGTACCGCATTCACCTATCCCGCTTTCGGTACTTCTCAACGAAGAATCTTGTAATAAATGGAGTTTGATGGCTTTTAGGATACGTAGCCTACCGAGTCTTCCGACGATAGAACTAGCTCTCATAATATCTTGGGAGAAGGACATGTGAATCAGAGAAGGAGGAGTCCTTTGATTTTAGGTTAGCGCTCTCATCAAATGAAAACACGCAAGATCGTACAGCAGCTCGAGCTTAGAAGCACTAGCACTGGATGGACACTGTGTATGATGATATGATGCGAGTTATGGCAAGTGAAGTGCGGCCAGCGCTCGCCGCGCCCATAGGCACAGCCAGCCGTAGAGCTAGCCACAATTGCTCTACGTATAACTACTAGTAGTTCCGCAGCTCACTCGGCATGTTGGCTTGATTTCGCTGTAAGTTGGCTTGATGTTCGCAGTCAACAAGCAGTATTCCGCAATTCAAATACGTATCGCCATCGTATCGAAGGGTCTTTTTCCAGAAAAGTATGTTTTGTTTTTCGCTTTTTAAAACATTTGAGAAGATTCCGATTTCCAAGATATTTTCACACATGTTAAGTTACATATCTACCTTTCATTTTAAACCCAAAGCACCTTCTCTTTCGCATGTTTTGCACAACCGAACACTCATCCCCAGTCCCTTTAAGAGTGAGGTGTTACTACCCTGCTAGCGCGCGCAATATGTGTAACCAAAACAAAAAATAATAGATAATAACAACAAACGCATGTTGTGCGCTTATGAGTGTCATACTCTACGTCATAATAGATAAGACGTCACACTAGGATTGCGCGCGCTGCACAAAAAGATCATGAGACATTAGTGAGGTTCACACCTAAGTCCCTTTACCTTAAGGTTTTCTAAACCTCGAGGTTTTGTAAACCACGAGGCACTAAACTACAAGTTAGCGTAGATGTAGACGCATGTAGTTTAGAAAACCACGACAAAACCTTAAAGTGAAAACTAAGTTTCGGTAAGTGCTCGAGAACCCGTCTAGCACCATTTCATTTTTGCTTGCAATATACCGAAAGAGTCCACTAAGAAACTTACCTGGCTGACGCGGTTTGCCGGAATGATGAGTCGTTTTGGAGTATTTTGAGAAAAATAATAATAGTAGGAAAACCGACTTTTATTCCAGAAGGCTCCAGACTAACTCGGTCTCGGGAAAAATTCGACCCTACTTCAGACAATTCACACGCAGTAAGTGATCGCCACATTCTACTGGCCACTGCATAATACCAAATGAGGCCTAACTGAATGGACAGGAAAGTGCGTGCTAACGTAATCCTGTACAAAACAAAACAAAAATGACAGCGCGCGGTCCTCAGTTGCTGAGACGCGCGGTCTTTGGAGTTTTTGTTGTTGTTTATCAAGCGCCTTTCGGCGCACACTAATTTTGCATGCGCGCAAAAGAGGTTTTTGATGCGCGCGTTGTAACAACTCGGACCATTACTGCGAGTAGCCAGAACACGAAGCGCTAGTTTATACAGGCCGCTCCCATAGGACAACACTGTACAATCAGAGGGACAACCATTATAACTCATCCCGCCGTCAAAGCGAAGTCGAGTTATCCCCGAGTCCGAGTTTAGCCTGACCCCGTTCGGGTAAGTTCTGAGACTGAACCTTTTTGGTTAATATTTCGCATTTTCGTCGTTATCCATCGAATATCTTGTAATAACATCGTTATCCTGCACATTTCCTAAGCATACGTTCACATTTGGGAGCGAAATTTGACAACTTTTGCAGGCGTACCAGAACTTTGTTTGGGCTTTAAGGCGAAGACACCACGACAACACCACAAGATTTCTTAGGGTGTTGTCGTGGTTTAAGCGCGTAGTTTAATGCACTTGTCAATGTAATGACGCACCCCACTACCCCCGGACATGGGTGCGTCATGGTCATTTTTTGACTGACCACACGGGGTTTTTGACGGACACCACAGTCACTTTTTTGACGGACATAACGCTGCAAGTGACGAACACCACAGTCACTTTTTTGACGGACAACACGTTGAAAGTGACGCACACCTCGGTCACTTTTGTGACGGACATCCTCGGTACATTTGACGCACCCCCGTAAATACTGAAACGATTTTTGCATACGTTTTATTCAAGCAATTTCATTTTCTTTTGGTTCGTACACATAATTTGTAAAAGTTTCGGCAAGTTTCCCTTACCATGTAAGCACCGTATTGTCATTCACCGTACATCACGCTGCTGCTACGATATTCCGTGCAGTAGTATGTATTCTGTGCATGCAATCCATACATGACAATCACATGTGTGCAGAATGCGCTGTGTGTGCGCGGCCATTGCTAGTGCGGTGGATGCATACTGCTGCAGCGCAGGTAGGTACACACCACGCCACGGCATTCATATTCCCGCTCGAGTACTGCGTAACTACAGCCAAGTCGCGGTACGTAGAGATTCGCACAGCTAACAGCGTCGCGCGCGCGTCTGGCCAGCTGGTCGGGCTATCCCGCGAGCAGAAAATGGCATGCGGCAAGCAGTTCTTCTGCTGCCGTTTCGACAGGAAAGATTTAACTAAGTTGTTACATCGCTGAACAGTCCCTGGTTTGAGATTGAGTATGCATGATTTCATGGGTTTGTTGGAGGGAAAATGTAAGGAGAAAGGGTGGCTTTTAAATTCTTTGCTTGCCAGATTCTGGCAAGCATTTTTTCCTCTTATTCCAAAACGCTTCCCGACTTTGATTTTCACTTGCCGCGGGAAAGCGCTCACTGTAATTTCACTCGCGGTACGTGTATCCAGCGTGCAAAAATGCGTGTTATTTTCCATAGCCAAGTGACGTACCATGACGCACCCCTCGGTCAAAATTTTGACCGACAATGATGGGATTTTGACGCACCCCTCGGTCAAAAATTTGACGGACAAAGCTGGTAAAATGACGAACACCTGGGTCACAAATTTGACGGACCAAACGAGGAAATGACGCACCCATGTCCGGGGGTAGTGGGGTGAGTCATTACATTGACAAGTGCATAAGCGCGTAGTGGCAGCGCGCTTAAACTATGACAGATGTGAACGGAGTTTTGTTAACCACGACGCTCTTGTAGTTTTTCAGTGACCTTTACGGGCGGAACTTCCGGTACCCTAGCCCTAGCTACCGCTCAGTACAGTACGCACGCAATATAGCAAACGGAATTTTGTGTGTAGTCATATTCGCCTATGTATGTACAGCTGACGTTATAACTTGTTTACCACGCGTTGTTTTCCGTGTGTTTATATCTCTCGGTTACTGAGTAGCAGACGACGATTAAGTTAATTTAAGATGGCTTCCGCTTCTTTTGCTGGAAAAGAAGAGAAGAAAAGGTGCAGAGTCTCATGGAGAGAGAGTGAAGTGAAGGCCCTGATCGCCATCTGGGCCGAGTCGGAGGTCGCCGACGAAATCGAGAAAAAGACTAAAGTTAAGAAGGACATTTGGGAAGTAATCGCGGTTCGTCTGCACGACCTGGGGTACGAAACGAAAGATCCCGTGATGATAAAGAACAAAGTATTCTACATAAAAAAGGAGTACAAAAAAATTTCTCAAGTGGTGGGCCCATCAGGGGCAGGCTCTCAAATTTTGAGGGACTACCCATGGTACCACAATGTCCATGAAATATTGCGAAAAAGACCGGCAATGCAAGCACCGCCCGGCAGTATTGGTGAAAGCTCACTATCTGTTGATGATATCGGTAAGTAAAGAAAAAAAAAAAAAAACATAATCATGATTTGGTATACTTTGTGGCACATCCAATTACTGGATGCTATTGTAATTACCGGACATGAATGAAATATAATTTGTGATTGACATTCTGCAGCGAAATATTCCAAAAAGGTTTCATTTGTGACAAAAAGTGTTTTCGATCAGTTTATTGCAAAGAAAATTTGACTGAAAAGTGTCAACACAACTCTAAATTACGGGAAAATGCTGTAAAAATAATGCAAAACCAGATTACCGAGAATCGTTAGGAGAAAACTGTTAATATTCACATCCACTTATTTTGCTATGAAACTAAATCTTGAAATCTGCTCCTCAAAACTGGTATTATTTTGGAATGAAATTCTATTAGTCTTTGGCGTATAGGCCTATGCCTGCAAAAGTGCAGTGTTGGGGGGTACTTTATTGTATGATGATTTGTAGCAATTTGCTTTTAGTGTTTCATTAATTGTACAGGCTTTATGAACTATCCTATATACAGGATAGTTCATATAAAGTATGAGTTGTGTGATGACAGATGAAATATTGTAACCAAAAGTAGGTATAGGATTGATCACTGACTTAAAAAAAAAAATCATTCACACACGCACACACACACACACACACACAGAATTCACATTATGTTTTAAACTCTCAGTTCAGCTCAAAAAACTAAAAGACCAATAACTCCCCATGCCCATTCACCCCACACGGGATCACGGGATTCACAGGCAGGCTTATTCTACTACCTAGTAAACCTACATTACACAACACAAAGACTTTGATATTAGTGAACGGGTATACAATTCAAAATCTAGCTGTGTATAAACCAATTTATGCTATTCGAGGGGCCTCGGCCACAGAAATTCCAGATGCTGCACTTAACAACGTGGCGTGTCTACAATTATTCCAAAGGCTTTTTACTTTAGACCAGACAGGTGGGTGGCACTGTTTATATAGCGGAAGGCCGCCGCTTACACTGAAACATCAATGGCAGACAAAACTGAGGCTAGTATAGATATTAGTAAAAACGGTATACTAATGGCCTACTGGCTATAAAATACTGCTACTCTATGCAAGGGCAGGTTACAGTAGGCCCTACGCTTAATACAGCCGCAAACTGATGGTACAGCTTTGAATAGCCTACCAAGGCACTGTTTATATAGCGGGAGGCCGCCGCTGTGATTTACATCTCATACATGTCATAGTAAACTGATACATGGATTGTACACAGTGTATTTAAACTCCTGTAATTACCGTTATTAGCGGATAGGACCTTCTTGTCTATCGCACATGTCCACTTTTCAGCGCTCATGGAGCTTCAAATATTTCAAAAAAGAAGAAATTGGTAAACAAAATACCAAAGAATATAGACCCTAACATATACCAATCACAAATTCAACATTTATACCACATTTATGCCATGGCTGTAGTAGAACGTCTAATCACACAACTGGTGATATGAAATCACACTTATTAGTCAAAGTTAACAATCGGGCAGCAGAATTTTGCAACAGTTGAAGTTTTGTGAGATCATTTTTTTTTTTGAAGATTAGAACTCTACACAACAATGAATTCGAAAAAAACAATCCAACCGAGAAGAAATCAGAGCATGAATAACTGTCTAGCCTCAGCTGCAGATTTAGACAAAATTTCCATATGAAACTTAAATTACGCAACTGATATCGAACATTCAGCTGAATATGACTAGACTAACCAAAGGTTAGAACTACGAGTTTATAGATGACTTCTGACTTATATTCTACATGACATTTCCTGATCAAATAGTCTATATAGTATGACACCTATAAAATCACGGGCTGTTTTCGACGGAGTATTAAATGCAAGTGCTAACACATTAGGTGTTGACATGACATTATTGATAATCAACTTTGCTTAACATATTCTTTGAGGATTAAGCCCAATAACAGAAACTCAAATTTAGCTTCATTTTAATAGTTTAAGGCTATTGGATGTACGTTTACAGTAGGCCAGATTTTAAGGTCTTGCAAACAAACATGCTTCGGTAAGTTCGAGTTTTGAAATGGCGGATGACAATGAAGACACAGTGGGTTTAAAAGACAAATAAAGTTGTAGAATCCGCATAACAATGATGCTATAGAGTCTATGTAGTATTACTAGTTTCAATGCCTGCGAAATACTTCACTAACGTTAATTGGTTGAAAGGTCCTACAGAAAAAGCAGCGGTCCTCCAACACTAACAAAACTTTGAGTCTGACTCTTGACTAGACTTGTACTCTAGAGGTAGAAGTCTTCTAGCTACATCAAACTTTGTCATAGTTTTACAAGAGGTAGAATCACCAATTCTAACAACAATGAGATCGATCACATAAATAGGATATAGCGTTCTAAACCAATCAAAAAGAGTTCCTTTGATGCCCAAACATCTCAATCTTTGAATCAGAATAGCATGATCGACTGTGTCAAAAGCTGAGCTCAATATCAAGCATGATAAGAGTATAAAGACTATTGTATAAACTATTAAGATCAGTGTCCAGTGATGTTAACACTATCATCCATGCCTAATTCTCTAGCTGAACGGGGAACTCAATATCTGTCAAGTTGATTGACAATGTTTGTAGTGTCAGTAGACAACATACTGCACTACTACTAGATGTCTAGACGTCTAGAATACATCTAAATGTAATTGTTAGTAGAATCTCTGACCAGGCTTGAAGTTGTACGCAGATTGAAATGAATCAAAAAATTCATAATCTTGCAGATATGTTATCAGGTGGGAGAAAACAACCTTCCCAAGCAATTTACTCAAATTAGGTAAAAACAAATCTAGCCTAACCTAAATAACGATGTCTAACATTGTTAAGGCCTATATACTGACGTAAATTTACCAAAGTGTCACAGTTGCTATCTAGATTATATTCCAGTCCAACTTCCAACAGTCACTAACAGTAATAGACCCTAGGTGGCAGTGCAGTATGCCGATGTTTGATGTAGCACTAGCAGTCCGTCGACGTTTTCATGGCAGCTGACGATAGAACTATTTTGTAGTAGACTAGCAGTAGAACTAGAAGAGAGGTATTCACCGTCCAGATGATGTAACAACTTTAGACAGTACACTGCTGTGCTGGGCGCTGGCGTCGTCGAACAAAACGGTAACTGAGGAACCCCGTGAACGAGTACTGCAATGATGGCAGGTTCAGACGTCAGATGAGTAGGGACCAACACGAAATACATTGTACGGTAGATAGCCTAGTCGTATTGTCATACACAGCTGCTGGCAATGTTCGATCAGGAGTACGAATGACAACGATGCAGCGCCTAGCCGCTAGGCTAGGTCGATGACATGACCGATGAAAAATCCTGCCTGGTACTATAAGGTAGTTTGTAGTAGTAATAGTGTCACAGGAGTGCATGCTATTCCACAAATTTCCAGGTTGGAATTGTCCAAAATGATACTCAGTCCAAATATAAATCCATCAGAATCAGTATAGACAACTGCAGAGCACAACTGGGGTCTACGTAGACCGTGTAGAAGATGACCTACAGACAGTGAAGTAGTTCTCAAAAGTCAAAACTCATCAGTGGCGGTAATACTAAGTGTGCCTGAAGCACAAGCACGTGTCAGATCTAAGCAGAATTGAGACACACTAGATGTTCCCTCTGTTAAAGTTACAGCACGAATGACTAAATTTTGGGGCATGCAAAAAAACTAACCTACCCAAAAGCAAGCTCTGTGCATGTGGGATGGGATCCGGCCACAAAAGCAAAAACTATTTTGATTGGCCATAGAATATTACATATATTACGTAACTAAAAATGATTGGCTATTATAAAAATAATTATTCAAGATCACCTCATTTGCATAGAAACCAGACATCACATGACATTGCAGACAGGAAGTTACCTGGGCATCCAGGGCATGTCTGCTTGCATGTACAATGTATTATGTATGCAATGGCTGTACAATCTATACACACACAAAATAAGCAGCTATCTACAGTAGATGTTGAAAAGCTATGTACACTTGTTACTGTATGTGTGTGTGTTATAAACCTACAACAGTGTATGGTCTATGCACACTGCATTTCGAGCTTTTAAAAAAAATACACTGTACCTCCAAAAAAGAGATGCACTGCATTGCGTTCAGCAGACAAATGTTGAGCTACTTATAGTGCATTTTAGCCGTTCATAATTTGATTTTGCTTTGTCACTTCTTTGACTTTGCGGTAGTGAAGATTTTGTGTAAAAAATGAAGGGGCGTGCATTTTTTTTAATTGGTCAAGCTGACTGTATGGGTCTAGTATTACCATTCTACTTTTTTTAACATTGTGAAAAATATCTTTTAAAAAAAGGGCAACAATTTTGAGCAAATAGGCTTGAATTAGAAAGAAAATGATGATTTCTGTTCTTTACCAGTTAATGATGCTGATGATGCTGATAATGCCGATGATGCTGATGATCTACAGACACTTAATGATGACAGTGGAATTGGAGGAGGCGAAAGTACAACCCATGAGCCAGGTGATTACTTTTAGCCTTTCATTTCATTTTCTGGTTCACTACTCATTCTTGGTCTTGAGTTTGTTCAAGTATGTGCTATTATTAATCAAGCTTCAGTAGGCCTACATTTGATTCAGCAAAGGGTCTACTAACGACCCTAAGGTATACACCTGCGCTAGCATATAACTGTACAATTTAATAATAAAGTTGACACATTCCCCACTGACACATTCCCCACAAAATCAGTATTTATATTTTTGTATACGATTTTTTGGGGGCATCATCACCTTTTATGATTTGAAATGGTCCAATGCATTCATAAATATATCGCATATTTTTTGATCCCTTTTAATAGTATGACGTTGCTGAGGATCGAACCCGTGATCTCCAGATTGTGGAGCGGACGCTTTACCTACTGAGCTGATACCAAACTTCCTCAGAGTAGTAATTTAATCAAGGCGAACACAGGGAGCATTTCATGAAGGAACTTGTCGGATAAAATATCCGACAAGTCAATTATATCCGACAAGTTTTGAGAAATTCTTTAGTCTTATTGGCTAATTTCTCTGAACTTGTCAGATATGATTGATTTGTCGGACATTTTATCTGACAAGTTCCTTCATGAAATGCCCCTCCCACGGCTGTAACCTGTTGATGACTACTGCTGACTGCCCAACTGGAAGTCTTGTAGCAAACCAGCCTCGCATAATATGTAGCGTTTAATGTTTTATCCACTTATTTATCTACTTATTTTTGTTGTTTACTTGTTTATTTATTATCTCTCTGTTTAAAAATATTCATTTCAGTTTTGAGTGTATTGTTCTCAAATTAATGTTCTGCTCCCATTTCTTTGCTGTTTTATTCAATACAAAAGATGGAGAAGACTCAGAAATGGATACATTATCGGATGATGAAGACTTCCTTGATACAACAGGAGACAAGGAAGGTGACCCCGCTGACCTTGACGATGAGGAAGACGATTCACAAGAAACTCCTGAAGGTGGCGATGCTCCTGAAGGGAATGATGCTCGTGGAGGGAATGCTGCTCGTGAAGGGAATGCTGCTCGTGGAGGGAATGCTGCTCGTGAAGGGAATGCTGCTCCTGAAGGGAATGATGCTCGTGGTGGGAATGCTGCTCCTGAAGGGAATGATGCTCGTGGAGGGAATGCTGCTCGTGAAGGGAATGCTGCTCCTGAAGGGAATGATGCTCGTGGTGGGAATGCTGCTCCTGAAGGGAATGATGCTCGTGGAGGGAATGCTGCTCGTGGAGGGAATGCTGCTCGTGGAGGGAATGCTGCTCCTGAAGGGAATGCTGCTCGTGGAGGGAATGCTGCTCGTGAAGGGAATGCTGCTCGTGAAGGAGGCAATCAGAGACGAGGTCATTCAAGGATATCTCTCATAATTTCCTTTTACATTGTTTGGTAATGTATAGATATATATATATATATACATATATATATTGATAAATTGAGCTGTATTGGAAAAGCATTGTAATGATGGAGGGGGATAAATTTCCATGCCCAATAACCACGTCTATGGCGATGTCCTAAAATTTCATTTCTGCACAATCATTACTGTCACGTGAGTGACTTTTTTTTTTTCTCCCTGCTACTCTGACACCAAAATAATGGAAATTCAAACTGTTCGTATATTATATAGTTATGTTCGAGTTTAATCTTTCAAATCTTTGCAGCTTTCTCGTTCATAACAATGCATTGAGCATAAAATATAATATGAAACAAATCACAAATTCATAACTTAGGTTGTCTTGGATGACCTGAACTGGTGATCCCCTCAGCTTGGCTCAGTCGTCATCGATGTCCGATACCCTCGTCGTCGACCTCGGCACAGTCGCTTGGCTTGTCTCTTGGAAGCACCCCTTGACTTGGCCACTCAGCTAGACGCTACCCTATCGGCGGTCCCTTCAGCTCCTCGGCCTTCACTAATCCCTGCAACCACGCAGACTCATGCCTTGACCTGCGATGCCCGAGCTCAAGCGACGGCGAGCAGGCAAATGGAGATTGAGCTCCGTTCCAAAGTTCGGATCATAACTGTCCGAGTTCAGTTTTATCGGCAGCTGGAGCTCGCATCTCACCGACGTAGAAAACCCCCAGAAAAACGACTGCTGCCTAAGCGGAGATCTATGCTGGATGTCTGATTGAAGTGTTTCTCCTCGATCCTCTACATTACTGAGCTTTTTATTAGCTTCCCTAACCATAGAGATTAACACTAAAGTCCCTTACACTCCCATACACTTGCTTTTTTATGCCTTTTCTACACAAAAAGGATCATCCAATCATCATGCTTAAATATAGCCCTATTGAAACTCTACACAATATGTCTAGCCATCGTCTAGACTGCTGTTACATAACATCTTTACTCATGAACTTGTGAACAATAAACTACAACCAACACCCTAGTGACACTGACATAGCTGAGTCTCGACTGAGCTAGAGAACATTCCTAGCCACCACCTGGATGGGAGCTATTACATAACACCTCTATTCACTCAATTTCTATAGTCTGAGTTAATACATAATATTGCAAACCGGGGATGCTGTTGCCATGCTATTTCTTTAACTTTTGCTTTGTCTCATTTCATATAAATTTCCAGACAGTCAACTTTCTTGCAATTTGACCTAGTGGCTTTCTAGGACAGCTTTAAAGCTCTAAATCTTTTGCAAACTCAACCAGATTCGATTTCACTTCACCGGCAAAATCAAAGATAAATTTCTCTCCTGACAATATCCCCCACCTTAAGATATAATTGGGATATCAAAATTATATCCTACAAGAAATTTATGAAACCTGCTATTCAATCAACCAACATACTATTCACAGTGTATGTCAATATGCATATGTTCAAAAGAGAGACTGATATCAACAGCAAACATCATACATTACACTATCCTTTTCTCTTCTGCCATCCTTGTTCTGAAAAGAAACAACTTCACAATCATCTCCCAAGCCTTTTAACAACCAACTTTTGCTTTGTTGGTATTCCTAATAAAGGCCTTATAGCTTACTTAATACATCATCTTCAAATGCATAAGCTTTAAGTCTTCTAAAACAAAAATAGAACCATCAAGCATGTATACACAAAATCTTCATTGCCTCCAACAATGATACCTTTTACCAATAATATCTGTACTATCACATATTCCTGCTCAGATATCCTAATATGTTTGCCTGTACCTTGCTTTCATTTCCCGATACTTCCATGTTGCACAAACCTTACAACAAGATAATGTAATTGCTATGTACCTGTTTATCTGAATGAAAATCTACTAAAATATAATCTTGCTACCTGGTTAACACCTGCTACCTCTTAGTACGCCTAGCGTTCTAATACCTCATATATACTTGAATACGTACACTGTAAGATTTAACCAAGCCTTAAGCATTATTCCCTACTCTTAATCCCTTTACATCTACATTGTATTCGCGATTTGCTGATCCTGTAAGAGAAATAAGAGAGAGAGAGAGGCTTTTGTAGCATTTGCACTTACATGAGCATTATTTTGTTCATGACAATTCAACAAAATTAATATGTGTTTCATCATTTATGTTCCTCTCTTTCTTTGAGCTTTACCTCGTCAACATGTAATGGACAAGCAAGGACCATTACGAACAACAATATAAACAGTTACAGCAATCTACTCATGAGGTCAGCCGTTCGGCTTTTTGACTATCACAATGGATGGAGAGTTAGAAGGCTCGATTACTCCTAACTTCAACATGGAATCAACTTCCTTGCTCGTCTCCTCTTCCATAACCTGAGGTACCCTATGAGGCGGAGATCGCACTGGTCGTTCAGTCGTCAACGAGATTCCACATTGGACTGGATCTACTGTTACCCTGTCAACAAACTCCATCTGCACTACACTAGGCATACTGGACATCTCCCTATTCCAACCAGAACCAGCCTCTGCCACATCTTCCTCGTCAGCCATGACCTCAACAACTTCCTCATCGCCTTCGACCCCCTCAATCTCAAAGCAACTGGCCACTGGTACCTCTTCACCTCGACTATAGTACCTCTTCAACAAATTGATGTGGTATGTTTTGGCAACATCATCAACGTCGGCCACACAGTCATAGTCGAACTCGTACTTGAAATTATCAACATGCCCTCTTTTCCGCCGTAGAGGGCGCAACGACTCATCATCTTTCTGTTCCTTGAGAAATTCACTCGACCGCACATTATCAACAGGATCTGCAACAGTAAAACCTTTACTAGGCCTCGAATCCTTCACCTTTTGTGCACGAGTTTGAACAGCCATCCCAGTATCATCCACTTCACCCGGGACTGCGACCTCGACGTCCTGTTGTACACCATCCTTTGAACTTTCTAGACCCATATCCGGGGTAATGACCTCTACATCCGGGTCAGACACAACACTCTTTGGGACCCAATGTAGATTGGGGTCACTCGGTTCACGAGCCCCTTCTACATTCCCGATAACTACCTCAGTCAAACAATCAGGCATACACACGGCTTCAACTTCTCCTTCAAAATATGGCGAGTCAACAGCTACCTTAGCCACGGGAAAACGCCTAACCGTACCGTCAATCAACCTCACTGCCTGATGTTGACCTGTTAATTGGTCATTTCTAACCAATTTCTCTTTCACCACGCACGTACTACAACCTGTATCACGCAAAACAGACACGGGTGTATTATCTGGCATCAGTCTTCCAGACACAACCGGCATACGATTCGCCTTCGCAGCGACATCATTGTATGTCATTCCCCCTTTTTCAACCACTTCATTCTTTACACACTCAAAGTCGTTGACCACTCTCTCAAGGAGGAAACAACCTGCCGTCGAACCAACAACTCCCGGCTCGGGCTCACCCCGCGACACCTTATTCGCCACATTAATGTCTACCTTTGGGGCCGTACCTTCCCCAGCACCCATCAAACCTTGAGCTGATACAGGCCTAGACAACATGGGACAATCTCTTTTCATGTGATTTGGGTTTCCACACATATAGCAACCCCTGCCCTGAAAAGTCCTATTTCCCATAGCCTTTCCCGCCTTCGACTGAGCATCAGCCGGTTTCTGGTACGTATTATTCCTTTTGACCTGACTTTGTTGGGGCGGTTCGCTATCCGGCTTTGAATCAGATCGGTTTCTTTCCGATCCCTGTACACCCGAAAATGCATGAGGACCGTGAGCTTCTACATAGATTTCTGCGCAGTCAACTACCTCCTTGAAATCTTTACATTTTCGTTCCTTGACAAACCTAACTACTTCTCTGGGACAATCTATCAGAAATTGTTCTTGCAAAATCAAATCTTCCAGATCCTTTCTAGCATCCCCGATCTCAGCCTCTTCCACCCAATGATCAAAATACCCCTTCATACGAGTAGCAAACTGTTTTGGGCGCTCAAACTTCATTGGCTTGGCTGATCTGAAACTCCGCCTATACCCCTCTTCAGTGAGATGATAATATGACATCAACTCATGCTTCACTGTAGCATAATTCTGGCGATCATCAGCACTCATCCGATTCACAACATCTAACGCTTTCCCTGTTAGATTGGAAATCAAATACAACACCCACATGTCTACCGGGATATTCTGACTTTTCATCAACATTTCGAACTTTGTGACATAAGCATCAAACTTATCATGTGCGTCATCAAATCGACCTACTTTCAGCTTTAAGCCAGCTAACTGGGGCCTACCAACATTCGCTGTTCCTTCCTCTATACGCAACTGTGCTAATCTTATTTCATGTTCGCGCGCCTTTTCTAGAGCTTCGCGTTCACGCTCAGCTTCGCGTTTCTCACGATCAGCTTCACGGGCAGCTTTAAGCTCTGCTTCAATTGCCTGGCATCGCTCTGAAACAAAGCTACTCAATTCACCACCACTAAGGCCCATTTCTCTGCCTAATGAAGAGAACTCTCTGATTTGCTCAACACTAGCCATACTGACTATGTAACTTCCAGACTAAGCATACGTGTAGTCGCACAAAACAACAGCTGACTAGCACCTAGCTATCAAAGTCCGACAAAAGTACTACCTTGCAGCCAGCGTATACTTATCAACAATTAGTATCTCCGAACGAGCGTACAATTGCAAATGACAAACAGCTGAAATTCACTCAACAAGTATTCCACATACCAAACCGCTAGTACCTTGTCAAAAGCGTACTGGAATGCAGGCAATGTGAAATGACACGAGTTCACTCAACCAACACTCCACATACCAAGCATGCCTATACCAGGCAACACCAAGGGCGTAACCTTGTGTAAAATAACTCTCCGCACAGATTCATTCATGCATGCAAACCCCGAATCTATCACACTGCCTCTAACCGGCAATACCAAGGGCGTAACCTTGACAAAGGAGTAACACTCCACATAGACTCATGCACACAAACCCGAATCAATCAAACATGCATATAACATGCAACACCAAGGGCGTAACCTTAAAAACGGAGCAACACTCCACACAGATTCAATACCCGAATCTATATCACACATGTGCCTCTAGTAGGCAACACCAAGGGCATAACCTTGGGGAGAAAAACTTCAATCAAACTGTCACGTAAGGCGACATACTCGCACAATTCACACTGGGGTAATGTTTCCGATCAAACGTACGAAACAGTTATTATATCAACAATAATAACACACAGTAATACGGTAATGCGTGTGATTGAGCAATGAAATTTCAATGAAACACAAACATCGCATTTAAGCCTAAAACATGTTAAAAGAGTATGTGAATAACCTTTTCTAATCAGGTAGCAGTATCTCGGTGGGACCTCCAAATTGTCACGTGAGTGACTTTTTTTTTTTTTTTCTCCCTGCTACTCTGACACCAAAATAATGGAAATTCAAACTGTTCGTATATTATATAGTTATGTTCGAGTTTAATCTTTCAAATCTTTGCAGCTTTCTCGTTCATAACAATGCATTGAGCATAAAATATAATATGAAACAAATCACAAATACATAACTTAGGTTGTCTTGGATGACCTGAACTGGTGATCCCCTCAGCTTGGCTCAGTCGTCATCGATGTCCGATACCCTCGTCGTCGACCTCGGCACAGTCGCTTGGCTTGTCTCTTGGAAGCACCCCTTGACTTGGCCACTCAGCTAGACGCTACCCTATCGGCGGTCCCTTCAGCTCCTCGGCCTTCACTAATCCCTGCAACCACGCAGACTCATGCCTTGACCTGCGATGCCCGAGCTCAAGCGACGGCGAGCAGGCAAATGGAGATTGAGCTCCGTTCCAAAGTTCGGATCATAACTGTCCGAGTTCAGTTTTATCGGCAGCTGGAGCTCGCATCTCACCGACGTAGAAAACCCCCAGAAAAACGACTGCTGCCTAAGCGGAGATCTATGCTGGATGTCTGATTGAAGTGTTTCTCCTCGATCCTCTACATTACTGAGCTTTTTATTAGCTTCCCTAACCATAGAGATTAACACTAAAGTCCCTTACACTCCCATACACTTGCTTTTTTATGCCTTTTCTACACAAAAAGGATCATCCAATCATCATGCTTAAATATAGCCCTATTGAAACTCTACACAATATGTCTAGCCATCGTCTAGACTGCTGTTACATAACATCTTTACTCATGAACTTGTGAACAATAAACTACAACCAACACCCTAGTGACACTGACATAGCTGAGTCTCGACTGAGCTAGAGAACATTCCTAGCCACCACCTGGATGGGAGCTATTACATAACACCTCTATTCACTCAATTTCTATAGTCTGAGTTAATACATAATATTGCAAACCGGGGATGCTGTTGCCATGCTATTTCTTTAACTTTTGCTTTGTCTCATTTCATATAAATTTCCAGACAGTCAACTTTCTTGCAATTTGACCTAGTGGCTTTCTAGGACAGCTTTAAAGCTCTAAATCTTTTGCAAACTCAACCAGATTCGATTTCACTTCACCGGCAAAATCAAAGATAAATTTCTCTCCTGACAATTACTCAAATATTTTGGAAAACTTTCATAACAAATTATGCAACATAATGCTGAGTGATTGCATTTCTATTTTCTTGGATAACCAACGGGAAGTACTTAACACTTTGGAGACCCAGATGGTGTTCTGCATCCGTTTGAAATTTTCATGTAAATTGAACATCTTGTTGAAAAGTTTTTTATTCTTTTTTTAAATTTCATTTTTATCCATAATACAGGCAAGAAGAGAGTAGCCAACACAAGAAGTGACCACACAGCCAGTGCATTTGCTAAGCGAATGAAGGATCTGCTGGAATCCTCAGATAGGCGCTATCTCGCTGCGGAAGATCGTCGAAGACAGCAGGAGGAAAGGAGAAGAGAAGAGGACACAAATATGATGCGGGACATGATAAATGTCATGCGCCAGAATGCGGAAATTGCTGAGAGAAGGGAAGAGCGGAGAAGTGAAGACTTTAGAAATTTGATGAGCATGTTTCTACAGACAAATCGACCACATCAACCACAACAACCACAACCTGCATACCAGCATTACCATCAGCATCCACATCCTGTCGGACCTCGTTTGCCTCATTTCCATGCACAGCATTATTCGCAGAATCCACAGCAACAGCAACAACCAGAACAGCAACAGGAACACCCAGTGTACCACAATCTTTAAAATGAATGCAATTAGCGGCGCCGGTATGACTTGAAATTTTCTTTTGGGCGTTCTTAAAAGTTGTAGCATTTATTTCATTTTTTTTTTCACCAATCGTGTACGACATGGCCATCCACTACCAGTGTATTGCAATACTTAACAGGAATTCCGCAATAAGAAGAAAATGACATTTTATTTTGTTCCTCATTTAAAAGTATATACGGTATTTGTAATGTTCAATCTCATTTATTGTGAATACACATGAAAGTTTCATTTTATATTGAGTTTTCTTTTGGGAGGAGTGGGGTTGGGTTTGCGAGGGGCATCCTCCATACAGACACTGCGGGAGGGAGGGGAGGGGGGAGGGGGCTGAGCTATACTTTGCGAGGAGCAAGGGGACCGAACCTGGGAGCCATAGGAGCGAGCGAGGGGGTAAGGTGTGGGAGTGGGTATCCACCCTCCCTCTGTAGGAAGCTTTTTTTTTTATTTTTAGAGTTGTGTGTGTTTCATCAAATCCAGTCTGAATTTATTGATTCTGGACACCTTGTGCCAAAGCTGGAAGTTAGTTATAGAAGCTGAATCTTAAACCTTCTTGTTCTGTATATAGTTTTCTTTTTTGGAAAATGATTTGGGGATGTATTAAAAAAAAAAAAATGTTTGATGGGAAAAGCAGGGTGGGAAGTATGTATGTTGGTAAGTGCGTGACTTCTATTGAAATCTTGGAATCGATGCCATTTATTTCTCTGGTTTGACTGGGGTTGAACAGGAAACCCTCTGCAAGTCGCTTTTTCACCGAAGGGTTTGAATTGAATCAAAGAAATTAACAAGATTTTTTCATTGCATTGCTCTCCAAAACCTTGTATTCATAGTGAAAGTCTGTGATGCCATGTTTTCTGAGTCGCAATTAGCGAAATTCATTGAAAAAAATTCTAAAATTGCATTTATTGTTTTCCAGGTTTTCTGAGTCGCAGTTAGCTTGATTCATTTTTTTTAAAAAAATGCTTAATTTGCAGTTTTTTTCTTCAGCCAAATGACTCGCGGGGGGGGGGGGGGAGGGGGGTTTTCCAAAAATATACATGATGTTCACTTTAACCAAAGAATTACCTCAGAAATTGGCTTCAATGGAATGGAAATAAAGCTTAAACACTATTTGTAAATATTTTAGAGCAACAATATCGTATACATCAAAGCAGCTACGCTGAATAAAATTTACCATGTAGAGTGCAACTCAAAACACTTCAAGTATGAATGCAATTGATGTATAAAGCAGTATCACATTTCTTAAAACACTCTATAGAATGTTTACGCCACAGTAAATTCAGTTCTATGTTTGTAATATTTTATTACATTTTCATTTGAAAAAAAATAATTAAAGGGCCCATCTGGTACAGTTTGACCAAATTTCAAATTGTAATTAAGGGTTTGAGACATTTAGCCAGCATGAATGAGCCTAATATTACGGTAGATAATAAAAATCAGGCAAGGGGATGCAACGTATTGCGCTATCCTTGCGTGTTTGACTAGCTGCTCACAGTTGCCATGGTAACCTAACACAAGTTTAGGAGACATGGTTTAATGTAATATGGTACCAAGTATGAATGTGTGTTGTGGCATTATTATAATGTGTGTTGCAGTAATTAGTCAATCAGATGGGTTGATTGGGTATCACATGAAATTACATAAAAAAGCAAAAAAACAAAGCACAATACCTCATGTAAGTCTATTTTCTTTCAAAACACATATAAAGTGTAGTATCAGTTGGGTCCTCTTAATTTGGCAGTAGGCCTATGCTTTTAGTATGTTAGTGATATGTAACTTTGTAATGTGTATACGTATTGATGATTTCAACCAGAGCAATGGATCACCTTGTGTTTGTTAAGTAAATAAAATACTACTTGTTGCATCTACCACTTTTGTAATAAGATTTTTCTTAAAATGGTATTTTTCCCACATCCCATGAGAAAGTAGAACAAAATTGCCCTTTTTTCCCTTCAATATATTAACTTCCTTATGAGCATGAGAACAATATTCGGTAAATTGTAACTATCGCATTCCCTTCTGCTGATACAATGTATTTATATAACACGAACACTTTCATGGGCTGCGCACCATTGAAACCAAAAAATCCAGTACACAATGTAGTTCAATGGATGGTAAAGTATTGCTTAAGCGCTTCTCTAATTCTAGAGGAATCTGCTCGTGGACGTTGATTGTTATGGTTTACTGGAACATTGTTCTCAACACCATACATCCATGCTGCACGGAATGGATCTCCGTTGGATTCACAGATGTTATGCAGGGTGCAACAAGTTTGTACAAGTGTTCTCATAAAAGAGAGATGGAGGTCATTCTTCTTGTTCAGTATCCGCCAGCGGCCTTTGAGCCTTCCAAAAGCATGCTCGACAACAAAACGTGCTCGCGAGAGACGGTTATTGAAAACTCGCTGTTGCCTTGTAAGATTCTGGTGGGCGGTGTATCCCTTTAGTAGGCCAGGGAGGAGAGGGTATGCTGGATCACCCAGGAGAGCCAATGGAATATCGATGCCATTTATTTCTCTGGTTGGACTGGGGTTGAACAGGATACCCTCTGCAAGTCGCTTTTTCACCGAAGAGAGTGCAAAGACTCTGGCGTCGTGGACGCTCCCTGGCCTACCGACATTGGTGTCGATAAACCGACCATCTGCGTCGACAACGGCCTGCAGTACGACAGAATAGAAGTGCTTTCTGTTGAAATAATCCTCCTTGGCTTCCTCTGGGGCTTTGATGGGTATATGTGTTCCGTCTATAGCACCTGCTGCCTGGGGGAAGCCTAAAGTTGTATCAAATTTGTCGACAACATCCTGAAAGAAAAGAAAAACATCAAAAGTGAAAAAAGTAATAATAATCATAGTAATAGTTGGCTCTAATATAGCGCAGAACTTAATACTAAATATGTTTTCATGTGCCATAATGGATTATTTTTTTAATAGTCATGAGCAATTAACATGCTAAATTATGATTGGAGGCCTGAAATACTGTATCTATCAACACCCAAAACTTTATCTTGACAAAATGATGTTTTGGTGTCTACAAACCTATAATCATTTTATATATATATATATATATATATATATATATATATATTCATTTGTTTATTTGTTTGCATTTGTATATATTGATACTGATAATGATGTTTATTCATTTGTTTATTTATACTGATTTTTGTTTCTTTTTTTTCTTACATTAATTGTCCTCGCAGTTTGGATGGGAGTGGGGGTGGGGGGGTGGTTAGGGTCACTTGTTAAATTAGCAAATTTACACATTTTTTTTCGACCTCAAACGTAGTATGAAAATCCACATGAAGATTTACTTCAGTTGGGTAATTTTTCATCCTTTTTTGTGTACATAGTATCAAAATGCATTAATACACCAAACATTTTCCTACATATATTCTTGCACTTTTTATAAAAACTACAAATCCACAAGAGTTTAATTACATTAATTTCATGGATTTTCTGTCGTGATAGCCATGCATTGAAATGTAGAATAATATAATAATTTACTGCAACATTTGTAAGATTTACCTTAAGACTTGCAGCTCAAACGATGGTGGAAATTGTGGCCTACAATATATTCATGGTAATTGAAAACAAAAACAAAAACCCTGAGCTGTCTGAACAATTACCAATAACTGCTGCCCACGAGGAAACTTGATATGCACTGGTGTCAGATGTCGCTCAATTGCTTCGCAAGTCTCATGGACAATGGCACACACAGTTGATCTACCCAGGCCAAAAAGGTGACCAAGGCTCCGGTATTCGATGTTGGTTGCCAGTCGCCACAGTGTCACAGCCAGTCTGTGTTCAACTGTGATGGGTCGCCTGAATCGAGTGTTTTGCTTTTCCAGGTAAGGTCTAAGGCTGTCCGCAATGTAATTAAAAGTCTCCCTTGTCACCCTGCATTGTAAAAAAAAAAAAGCCGTGTATAAATAATTTGTTTTCTGATTCCACATTTCTTAAAACATCTTGAAATAAATTCTTGGAATAAATCTACATAGCCACTGGTAAAAGAAGTGGTTGAATATAATAATATTATAAGCAATGAGGCATTCAATAAAAACAAAATCAAATAAAAGAACAAAGGCTGTGAGAGCTATCATAGCAGTTCGGGATGATCTTTCACCAAGTAATTTAGATTCCTGCAAATTGAGGATAACGTGATCAAGACATGATTTAGGGTACAGTATTTTGATATAATTGGAAAAAAATGAAACCAAGAACACTTTTAAATGATTTAGTCATTTAATGAGACTTTGATTGCGTTAAATTTAAGGAATCATAGAATACTGGGCTTAATTATAGCTGTTATAGCTAACGTTGTGTGGTTGTTGGATTGGGCAAATACTTTTTTCGATTAAATAATAATGGTAGTAGATATAAACATTCATGCAGTTGGTGTGAGGGGGGTATGTGCGCTGTACTCGCCTGTGTATAATGCATGTATCAAAAAAAAAAAAAATCTGGAAACAGGCGCATGACTAGCGAAAAAAAAAAAATCCTAGCGCAAAGCCGGAACACTAAGTATGTTTGTGTGTGTGTGTGTGTGTGTGTGTGTATGTGTGCATGGCCGTATACGCAGCGGGGGCGGGGAATTTCTCAAAGTAATTTTTTTTTTAAAGGCTAAAGTCCGGAAAGCTCCATATTGTGGGGGGGGGGGATATTCCCCTCCCACACCCTCCCCTCTCTGCACCCCTCTCCTATTTTATGTGTTTTATTTTGCATAAAATTTGTCAGAGATACTACGACAGATGTGTATGAAATCGCATCATTTGAGTGTCAAAATCATGAAAGCTCCCTGGTGTGGGGTCGAGGGGGACACCCTAGCTCTCCTTCACCTTCCCCTGCTAGCTGCTACGAAAAAAGGCACGAATGTCTTGCGTTGTCCCACTATTATCGCAATAACCCCCCCCCCCCGAAAAAAAAAGATCCTGCATACGGTCTACGTGCGTTTTTAAAACAAATAAAAACAATTCTTTGAATGATGTTTCAGTTTCATATTTTTTTCAAATTATGCATATTATATAGCCTTACCTGAAATTGTCCAACCATTCTTCATCGCCCCACTCTCTCAGTACAATGTTTTGCCACCAGTCAAGGCTTTTGGGGAACACCCACCACCTTCGTTGTCTCCTCTGACGAGAAAGGTGCAAATTCATCATGGCTTCGAACGAAATGGTCAATGCCATTCTGTGACGAACATGCCGCTGAAATCGTCCTCGTCGTGTTTCCTCCTCATCCAAATACCGCCTAGTCATTGCATTTTTCATCACCAGAAAATACGGCAATGACTGTGGTGGCTGAGAACCATCATACAAGAGGTGACAAGCCAAGAAAAATAAAAAACAACCTCGCAATTGCTCAAAATCCATCGTGAAATTCGCTAGCTCAGTTCGGGGAAAAAAAAAACCCGACGGACGATGTGATGCAAAACAGTACAGTATGCTCCCTTCAATTCACCGTACAACCAATCACCCGGAAAGATTACGCATCGACCACCCTGAAACTGACCGCGTATTTTGGCGCATAGAACGCTTAGTATGCACTGCACTGCGCGCAGAGCACATACGAAAAATGTTTGGCTTTGACCGTATAAGGTTGTTGAGGATGTGTTGGGAAAAGACGAACATTCACTGTTCGTTGATGGTTTTCATCAAGGACAAAATTTTGAATGAATATTTTAACCGATTCGTAATGTAATGTCAATGCATTTTCTAAAATGCTTCGTTCAACACAGTGTTCAATGCAACTCCTTTCGGTGTGCATTGTCAATGCAAAAATAGTGGTCGATCTAGGAACAACATCATTCCTTGTGCTGGATTTTCTCAATGACGTAGGTCAAGTTTTTACGTGAATTCCAGTGTTAAATATTCTTATCAAGCAAATAAAAATTAGGCGGTCGATGAGTAGGTCCACTCATACTGCAAACTGCCTCCCATCATCACGCGGAACGGTAGCGCTAGCTGCTACCAAAACATTTCAATTTTCCCACGGCCACGTGGGTGCAAAATAATCGCCGGGTCACCAATGCGTGGCGCCCTTTTTTTCTATCGTAGTTAGCTTTACCTCGAGGTTTTGCTAACTGCATGTAGGTGTGAACGGCATCGAAGTTTTGTCGTGGTTAAGGGAACGCATTTTTGCGCTCGTGGTTAGTATAACTACAAGTTTTTGGATAGGTGTAGACATGGCTAATAATAGCAATAATAGAAACGTCATGAAGGCAATGAAGTAAACATGATACAATGAAGGTGCCAATGGATTTTCACAGTGATATGTCAATATCCCACCAGCGCGCGTACTAGTAGTCTCAATGTAACCAAAACAAAGGATAACAAATAATAACAATAAACGCATGCTGAGTTGCGTGAATATATGAGTGCCATACTGTGCGTTATAACAGAGAAGACGTCACACTGAGATGGCACGCGCTGCACAAAGGAGACAATAATTATGAACGATAATAGAAATGTCATAATGGCAATGAAGTGATACAATCTGTCAAGTGCTTGTACGCATTATATAGAGAGGAGAGACGAGAGAGCAAAAAGTAGGAAAGGAGGGAATAAGGAGAGAAGAAAGAAGGACACAAGAAAAAATGTCATTATGTTCATGAGGTACACTTACTCGCATAGGCGCCGGAAGTGGGGGGGGGGGCAGGGGGGCGGCCGCCCCCCCCCCCCCCCCCCAATCCAAAAAGTGGGGGGGCAAAACGCATTTTTGCCCCCCCCCCCCCAAAAAGCCCCCCCCCCAAAAAAAATAAATAAATAAATAAATAAAAATAAAATAATAATAATAATAAAAATAAATGAATAAACAAAGAAAATAAAATAAATATGTATATATATGAATAAAAGGAAAAAATATGGCTACAAACGGCAGCTTTTGGACTGTAAAATGTCAAAATTTTCAAGCTCGCTCGCTTCGCTCGCTCGCATCCAGCAGTTGAGCCCGGTGCGCCTCCCCCTTAATTTCTAAAGCGAAAAACATAGCTACGACGGCAGTTGTTGGACTCTAGAATGTCAAAATTTTCAAGCTCGCTCGCATTGAATCGTTATGCCATTCTCCTAATGTTGCTGACAGTAATTGCCAGTAGTTGCGCCCGATGCCCCCACCCCTTAATTTCCAAAGCGAAAGATAAAATATAGCTACAAACGGGAGTTCTGGGACTGTAAAATGTCAAAATTTTCAAGCTCGCTCGCTTCGCTCGCTCGCATTGAATCGTTATGCCACTCTCCTAACGTTGCTGACAGTAATTGCCAGCAGTTGCGCCCGATGCCCCCTTAATTTCCAAAGCGAAAGGTATAGTTACAAACGGGAGTTTTGGGACTGTAAAATGTCAAAATTTTCAAGCTCGCTCGCTTCGCTCGCTCGCATTGAATCGTTATGCCACTCTCCTAACGTTACTGCCAGTAATTGCCAGCAGTTGCGCCCGATGCCCCCCCTTAATTTCCAAAGCGAAAGATATAGCTACAAACGGGAGTTTTTGGACCGTAAAATGTCAAAATTCTCAAGCTCGCTCGCTTTGCTCGCTCGCATTGAATCGTTATGCCATTCTCCTAATGTTGCTGCCAATAATTGCCAGCAGTTGCGCCCGATGCGCCGCCCCATTAATTTCCAAAGTGAAAGATATACTGTAGCTACAAACCCCTTTTTGGGACTGTAGAATGTCAAGATTTTCAAGCTTGCTCGCTTCGCTCGCTCGCATTGAATCGTTATGATATTCTCCTAATGTTGCTGCCAATAATTGCCAGCAGTTGCGCCCGATGCGCTCCCATTTATTTCCAAAACGAAATATATAGCTACAAAACTCCAGTTTTGGAACTGCAGAATATCAAAATTTTCAAGCTCGCTCGCTTCGCTCGCTCGCATTTTATTGTTTATTCTTTATGCCATTCACCTTATGTTGCTGACAGTATATAATCTGTCGATCGTTTCACACCGTCATTCCATAATCCATGTAAGGAAAACTTACGATGTTCCTCAATGACTGCGTTGTTGAATGTATCACATTCCGTAATGTATTGTAGTCCCATTATAGCTCACGCACACACACGCAAGCATACAGACCGTCAAAATTACTTTATGGTTCCCCCCATGTTTCGACCCACCGTACGCCACTTTATGTATATATATATATATATATATATATATATATATATAATAGATGTGTGTGCGTGTGTGTGTGTGTGTATGTGTATATTGTGTAACATATTATGCATGGTCTAATCTTGAGCCCCCTCCAATGTTTGCCCCCCCCCCCCCCCCCCAATCCAAAACTGCTTCCGGCGCGCCTGCTTACTCGTAACACATCAAGACTGCGCAAGTTGTCTAGTACCAGAAAAATAAATTGAAGACCTCTACAAGGGTGAAATTATCAATAGCGGAGTAGCAACTAAAATTAGTTATCGGAAGAAAGTGTATGGGCTGAGCCAGGAAATATCTTTGTTCATGCCTGTTTCAAAACTGCGGCTCCGAACAATGGATCGCAGTTCTGCCCACTTCCTGTCTTCCGCCGATTTGTAACCCCCGCCAAAGATGCAGACTTTCAAGTATGACACTCATAAGTATGACACTCATAAGCGCACAACATGCGTTTGTTGTTATTATCTATTATTTTTTTTTTTTGTTTTGGTTACACATATTGCGCGCGCTAGCAGGGTAGTAACACCTCGCTCTTTAAATAATCATTGTGAATATTCGCACTGTCATCCTTGAAGAAGAGGAAGGTTCCTCGAAAATTCAGATTATTCATTAGATCAAGATTGGCTATTAATGCATTCCCTGCATTCCTCTGTTGTGACTTTATTATTGCTATTTCTAGTACTGCCAATACGCGGAACAACTACAATATATATATATATATATATATATATATATATATATATATAGATGATTCTATCCTTCTATGAAGAGTGCTCGATATCCTCAAAGGAAGAGCTTTAGACAGAAGTATTGGAACAAGTTCACTCGGTTGACAGCAGGTTCATCCGTATTTATTGCTACTCGAAGTTTCATGCCACCTCCATGAGGCGCAATCATCAGGCAATGATTCATTGCGTGATGATTGCGCCTCATGGAGGTGGCATGAAACTCAGAGTAGCAATAAATACGGATGAACCTGCTGTCAACCGAGCGAACTTGTTCCAATACTTCTATTTATATATATGATTATTTTTTTTTATATAATTTTGCAATTCCATGACTTCCTTGTTTTGTGACATTATAAAACAAGAAAGTTGCGGAATTGCAAAGTTTTGTGTTTCCTTCAAGCAGTGATATTGATAACTGCAAATCCAGTCACCTCAGTTAATTTCCATATGTGATTGCAAGTTCTGATATCATGGTTCTGTGCAAACATGGGGAAATTCTGTTTCCATATTTAAAACATGTGTCAGATACAATATATCAAAGGATTAAGGTTGCAAATGCCCTACCAAATGTGAGCAAAATCCAATAGTCCAGTTTGCTATTAAATTCAAATTCATGGAATTTTTTTTTTTATCCCTAAGGACTTAGTAACCTGCTAGTTTCAAGAGTTCCAAATTATCTTGGTAACATGACTTGTAAAGGATGTGTTTGCACACTTGTCTAGTATTAAAGAGTCTATATGCCCATCTGAAAGAGATCTTTTTGTCACAAAATCTTTTATGTTCATATGTGACTCTGCATCACAAAACCAACAAAAAGTCGCCAGACATGGATTTTTAGGTAAGGGCAGATTCTGAAAGAGCAGACTCTAAGCTTTAAAATGATGTATATTTATAGGTCAGCTGAAATTGAATGGACTGATTTTGCGTCAATACCCATTTCCCATTGCACCTGCCTGAGTATACTTGGGACTAGTCCTCAACGAGATAATCTGATAGGGCTTGATTGGGACAACCAGAGTTCAACACATAATTCTGCAATTCACTAATTATGCAAATTCATGCAAATTTATCTATTTTATTCTAGAAATTTACAGAAATGCATCTTCTACTTTTTACAGTGGATTTTGATTTTAGTTGTTTTATCTGATGGCTTGGTTGGGACTACGAAACTTCAGCACCGAATGTTGGAATTCTTCATAATGCAAATTTATGCAAATGTATGAAAATGTTTCAAAAAATAATGGAAATGATGCATCGTCTTCATTAAACAGTGGATTTAGATTTTGTTTGTTTTATCTGATGGGGCTTAGTTGGGACTACCAAGCTCCAACACAGAATTCTTTAAATTAAGCCCCTTCTCCCTTTCAGTGGGAGAACTCCCCTACCCCAAAAAATACAAAGAACTTTAGGTCCTTCTACCGAAAGGATTTCTCCTAGCAATTTTGGTTGAAATCTGCCCATTGGTTCTGAAGAAGATGGAAATGTGATTCTCTTCCCGTCCCCCTTGGTTATTCCCCTCTAAACTTTCACCCCTCTAGGAACCCAAGGGGGCCATCCTAAATATTGCCATTTAAACAGCTTATATTCATCAACTATAAAGGTATCTACATGTATAAAATATGCCTGAAATCTGCACCCACTGGTTCTGAAGAAGATGAAAAATGTGTTATCCCCCTTGCCCCCCCCCCCCGTCTCCAAGGGGGATACCCTAGGTATTCCCATTTAACAAATTATATTCTTCAGCTAAAAAGATATCTTGAGTGTAATGCTTTTTGGTCGGGGGGGGGGGGGGGGGGCTCCCCATGGTTGCCACATGCCCAACATGAACAACCTTAGGACCCAACCCTCTAAGGATGATCCCCATTAAGTTTGATTTGAATTTGCCCACTGGTTCTGAAGAAGAAGAGGAAAATGTGTTTTCACATTTTAGTAACCCCATCAGGTATAGGTGCACTGTCAGCACATTTTGGTAACAAATTTCTTTTACCAAAATGTGCAGTTACCGAAATGTGCCATAATAGGGTGCAACTTTTTTTCCATTTTGTGATGCATGGTCACACATAGCAGCTTAACCTTTGGACGCTTCTATAGGAGGTCATTCATGTAAATGATCTGTCAAGGACATTGACTGGAGACCTGAGAGGGGGCAGGGGGCATAGTGATATTTCTGAATCCTTTCGGCATCCTTGGCTTGTAAAAGTAACTTTTTCCTTGTTTTTCTCTTCTTGTTACTAGTCCTGTGGTTCTTTGTAAGACCAGTGCCTTGAGTTGCTACATTGGGCAGACCTTGTTGATCAACCACACACGTGATATTGGTTACTTGGTTGTGGTCCTATCGTATGGTGAAAGCCAGTGTCTTGACAGTTACACAGTGAAAAATATTTCTGGTGAGTAATTTATAAAGTCAGTTTTGTTTTTCCATGTTCCATAATGCCAAGATTGTCTCAGCATTTTCTATGCCCCAGCTTTAAATATTCAGAAGGGTGCAGGAAGCATAAAAGTATTTGGGGTTGTCTGTCCATCTGCTTGTCTGTCTGTGCCAGATCTCATAATTACAATTGAAAGGAAAGTAGAACATTCCTTTTCTTCTTATTGTTGTTGTTTTGTGCTTCTCCTGACTCAGATTAGATTCATAGAGTGTAGATGGGGTTACAGTTTTATGTCTTGGGCCAAATCCTGTAAGGTCGAATGTCAAGGGTCACTGAACTACACTGTATGGCAGAAATGGCTCTTGGTTGTAATGGTACTTTTCATTTTTAAATTCATCTCAGAATGTCCAGTGGTACTGATAAACAATTCTTTACATGAAATGATCTTGGTGAAAGATATAAGATTGAGGTCAGGGGTCTGTCTCTACATGTCATATTTGCCCATCCCCCCCCCAAAAAAAAAAAAAAATAATAATAATAATTTACAGCTGTTACTTCGGCAAGGAATGTCCAGTTCTCACATTACTTATACTAGTAATTTGTTGATAGACAGAGTAGGAATGAATCAACTATCATTATCATGGATGTAATGATGATGATGAAAGGTCAAAATTCTAGGCTTTTAGAGGTCACTGTAATTTGAACAAATGTCATTTTGTAGCCAAAGCTTTAGGAATGTGTTGTCATGTTACTGTAAATGCCAAGTATTTCACGAGGTTTTTATTTTCCCAAATTTCGTGAGTCGGTGTCAGCTGCTATTCGCAAAATTAAAAACATGCGAAAATATTGACTCTGATGCCGACATGAATGTGGCATATACGTGTTACATTTTTTCCATACAGTACAGGACTCCACGATCTCGAATTTAACCACTCGGGAAATTGTCGGGAAGTCCCGATTAGCGAAAATTTACACTCTCGAAATGTATGGCGTATTACAGTACCTAGGAAAGAACATTGAATATGAATGAATGAACACATATATTTTGTACTAGGTGTTACAAAAAAAAATTCAAATTTTTGATGCTTACTAGCTCAAAAACTATATATCACATAAAACTGTCATTGATATGAGTAATAGCTGAATAGTGTACAATTTAGTTTGAGGTGATTTGAATATGAAAACCTAGATCACTTTCATGAAATCCATGATTAATTTCGAAGTTAAGTTCCAGATATTTGTCCAATTTTAACCCTCTGTACAAAACCTGGACTTTACACAGGAACTAATGTGTATGTGAGTGTATGCAATGACCCTGAACAATGGACCTTGATACCACCTGTTCAGAGCTCTGCTCCAAGGCACATGAATGCTTTATTAATTATTCATGATGGATTGCCTGGGCACTGCTAGTCTGAATTCCTAGCAAAGGGTGAAATTCATACACACAAAAAATGTAAGCACATGTTTCCACATGCTTGCGTACACCACATTTCAGAATGAATAAAGTCTAGCTGTGATAGTGGAATTTCTCATGAATAAATAATGGAGCATGCAAATCTTGGTCATTGTCTAGGACAATTGTGTGGGTGTCAAATACAGTACACACTCTCATAAACACCAATTGACTTCCGTGCAAAGTTAAAGTTAAAGAGGGTTGAAAATAGAGCAAAAATCTGAAACCTAACTGAAAAATTATTTGTCTAATTCAATGAAACTGAATTATGCTATCATTTTGAAATTGCCTTCAACTAAAATGTACACTATTCAGCAATTGCTAATATCAATGTCAGTATTATCTGATACATAGTTTTTGAAATATTAAAGATCAAAAGTCGGAAAGGCATTTTGTAACACATAATACTTGTAATTTTTCTGATGTATGGAGGGTGAATGTTAAAAAAATTCAAGACTAAGGCACCAAATTTAGCTAGAATGTATTTTTCCTGGTATTTGCTTTCATTAGGTTATAAAGTGTACATATGTTTGTGTGTGTGGAATGGGTAGAAACACCTTTATAGTGTACATTGTACTTAGAGGGTGAAAGGTCAACCATTGGTTTAGTCTCCAAGATCACTGAACTTCATCAAAATGTTCAATTTAAATGAAGATGGAGATATAATTTTGCACACATGGTAGTTTTTGTGATCACACAAGAAAGTGGGGACATCCTAGTGACTGTGCACACACTAGTATGCAACAAAGATATTGTCAAGTAATTCATATGGGTGCAACCGCTGTAAAATAGTGATGTTAATATGCGTAGATGTACATTGCTCGCATTGCTGGTTTACGTTGTATCCACTTCATGTACGTTGTACATGTGCAGTGTCCTTCAGATGAAAGATTATGATTTGCTGGAAACATTTCACTCGGTTCTCAAAAGGAAATTCTGCCTGTGTTGACTGTGTACATGTTCAAGATTAATTGATGAATGCAGATAACTGTAATTGGTGATTGCCTCTTTATAAAATGAAAACTAAAACTAGATGAATATGAGACAGCCTATATCACATTTATTAGACTGGTCTCCCATTTAGATGATCTACTGTGTGAAATAAATCTATTTCAGTCATTTAGTGAAAGTACAGGTTACCTGCAAATATGAAACACCCTTGCCACCCTTGGACAGAAAATGCATTGAATATGAGTAACATTGTATATCAGCTCATTTTGCTGCCATCGTCGTAAACATGCCACAGTGTGATTATGTTCAAGTTATGGTACTTTGGAAATGTCAGCAGCTTACAAATAGACTCGACGATGCAATAATTCTTCAAAGAGATATTTTCATAAGTACATTATACTGCGATGTGTTGACTGCATTGTTTGAATGAACAGCTTCTTAAACCCTGTTTACAGTGAGTTAAAGGGCCAGGCTGGGCTGCAGCCTTCATTTCACTGTAAATGCGCAAAAGGCCAAATGCGTTACCAAAATTGGCTGCGCATTTGGCCAAGCTCTGGAGGTAGTCTTAGCTGTGGCCAGGCCTGGCCTTTTCTCACTGTAAACGCAAACTGGGCCAAATGCAGTACCAAATTGTGACCGGCACGACAAAATATTGAAAGATTTGAATTAAAAGCCCAAGCCGAGCCCGGCACTGTAAACGGACAAAATTTGAGAGGCCGAGTACAGCAGCTGAGGCCGGGCTCGGCCGCGGCTCGGCCCAGCCCTGCACTGTAAATGGGGTCAGAGATCCAGTTCAAATGATAGTAATTTACTGACTCAGAGGGACCAAGTAAATGAGAAATGAGTACCATGGCTGACAAAGTAAATGTTCTTTACAATTTATAAGGCAATTTACAAAGTTAGTCTTAATGATGAGAAGCTCTTTCAGGATATGTTGTAAAACTACAGATTGATTCTGAATATGTTGTAAAAGTACAGATTGATTCTGTGTGACCTGGATGTGCATGCATGTGTCACTGTGTGTTTGCTAGACCTAATTATTATTAGCAACTGTACCGTTGTGAATTGAGTTAATGCAGCAATATAAGTAGCGCTAACATGTCAGTGAAGTTTGAGGAAAATTGGACAATCCATTCAAAAGTTATATGAATATTTGACATTTCGGTGCCACCATCGCCAGCTGAGAAGACCATGCACAGTTTCTGATGTCACTACAGGGTGAATACATAAAGGAAGTATTAAGATAATTAAACATATTTTCATTTTCATAAGCTAAGTGGAAGAATGCTTGACTACTCTTTTAGAAAGCAGGGGAAACAATATCACTCTGAACATGTGTTAGTATAAACTGTAGAGGGAATACTCATATTTTTCATTAAAGAGTGAAATTTATGGAATTCTTGTATTTTCTCTGTGTTATTGTCCATACAAAACATCATGAGCTGTAGTAGTCTTTGGCAATGACAGCATTTAAAACTTTGAAAAATTCATAACATTTGAATTTATTATCTGATTTTTGTTAAACTTTACTGATTTGTAATATTGCTGCATTCAGTATTTGGGTTTCCCCCAAACTATTAAGTGTACTGCACAAATGCAGGTTTTACATACGATTTTGATTTAGGCAGTGCACCTCTGTGCACGGCTTACTTCGTTTCATCGGGTGATCGCGTTCGGGTCGGGTGGTCGCGATACACGACCTTTCGTAGATTATATGCCGTAATATACGAAGGGTCGGGTGGAGCATTTGAGAATTAGACCCCTATTATTTACGAAGTATTGGGTACAACTTACCCGAATCTTCGAGAAAAAGCCAGTGCAAATTTACGAACGTTCGCGTGTTTAATCTCCGAATACGCGATTGTATTCCTACGTTTTTACTCTGAAAAAATTATCACAAGCGTTTGTATACAAGGCTAGCAGCACATACTGTAATGCTCGCCGTGCATAACTATGGCAAAGCGATACGCTCGCTTGCGATAAAGTGATAATGCAGGTTTCAATGGACGGTACGGCCATTCATATTGTACAGTACGAGCGGCGAAAGTTTAAGTTGTCTCGATCGACTCGTGGATTACATACAACGATGTGGTCCTTCCTTTTCTATCTGAACATCTTGACAACATTGTTATCAGCATTATCGTGGTTTCTGTCTCCACTCATTTCTTCAATGCTCGTGACAGCTAGCTCATAAAGAGGCGTCACCAGCTTTTTTTCAAGGGGGGTGCGTTTTGACAGTAAATGTAAACTGTGAGATTTTTTTTTTTGATTTATTGGCTCCTGTATTATCATGTACATTTTCACATACTCTATAATTATATTGTACATAATACATGAGATTGTATACATACACGAATCTTTCGCTATGAAGGACTATACGGGGGCACATTATGTGACGATGTGAGATCCTCGGCGATGATCTATTCCACTCCTTCAGTGCGGAGGGTGTGGGAGGGGGATACCCCCTCCCGCGGTATATAGGAACTTTTTGTAAAAACAAGAGTGTAAAAGTCGCGCTTATAGAGCATAGTAAAAATGAATATGCTGTGAACGTGATGAAGGACTAGTACGGGAGATCCTCGGCGAGGAAGCGAAGCAACCGAGCGGGAGAGGGTGTAGGAGGGACTTTTTGTGAAAAGAAAAAAAAGGAGAATTGCAGAACAATTAAATGCGAGCGAGCGGAGCAAGCGAGCTTAAAATTTTTTGATATTTTACAATCCCAAACTGCGGTTTGTAGCTGTATTTTTTCGCTTTGGAAATGAAGGGGGGCACACCGGGCGCAACTGCTGGCAATTACTGGCAGCAACATGAGGATAATGGCATAACGATTAAATGCGAGCGAGCGAAGCGAGCGAGCTTGAAAATTTTGACATTTTACAGTCCAAAAACTGCCGTTTTTAGCTCTATCTTTTCGCTTTGGAGTTTAAGGGGGGGGGGGATGGCGCACCGGGCGCAACTGCTGGCAATTACTGGCAACAACGTCAGGAGAATGGCACAACGATAAAATGCGAGCGAGCGAAGCGAGCGAGCTCGAAAATTTTGGCATTTTTGAGAGTAAACTAAAAATGTTGTTTTTAGCTACATCTTTTCGCTTTGAAAATTAAGGGGTGATGGGGGCGCACCGGGCGCAACTGCTGGCACCTACTGGTAGTAACATCAGGAGAATGGCAAAGCGATTAAATGCGAGCGAGCTTGAAAATTTTGACATTTTACAGGCAAAAAAATACCGTTTGTAGCTATATTTTTTTCGCTTTGGAAATTAGGCAGGGCGTACCGAGAGCAACTGCTGGCAATTACTGGCAACAACATCAGGAGAATGGGATAACCATTAAATGCGAGCAAGCGGAGCGAGCGACCTTGAAAATTTTAACATTTTACTTTCAAAAAAACTTCCGTTTGTAGCTATATTTCTTCGCTTTGGAAATTAAGGGGCGGCGCACAGGGCGCAACTGCTGGCAATTACTGTCAGTAACATCAGGAGAATGGCATAACAATTAAATGCGAGCGAGTGGAACGAGTAAGCTTGAAAATTTTGACACAGTCAAAAAACTGCCGTTTGTAGCTATATTTTTTTCGTTTTCGAAATTAAGGGGGGCGCTCCGGGCGCCACTGCTGGCAATTACTGACAGCATCATTGTCACAGGAGAAATGTATTTTGGTTTTTTGTTTCTATTTTATTAGAATATATACCAGTGAATAGAGTAGGAACAGTTGCCATTGCTGGTGTAGTATAAGTGCGTTGAAATGTGATGAAGCGCGATTTGTGTTGTAACAAAATGACGAGTGTGTTTTTTTTATAACCCACTGCAGAAAGCTGTGTGGGGAATGCGATGAGACAAAAGCGATGCGACAAAAGGGTGGAATTTCCACAGGTGCCAGATTCCGCGGGCGAGCTGTCCAGGGTTTCTATGTAGGACATTGTGTAGTTTTGTACATGATAGGGTAAGAATATTTTAAGTGTGTGACAGACTGAGCAGGGATGTGGTCGAAGGAGGAGTCGTAGCAGAACCTCGCCAGTTATTAATCCTTTTAAGCCAGTCTGGACCACTTGAAGCCAGGGTTCTTTTTCCTCTCCACGGAGAAGAATACTATCCATACAATCAGCAGTAAGTACTCTCGGTTATTTGTGTATTTCTTTGTTTTTTTATATACAGGAACAATAATGATGTGACATGAAACGCATTATTTGTCATGTATGCCGTGTGACATTGAATATCACTAACGTGATGGTGAAAACAGTGTTATAACAACATGATATTATTGAAGTTAGGTATGAATAAGACTGATACATTGATGTGTACTGTTTAGAGTACATGTTACATCGTGCTATTATACGAAATTGAGTATTTAAGCATCAAGATTTATGTACAAAAAAGTCAGATGCCCGTAGTATGTAAGGTTTCGTAACACTGCTTTGATAATTTAGATGGCAACTGGGTTTCGGGACTTCGCCCCAAAGTCGGCAATGCCATTCCAGATGCGGTGAAGGTTGCTGTCAACTACGATACCGGCCAGTGGAAAACCAGTTCACTGGATGTGCTGAACGTTGGCAAAATTACGCTCTTCAATCCGCCTGTCGACACTTCTGTATGCTTTTTCGCGTCCAGCAACATTGGTGATGTACACTGACAATTGAACACTGGATATTTCATGTACAGTACTAGGAACAGTGGCCAAACAAGTTAACTGGTGATGTTATACGCCCGATTATACTGTATTTGAGTTGGCTCATCACGTTGCAATTTGGAGAGGAGTGAGATGTTCATTAGTGCCTATGATACACGTCAACAATATATTTTTTTTCATCATATATGGTGCGACCGTGAGGTGTTCTTTTTTTTGTGTGCGTGCATGACTGACAAGATAAAGGGATAAGAAGCCCGAATGATTATTAGCTCAGCAAGAGCTTGTTGAGTTTATGTCCCTTTCACGTGCACGCCTTCCTATGGCGAACTGTGAGTGATGTACCTGGAAGTTTGTTTGAGGAACCGTGTATAGTGAGCTCGAGCATTTGATGCTCCATTGTGATGCTCTTTTCGTAGCATTTGGAGAAGGTTGAGTGAATATATATATATTTTTGTTGTTCGATAACATAGATAACTTAGAAGTTAAACACTTAATGATATATCAGTAGGAGGATATTTAGTCGCTTCATGTGTACCACTAGGACCATATACGTGGGGGTGGTATATAGATGTTAATGGAGTAACGATTACCGGCCGTGTGTATAGTTACAATTATAATTTCTACCCCCCCCCCTCCTTTTTGAGGAAGTGTTACAAGTGTTATCGAATCGTGTAAAACATGAGTATACTAGCCTATGTTAGTTAGCTAGGTCCCATACTCGCCCTAAGTGAAAGTTGAGTTGCAGAAGTGGTGTAACAACGTACTGCAACAGTTGTAACAGTAGTAAGGGCGACGGAGTGGTTATTGATGTAAAGATATCACGGCAGGTTCATATCAGGAACCTGAGATATCCCCTAAGGTACTTGTGTATGGATTTGAGTATCAAAATTCGTGTACACGAATGTGCAACTCAGTTGATGAGATATACGTTAACGATATTTTGAAGTTGTGAAGTCCTGAGGGTTGTTGTGGTCGAATAAACACTACAGATTGGTTGAGATACTAGATCAGTAAGTGGCATGTGTGATTATATCCGACTCTGGTTTAACCCATGTGACAATTACTGGGGGCACGTCCGGGAGAAAGTGTAGCATGCCATTTACTGTCGCATGGGTGTGATATAGAACCCGAGAGTCGTTTTTTTTTCTTTCTAGTAGGGGGAACAGTAACTTGGCTTCACTTTGAAAAAAAAAAAACCAGGACAAAACAACGAATAAAGTATCAAAATGGATGTAACCAAGCTCGCGGAAACTGGTGAGAAATTAGGATTTAGTGGATCTGAATTAAGAGCGTTTGTCAAAGAACAACAAGACATAGCGAGAGACGAGCGAGCAGAACAATTAGAAATAAAACGAGCTGAAAAGGCAACTGCCGAGTTAAGGTTGAAAATTGTAGAAACTCAAGAAAATGCAAATGCATCCACTTCCACCCCGGAAGTGAACAGGCCGAAGGCTAGGACCCCCAAGCTACCACCATTCTACGCAGAGAAAGACGATCTAGATGCATATTTACAACGCTATGAAAGGTATGCGCGGAGCCAAGAGTGGCCCCAAGAAGAGTGGGCTATAAATCTGAGCGCGTTGTTAACTGGTAGTGCGCTGGAAGTGTATGCACGATTGTCGGCGGCAGATGCAGACAACTATAAGGTGCTCAAAGCCGCGCTATTAAAGCGATTCCAGTTAACCGCAGAGTCTTTCCGTCAAAAATTCCTCACTTGTAGACCAGAAAATGGTGAGTCAGGGCATCAATACGCTACCCGCCTTGAAAGTTACTTAGAGAGATGGATTGAATTATCAGGGACTGCCTTCACGTTTGATGGGCTGAAAGATCTACTCCTTCGGGGACAATTTGTAGAAGGCTGCCCACGAGAACTACCTTTATTTGTGAAAGAACGGCAGCCATGCACGCTAGATGAAGCTACTTCTATTGCTGAACAGTATCTGGAGGCGAGGGGCGGTACCTTCAAGCCTTCCCCTGCTCCGCGAGCTAACGCTCCTAGAATGCTACCTGGAGAGACGAAGAGGGCTCCAGGTAAGACAAATGCTAACGCGCGATCACCGTTTCCCCCTCAGACGCAGAACCAGCGACAGTGCTTTTTGTGTGGTAGGCCAGGTCACCTCGCTAGAGACTGTCCAAAGCCAGGAAACACTCAATCCCCACCAACATGTTTTGTGTGTAAGAAACCGGGACATTATGCAAGGGACTGTAGATTAAATCCCAAGAATGTCGCAGGGATGGTCGCCCATGGTATGTGGTCTGAGATGCCCCGTGAAGAATCTAACTCCTTTCCGGGTGAGTATTACTCTTCACCCCCCTTCAACCCCAACGACAACTTACAGGGAATGATGAGCGGAGACCCTACTGTAAGTAACGCCGTCATCCCTCCAGAGGTAAGTTCCTCAAATAGAGTAGAAGCTTCATGCATGGTAGTAAAACTCCCACCGAGCGCTCCGCAAGCATGTTGTATGGGCCCATGTGGCGACCGGGTACAATTGCCATGTGGACATTCACTGCCCATGTTGAGTGCGGCGTGTAGTGAAAACGTCGTGAGAAAGATGCCGGTGGTGATTGGTGCCGTGGGAGGTAAACAAGCCACAGTTTTGCGGGACAGTGGGTGCAGCAGTGCAGTGATAAGAGAGGATCTCGTTGATAAGTCTCAGCTGACAGGTGAGGAAAATACGTGTGTTCTGATAGATGGCACAGTAAGGAAGCTACCTATAGCTATGATCAATGTTGACACACCATATTTCACTGGCAGTATCGAAGCTTTATGCATGAAGACACCATTGTATGATTTGATCCTAGGCAATCTGGAAGGTGTACGAGCACCAGGCGATCCGGACCAAAACTGGACCTTGTCTATCAACCCGGCTGGAGCCGTGGAAACTAGAGGTCAGAAGAAACAGTTGGGTAAGCCATTCCGTCCGCTGAAGGTACCTGCACCCCTCGAGGAAACTGTCACACCAGCATTGTTGAAACGAGCCCAAGCAGATGATGACAGTCTTCGAAAGCTCAGGGAATTAGGGAAATCACAAATAGAAAAGGTGAGTGACCACTGTGCAGTATCATCTTTCTTCTATGAAAATGGCATCCTGTACAGAAAATTTCATTCACCCGAAGTCGAGTCAGATACTCTTTTCACACAAGTCGTAGTCCCAAAGCCCTATCGTGCCCAAGTCATGAGAGCGGCTCATGAAACCCTGCTTGGAGGACACCAAGGCGCAAAGAAGACCCTAGACAAAATACTCTCGAACTTCTTCTGGCCAGGAATTACTGGAGATGTTTCGCGATATTGTAGGTCATGCGATGTTTGTCAACGCACACTTCACAAGGGTAGGGTTCCAAAAGCCCCTCTAGGAAGAATGCCCCTCATTGAAGTACCCTTTGAGCGCATTGCTGTCGATATCGTGGGCCCAATACACCCGATGACTGAGCGCAAGAATAGGTATATACTCACCATCATTGACTATGCGACGCGATACCCCGAGGCCATTCCACTGCCTAGCATAGAAACAGAAAGAGTTGCTGAGGCCCTTGTCAGTGTTTTCACTAGAGTAGGGATTCCTAAAGAGATGCTAACAGATCAGGGTTCGCAGTTTACCTCTGAGGTAATGAAGCAGGTAAGTAATCTCCTGTCTGTAAGGCAAATTACCACTTCACCCTACCATCCCGCCGCAAACGGCCTAGTGGAGCGGTTTAATGGAACCCTGAAACAGATGCTCAAGCGTATGTGTTCAGAACGACCCGTTGACTGGGATAGATATGTTGAGCCACTCCTCTTTGCCATTAGAGAATCACCTCAGGATAGCTTAGGCTTCTCTCCCTTTGAACTCTTATATGGTAGGAAGGTGAGGGGCCCAATGACCATCCTTCGAGAACTCTGGACGGGGAACATAGAGACAGGTGAGACCAAAACAACATGCCAATACATGTTCGACCTGCGAAACAGACTCGAAGAGACATGTCATGCAGCCCGAGATCAACTTCAAAGGTCAGCATCTAGGTATAAACGCTACTACGACAGAAAGTCTCGACAGAGACAGCTGGAAGTGGGGGACTTAGTCCTCCTTCTTCTCCCCACGGACAGGAACAAGTTGCTCCTCCAGTGGAAGGGTCCGTTTGCGGTAACAGCCAAGGTGAGTGACACAGACTATCGAATAGATGTAAAGGGCAAGTCAAAAGTGTTCCATATCAACCTGCTCAAGAAGTATAACGAGAGAGAAAGTTCCCTTCTCATTTCAGATCCCTCAGCTGACGTAGCGTGCACAGCGGTTCTTGAACCAGATGACAACGAGATGACCAGCCCCAACCTCCTTTCGGAGATGTCAAACTCATCCCTACTCCAGCCCTACCCAATGGAGGCCAAAGAATCACTGGGTGATGTGGACGTAAACAACGACCTGACCCCGAGTCAACAAGCACAGGTAGGTGAACTCATGGGAAAGTATGAGGATATTTTCACTGATATTCCTGGCCATACCTCCCTTGGTGAACATGGCATCGAACTCACCGTAAAGGAGATCCCAAGATCAAAACCCTATCCAATTCCCCATGCCCTAAGAGAGACGGTTCAAGAAGAGGTGAGGACAATGCTGTCACTAGGGGTTATTGAACGTTCAAATAGTCCGACCGCCTCGCCTATTGTTTTGGTGAAAAAACCAGACGGAAGCAACCGCTTCTGTGTGGATTTCCGACGACTTAACAAGGTGACTAAGTTCGACTCAGAGCCAATACCAGATCAAGAAGAGCTGTTCACTAGGCTAGCATCCGACAAATTCTTCACCAAAATCGACCTTAGCAAAGGTTACTGGCAGGTCCCAATGTCTGAGAAATCTAAAGAGCTAACAGCATTCATAACACCTGATGGTTTGTATCATTTTAAGGTAATGCCGTTCGGCCTAGTGAACGCGCCGGCCACCTTCAGCCGGCTGATGAGAACCCTTCTCAGTGGACTGAAGGGAGTTGTCAACTACATTGATGACATCCTTGTACATTCGGACACATGGGAACAGCACCTCGACACCCTGGGCCTACTGTTCCAGAGGCTGAGGGACGCGAACCTCACCGCAAGGCCAAGTAAGTGTTCAGTAGGTCATTCTCAGGTCGAGTTCCTCGGTCACGTGGTTGGACTCGGCCAGGTCTCACCTCGACCAGGAAAGGTGGAGTCGATCATGAAGGTAAGTCGACCAGAGACCAAGAAACAACTCAGATCTTTGTTGGGAATGACGAACTACTACCGTAAGTTCATCCCGAATTATGCAGCCATCGCGGCACCCCTCACAGACAAAACAAAAAAGGCGGAACCAAACAAACTGGAATGGGGGGTCCCTCAGGAGGTTGCGTTCAACACTCTCAAAAACAAACTTGACAATGCACCTATCCTCCACCTGCCTGACCTAAGCCTTCCGTTTGTGTTGAGAACAGACGCCTCAGAGATCGGTGTGGGCGCGGTCCTACTCCAAGCCCACGGGGATACGAAGTTCCCAGTAGCCTACATTAGCAGGAAACTCCTACCAAGGGAGAGAAACTATTCGACCATCGAGCGCGAATGTCTAGCGATTGTGTGGGCCGTTAGAAAACTTGAACCATATCTCTACGGCAAGGAGTTCGTGCTAGAAACTGATCATCACCCTCTCACGTACATGCAAAGTGCAAAGGTGATCAATGGACGAATCATGCGATGGGCGCTTGCCCTACAACCATATAGGTTTGAGATGGAGGCGATCAAGGGTACCGACAATGTCGGAGCAGATCTCCTGAGCCGCATGTAGTCAGTGAAAAGAAAACAAAAAGTGGAAGTGTAAATACATTTCTTGAAGGGGGAGTAAAATGTCACAGGAGAAATGTATTTGGTTTTTTGTTTCTATTTTATTAGAATATATACCAGTGAATAGAGTAGGAACAGTTGCCATTGCTGGTGTAGTATAAGTGCGTTGAAATGTGATGAAGCGCGATTTGTGTTGTAACAAAATGACGAGTGTGTTTTTTTTATAACCCACTGCAGAAAGCTGTGTGGGGAATGCGATGAGACAAAAGCGATGCGACAAAAGGGTGGAATTTCCACAGGTGCCAGATTCCGCGGGCGAGCCGTCCATGGTTTCTATGTAGGACATTGTGTAGTTTTGTACATGATAGGGTAAGAATATTTTAAGTGTGTGACAGACTGAGCAGGGATGTGGTCGAAGGAGGAGTCGTAGCAGAACCTCGCCAGTTATTAATCCTTTTAAGCCAGTCTGGACCACTTGAAGCCAGGGTTCTTTTTCCTCTCCACGGAGAAGAATACTATCCATACAATCAGCAGTAAGTACTCTCGGTTATTTGTGTATTTCTTTGTTTTTTTATATAGGCCTACAGGAACAATAATGATGTGACATGAAACGCATTATTTGTCATGTATGCCGTGTGACATTGAATATCACTAACGTGATGGTGAAAACAGTGTTATAACAACATGATATTATTGAAGTTAGGTATGAATAAGACTGATACATTGATGTGTACTGTTTAGAGTACATGTTACATCGTGCTATTATACGAAATTGAGTATTTAAGCATCAAGATTTATGTACAAAAAAGTCAGATGCCCGTAGTATGTAAGGTTTCGTAACACTGCTTTGATAATTTAGATGGCAACTGGGTTTCGGGACTTCGCCCCAAAGTCGGCAATGCCATTCCAGATGCGGTGAAGGTTGCTGTCAACTACGATACCGGCCAGTGGAAAACCAGTTCACTGGATGTGCTGAACGTTGGCAAAATTACGCTCTTCAATCCGCCTGTCGACACTTCTGTATGCTTTTTCGCGTCCAGCAACATTGGTGATGTACACTGACAATTGAACACTGGATATTTCATGTACAGTACTAGGAACAGTGGCCAAACAAGTTAACTGGTGATGTTATACGCCCGATTATACTGTATTTGAGTTGGCTCATCACGTTGCAATTTGGAGAGGAGTGAGATGTTCATTAGTGCCTATGATACACGTCAACAATATATATTTTTTCATCATATATGGTGCGACCGTGAGGTGTTCTTTTTTTTGTGTGCGTGCATGACTGACAAGATAAAGGGATAAGAAGCCCGAATGATTATTAGCTCAGCAAGAGCTTGTTGAGTTTATGTCCCTTTCACGTGCACGCCTTCCTATGGCGAACTGTGAGTGATGTACCTGGAAGTTTGTTTGAGGAACCGTGTATAGTGAGCTCGAGCATTTGATGCTCCATTGTGATGCTCTTTTCGTAGCATTTGGAGAAGGTTGAGTGAATATATATATATTTTTGTTGTTCGATAACATAGATAACTTAGAAGTTAAACACTTAATGATATATCAGTAGGAGGATATTTAGTCGCTTCATGTGTACCACTAGGACCATATACGTGGGGGTGGTATATAGATGTTAATGGAGTAACGATTACCGGCCGTGTGTATAGTTACAATTATAATTTCTACCCCCCTCCTTTTTGAGGAAGTGTTACAAGTGTTATCGAATCGTGTAAAACATGAGTATACTAGCCTATGTTAGTTAGCCAGGTCCCATACTCGCCCTAAGTGAAAGGTGAGTTGCAGAAGTGGTGTAACAACGTACTGCCCCTAACAAAAAAGTCCTGTGGTACTCCCTGTGGTACTTGTCGGTACCACACAATGTACCACACACTTGTAATGTTACCACAGGAACTGTGTGGTACTGTACCACAGACTTGTAGGGTACTCCCTGTAGTACTTGTCAGTACCACAGAATGTACCACATAAATAAATGTTACCACAGGAACTGTGTGGTACTGTTTTACAGGCTCGTGTGGTACTCCCTGTGGTACTGGCTGGTACCACACAATGTACCACACAAATATATGTTAACACAGGAACTGTGTGGTACTGTGTCACAGGCTCGTGTGGTACTCTGGGATGTACCACAGGGCAGTACCACAGGACATTACCACAGGAAAGTACCACAGGACAGTACCACAAGACAGTATACACACAAATTGTCCTGTGGTATTTTGGGACGTATACCACACGACAGTACCACAGGACAGTACCGCATGAATTGTCCTGTGGTATTTTGGGACGTACCACAGGAGAGTACAACAGGAAAGTACCACAGGATAGTACCACAGGACAGTACCGCATGAATTGTCCTGTGGTATTTTTGGAAGAACCACAGGACAGTACCACAGGGCAGTTCCACAGGACAGTACCACAGGGCAGTTCCACAGGACAGTACCACAGGACAGTACCACAGGGCAGTTCCACAGGACAGTACCACAGGAAAGTACCACAGGACAGTACCACAGGACAGTACCACAGGAATTGTCCTGTGGTGTTTTGGGACATACCACAGGACAGTACCACAGGATAGTACCACAGGACAGTACCTCACGACTTGTCCTGTGGTATTTTGGGACGTACCACAGGACAGTACCACAGGGCAGTACCACAGAGCAGTACCACAGGACAGTACCACAGGAAAGTACCACAGGATAGTACCACAGGACAGTACCACAGGACAGTACCACACGACTTGTCCTGTGGTATTTTGGGACGTACCACAGGGCAATACCACAGGACAGTACCACAGGACAGTACCACACGACTTGTCCTGTGGTATTTTGGGACGTACCACAGGACAGTACCACAGGGCAGTACCACAGGAAAGTACCACAGGATAGTACCACAGGACAGTACCACATGACTTGTCCTGTGGTATTTTGGGACATACCACAGGACAGTACCACAGGAATTGTCCTGTGGTATTTTGGGACGTACCACAGGACAGTACCACAGGAAAGTACCACAGGATAGTACCACAGGACAGTACCACACGACTTGTCCTGTGGTATTTTGGGACGTACCACAGGACAGTACCACAGGAAAGTACCACAGGATAGTACCACAGGACAGTACCACACGACTTGTCCTGTGGTATTTTGGGACATACCACAGGACAGTACCACAGGAATTGTCCTGTGGTATTTTGGGACGTACCACAGAACAGTACCACAGGGAAGTATCACAGGACAGTACTACAGGATAGTACCACAGGACAGTGCCACAGGATATTACCGCAGGACAGTACCTCACGACTTGTCCTGTGGTATTTTGGGACGTACCACAGGACAGTACCACAGGAAAGTACCACAGGATAGTACCACAGGACAGTACCACACGACTTGTCCTGTGGTATTTTGGGACATACCACAGGACAGTACCACAGGAATTGTCCTGTGGTATTTTGGGACGTACCACAGAACAGTACCACAGGGAAGTACCACAGGACAGTACTACAGTATAGTACCACAGGAGTGTACCACACGACTTGTCCTGTGGTATTTTGGGATGTACCACAGGACAGTACCACAGGCAGTACCACAGGACAGTACCACAGGAGAGTACTACAGGATAGTACCACAGGACAGTACCACATGACTTGTCCTGTGGTATTTTGGGACGTACCACAGGACAGTACGACAGGAATTCCTGTGGAATTTTGGGACGTACCACAGGACAGTACGACAGGAATTCCTGTGGTAATTTTCGATGTATACCACAGGAGAGTACCACAGGAACTGTCCAATTAAATCCCACAGGAAAATCATAATATGGTGCTATTCCACACAGAAGTACCACACAGCAAATTAAATTTGTAAGTACCACAGAAAAATGCTACAGGATATTCTTTTTTTTTCTTAACATTTTATACCAGAGGACTATCACATCAGGAGAATATCAAACAGCAGTACCACACAGGAGTACCACACAGGAAAATTGTAAGGCAGAATCTACTGAAATTCATTACAAAAATACAAACAGAAAAGCACATATTAATATTTCTCAATTAATTGATAGATGAGTTATGCTGTGAATTATAGCAATTGATTTGCCACTACTTATCCTGTCCTATACTCCTACAGTATTACCTATTTAGTGAAAGTGCTGATGTAAAGCATGAGAAATTTCATAAGGACTTCTGTGGTACGGTACTCCTGTGGTACTCCTGTGGTACTCCTGTGGTACTCCTGTGGTACAAATTTTTACATAGCTCATGAATATTCATAAAAAGCAATCTAGATTTTAGAAAATACATATATGACTTAAAAAGTCAAAGTATTAATGATGGAACTTACTCTGAACTGTATGAAAGATTGTCTAATTATGTTATGTTATTCCCAATATCATAGATATTGTTATGAAAGTGTAATTTCATATCTTGATAATAAAGTATAATCGAGTTAGTAACCATGCCTTAATGCTTTACGGATAGACGGCCATATATATATGTAGGACCTACTGATACGGTCGATGGGTACCTAGGAATAGAATATGACTATATAGATCTATTATAGGACTAGATTGGCACTTGGCCATTAGACTCTCGTTTGAGGTTATATGTTAGGAGTAGGACAGGTTATTAACTAGGGCCATGAAATCCATCACTCACCTATCAGGAATATTCCTTGATATGTGACTAAAATTCTCCCAGATTTTTTTTTTCGAAATGCTGTGTGGTACTGCCCTGTGGTAATGCTGTGTGGTAATGATCGACCTGTGGTACTGTCCTGTGGTACTTTCCCAAAATACCACAGGACAGTTCCTGTGGTACTGTTCTGTGGTACTAGTCCTGTGGTACTGCCCTGTGGTACGTCCCAAAATACCACAGGATTTCCTGTGGTACGTCCCAAAATACCACATGAATTCCTGTGGTACTGTTCTGTGGTACCGGTCCTGTGGTACTTTCCTGTGGTACGTCCCAAAATACCACAGGAATTCCTGTGGTACTGTCCTGTGGTATGTCCCAAAATACCACAGGACAATTCCTGTGGTACTGTCCTGTGGTACTTTCCTGTGGTACTGTCCTGTGGTACCGTCCTGTGGTAATTACCACAGGAGTACCACAGGACTTTTTCGTAAGGGGCAACAGTTGTAACAGTAGTAAGGGCGACGGAGTGGTTATTGATGTAAAGATATCACGGCAGGTTCATATCAGGAACCTGAGATATCCCCTAAGGTACTTGTGTATGGATTTGAGTATCAAAATTCGTGTACACGAATGTGCAACTCAGTTGATGAGATATACGTTAACGATATTTTGAAGTTGTGAAGTCCTGAGGGTTGTTGTGGTCGAATAAACACTACAGATTGGTTGAGATACTAGATCAGTAAGTGGCATGTGTGATTATATCCGACTCTGGTTTAACCCATGTGACAATCATCAGGAGAATGGCATAACGATTATATCGTCTGTATCACTTCAGTCAATCAATTTTCCTTACAACGTTTTTGTTACCCCAAGGTTCCACAATTATGTTTTCTCAATTTACTTTGTTTTGAGTATGCAACCTTATTCTATGTTACCAAAGAAAGTGAAATGTTTATGTTCTTTTCGAAAAATGAAATAAAGTTTGAATTGAATTGATTAAAATGCGAGCGAGCGGAGCGAGCGAGCTTGAAAATTTTGACCTTTTACAGTCTAAAAACTGCCGTTTGTAACTATTCCTTTTAGCTTTGGAAATTAAGGAGGGGGGGGGGCGCACCGGGTGCAACTACTGGCAATTTAATACTGGCAGCAACATCAGGAGAATGGCATATAGCGATTAGATACGAGCGAGCCGAGCGAGCGAGCGTGAAAATTTTGACTTTTTATAGTCCAAAAACTGCCGTTTGTAGCTTTGTTTTTTCGTTTTGGAAATTAAGGAGGAGGGGGGGGGGGGCGGTGCGCCACTGGTAGTCAAGGATGTCGGTTTATGTTCATGATTGGGGGAGGTATGACCAGCGAGGGGGCGTCGAAGTGACCAAGCGGGGGAAGGATGTCCAAAATCTGCACTTTAGAGCATCCCCTCATTGTTTGTGTTTGTGTGCGTGTGTTTTATACATGGAAAAGTTGGGAAATAGGCCAGGTCAAGTCTTATTATATGCAATGCAAGGCATTTTAATATAGACTATAGTATGTAAAGCAACACTCAGTGATCTAGCTTTGATATAACGAAGTGTAAGGTACAGAGGTGTTCATTCTACATCACATTGCGCAACATTGTAGCGACTCTTTGCCGTTCGGATGTTCTGAGTACACTGCTCCATCCTCCTTATCATTCAGAATGCCAACCAGGAATCACGCTGAATCACAATCTTTTGTCGGCTCCGGGCTTTTTGAACAATGTTTCACACTATTTATGCCTCTTTAATTACGGTTAAAAGAAATCTTTTCTTGCTCACCCTTTCATGTCAATTTCAAAAGCAGATTACTAATCCTTTAATTACCATTTTGATATTTTTTTTTTGGTACCAGCGGAATTGGGGGGGGGGGGCACGTGCCCTTCCCCCCCCCCCCCCCCCCAGTTACGCCACTGATTGGAGACCTATAACGGGGGAGGAGGATGTGGGCGGGGTATCTCCCTCCCATGCGACGGAGCTTTTGCATTTTCTGAATTGATAATCCGTTGCACAATGAATGAAATATACCTTACGCATACAGTACGGTCGATAGATATATAGTAAACACTGAATGTATAGCATTATTACTGCCCGAGCCTTGGTGCGATTGTTTTTGTTTTGTTTTTGTATTGTTTTGTTTTTTGTCTTTTTCCCCCGGTGCAAAATTAAAAAAAATAAGAAGAAAAATAAAAGAACAATTATCTAGCGTCCAGCGTGAGGTCGCTCGCAGACTGAAGCGTGTTTTTTTTTTTTTAAGGTTCTGAAGGGGGTGCGTTCGCACCCAGCGCACCCCCCCCCCCCCCCCCCCCCCGGTGACGCCCATGTCATACCACCTCAATGGACTTTATTGGGCTGAATCGTGATATCGGTCCCCTCTGTGCGTGTGTCTTCACCATGTGCAAAGTCTATGGAGGTTGATAGCAGTCACCGGCTGCACTATGACGAAATACAAATTGGTGAATGGAGTGGGGACCTATTTCAGGATAAATGTCGTTAATTGTACAAAACCACATAGTATCATTTATGGAGACATTCTTTCAGATCACTGCAAATACTTGTGTTATTTGACTGAAAAGATGGAATTCTTTGCAGATATGATCAGAATCTAGTTACCGGTGCATGAAAGAATCCCTTCAAAATTTGATAAGATTGTGAAACCTTTTTAATCCCTTTCTTAAATATTATTCAAAACTGCATTAGTTTGTTTGGTTGGTCAAAGTAGACTCACAGAACTCTGATTAATTGGCTCAGTTCATGTTTTCTGCTCTATCATGTATATTTTATGTCTTGTCGACCCTATAGACTGTGCAAAATGCAAACTTTGGGATTGAATGAGCATAGATTCTGTGTACGTGATTTTGTTGCAAACATTTTAACATAATCTAGCCATGTCATGTATCTGGTTGCCATAGCAAGCGTACACTGACAACCATGTCTGTAAGTTTTTGCGTGTTTTACTGTTCCATATAGGACCTAATAGACGATGAAATGGGGGTTTCTTGGCTGCAATATGCTTAATTATCAAAATAGTAAATACGGCCGTTAATGGCCCTGAAATATTTTTTTATTATTTAAGCATCAAACCATAGATGTAATAGAGATAATTGGAAAAAAAAAACATTTTTCAAAGATGTACCATCTTATATAGTTTGCGTCATTTTGACCCAACTTCAAACAAGTTTTGCCTCTAGTATCACCTCTCTATCATAATATCAATCTTCAAACTCAAAATTCTTATATCATGGAAATGTAGTGAAATGTGAAACTATTATGTGTACCTATTTTGTACTATATTTCCGCATACCCAAAGTGTATAAGAGGGTATATAGTCCTGAATTTGTGTAGTGGTTGGTCGGGCGGTTCGTCGCAAAGTTTGCGTCGCGATGTTTTTTTGGGATTTTTATCTGTTCTGAATGAATTATGATGGAATCTGGGGTACATGGTGATTTTAAGTGATTATTTTCACAAGTTTGAAGCAAGTGAATCTAAGTTTAGTGTACATGATGAAATTGAGAAATTTTGGAGTGAATTAGGAAAAAACATATACATTGGGATATGTAGGTGATATACTGTTTGGTGAACATAAATGATGATGCAGGAAACGATAGTAAGAATGAATATATTTATGCGTTGAATAATCCTTGTATAAAAGTCATATATATTGATAGTTTAGTTGTAAATGTGGATCGGGTTAATGTATTATGGTGTTATGGTACATATACCAGGGCTCGACATTCACGGCGGCCCGGTGGCCCGGTGGCCCTGGGCCACCAAAAAAGCACGTCGGGCCACCAAAATTTGAGAAATGAAGATTTTGGTGTCCCGATCGGGCCACCGAAAAAAAAGTCGGATGTTTGCCTTTTACTTTTGGAAATGGACAGCGGTAACAATCGGCTCCGTAAGATGCCAAAATAAATGTCAGATGCTTGCTTTTAATTTTGGAAATGAATAACGGTAATATTCCACTCCGTTATGATACTAAAATAAATGTCGGATGTTTGCTTACACTTTTGGAAATGAATAACGGTAAGATTCAGCTCCGTAGGGTGCTAAAATTAATGTTAAATATTTGATTTTGCGTTTGGAAATGAACAAGGATAGCATTCGGCTCCGGAAGATGCTGAAATGAATGTCGAATGTTTGCTTTGACGTTTTATTCGGAAGTGAATAGCGGTAATATTCTTCTCCATACGATGTTAAAATATATGTCGGATATTTGCTATTACATTTCGAAATGAATAAAAGTAACATTCAGCGGTTTTTGATGGTAAAATAAATGTCTGATGTCTGCCTTGACGTTCAAAAATGAAAAACAGTAACATTCGGTTTTGTACGATGCTAAAATAATCGTCAGATGATTCATTTCACTTTCGGAAGTGGACAGCAATAACATTCGGCTCCCTACGATAATGAAATAAATGTCGGATGTTTGCTCTTAAATTTGGAAATGAATAACGGTAATATTCTGCTCCGGACGATGCTAAAATAAATGAAAAATGTTTGCTTTTACATTTGGAAATAATCGACAGTATCAATCGGCTCAGTTAGATGCTAAAATAACTAGAAATATCACTTAAGGTGATTAATACCCCCGCCCCGTGACGACAGTCTTACCCAAGGAATGATCTTTCCTTGATCTTCTGCCATTTAAATGCCGTTACCATGGCAACGCAGATTCCGACACGTCCGAAAAATATGTCTTGCACATCTTCCCACCAAGACTATTGTGTGTGCCACATTTCATAAGCTTTTGTCAAAAACTGAGGAAGTAGTTCAATCCACAAGATCTTTCCTTGATCTTCCACCATTAATATGCCGTTACCATGGCAACGCAGCTTCCGACATGTCCAAAAAATATGTCTTGCACATCTTTTCACCAAGACCAATGTGTGTGCCACATTTCATGAGCTTCAGTCGAATACAGAGGAAGTAGTTCAATCCGCAAGATCTTTCCTTGATCTTCTGCCATTTATATGCCGTTACCATGGCAACGCAGCTTCCGACACGTCCGAAAAATATGTCTTCCACATCTTCCCACCAAGATCAAGGTGTGTGCCACATTTCATAAGCTTTGGTCAAAAAACTGAGGAAGTAGTTAAATCCGCAAGATCTTTCCTTGATCTTCTGCCATTGATATGCCGTTACCATGGCAACGTACTTTCGGGTACTGTCAAAAAATGCGTCTTGCACATCTACAACCAAAGGCACACATCTGTACCAAGTTTCATGGAAATTGGGCAAAAACTGAGGAAGTAGTTTGCAACACAAAATTTTCCATCATTTTGGCTCATAATATGTGAGCTGTTACCATGGCAACATACTTTTAGTCACTGTCAAGAAATGTGTCATGCTGATCTATATCCTAAGACAAACATTCAATATGAATTCCATGAGAATTGGAAGAACACTGATGAAGCAGTTTTGCCATGAAGCATTTTGCCCTATATTTTACCAATAACATGCCGTTACCATGGCAACGCACTTTTTGCCACTGCGGAAATATGTGTCTTGCACATTAACATATTCAGATGAACATCTGTACCTAATTTCATAAAGATTGATCAAAAACTGTGGGAGGAGTTCGCGACGCAAGATTTGTACCCATTTTTGCCCATAATATGCCGTTACCATGGCAACGTACTTTTGGGTACTGTCAAAAAATACGTCTTGCACATCTACAACCCAAGGCACACATCTGTGCCAAGTTTTATGGGAATCGGTTGAAAACTGAGGAAGTAGTTCGCGACGCAAGATTTGCAACGGACCGACCGCCCGACCGACCGCCCGACCGACCGCCCGACCGACCGCCCGACCGCCCGCCCGACCGCCCGACCGCCCGACCGTCCGCTGATTCCTATATACCCCCTTCAAACTTCGTTTGGCGGGGGTATAAAAAGCGGATACATGTATTTGCTTTTACGTTCGGAAATGAATAAGGATAACATTCAGCTCCGTATGATGCTAAAATGAAATTTCAATTGTTTGCTTTTACATTTGAAATGATTAACGGTAACTTTCGGCTCTTTACAATGCCAAAACAAAATGTCGAATGTTTACCAATATCTGCAATGCTCCCACTTTATCATTTCAAATGTAAGTTTTGACCACTTAATATAAGCATCAACTTTTACAATAATATATAAGCCCATTTGCTAAATCTTATAGAACTCAGAATAACGGTAAGATGATTGAATTTTTTATTCATTTATTTCAGACATGCCATGGGTACCTGTATCACTTCAGTAATATTTAATATTTCTTTTTCTATATGTTTAGTAGGACCGATTTAGTTTTTCTTGATTTTTTTTTTCGGGCCACCAGATTTTACTTTCGAGCCACCAAAAAATAAAAATTCAATCGATCGGGCCGCCAAAAAATAAAAGTTAGTGTGGAGCGAGCCCTGCATATGCTGTATATTGTATGTTAGTATGAGTTAGTTTCATTCGTATTCTGTGACATATCTGTGGTGTACCTGTGATGTAATTAATGTTTATTTTGCTGTGATAACCGATGTACAAAGAATTTCCAGAGTGGACAATAAATGAATGAATGAATCAATCAATCAATCAATCAATCAACCAATCAATCAAATTAATAAGAATGGAGTTAGTGCGTTTTGCAATAAAACTCTTCAGGTTAACGCTTATAGATTTGCTGTTTTGATCGGAAGTTTAGATATTCATATTCTCCATCCTGTAATGCTAATTGTTTTATTTAGCCATAAAATTATGTCTCTGAGGATATTTTATACTCTTTTTAATATTTGTTATTGCCATTTTTGTGCTATTTTGTGGCCTATTTGATGTCTTTTGCTTTGGTTTATTCACTGGTTTCGCCGTCCCTGATTCACCCGATACTTCGTGACTTGAATGACACTTTTTACGTATAGTCGCGTTAAACGATCAGCCTTATGTCAAGGATTATCTGTATTAAATTTTGATTATTTTACCCCTCCTTACCCGACCCTTCGTATATTAGGGCACCTAATCTACGAAATGTCGGGTAACGCGACCACCCGACGCGAACGCGAACACCCGAAGGAACGAAGTAAGCCTCTGTGGCTAACATGCACTTCCCCAAATGGTTCTTGGACAATAACCCCTTGGGATGCGTTTATCAACTCTTTTTCTCGGGCAGAAACAGGTTTTCCAAACAGCTTTCAAGGAATTTCTACGAGTTGATAAACGCAAAGCTGTTTTGAAAGCCCTTTCGGAAAGTCTTTTCGAAAGCCGCAAATTTGTGGCTTTCCAAACAGGTTTCCTAAACAGGTTTTCAGAAACCTGTTTGTAAAAACCTTTGAAGTTGATAAACGCAAAGCTGTTTTGAAACGGCTTTGTAGTATTGTACTGCAGTTACGAACACTGCACGCCTTATATTACCTCTTCTCCTTGGGTCGAATTGCGCAATGCAGCTGTGCAATGACAGGCCAGTTATCGTGTTCGCGAAGAGTTGATAAACGCAACTACATGTATTTTGGAAGCCATTTCTAAAGGGCTTTGGAAACGGCTTTTGAAAGCCGTTTAAACAGGGGAAAGTTGATAAACGCAGCCACAGACACTTACCATAGACCGTAACCCTCGCCCCAATCCTTATCCTGACCCTAACTGAAATTCTAACCCTTATGTTATCTATTAAACCCTATCACAAACCGATATTTTATATCGTAATTTCGTGAGAGATTACGTCATATATGAGATCCCGCTAGTGCGCGCGCCACTCAATTCGTTAGTCGCCGCCATCTTGCTAACACGCGAATTTCTGTGCATCAGAAAATTCGCCGGAATTGCACTTGAAAATTCAAGTTTCGTTCGAGTTGGATAGACATAATAGCTAAAGTTACCTCAACGGGAGGTTTTGCCAGGTTTTTTCTGGTTTTTACGATCATTCTTCAGCTGAACAGCAACGGAATTTATGTCTTCGACCAACGTTCCAAACGTGGGCGGCGCAGCCGCACCACCGCTGCTGACAGCAGTCGCGTCCCCGTCAGCCACCGGCGGGGGTCGCGGAGAACAACACGCACAAGAGTGCAAGCAGAAAACTGCGACAGCCAAAAGTAAAATGCCTACTAGAGCCGGCAAGGCAGGTACTAGTAATAGTACTACTGCAACTACAAGCAGTGCTAACCCTAGTGGTAGTACCGGTGCAAACAAAACAGTGAAACCACCTGCCAAACTGGCCTCTAAAGTTTCAACTTTGGAGGATAGACTCGGCAAGCTTGAAGGCCAATTAGCCGTGGTTGTTCAATTTGTTTAGGCACAGTCGGCAAAGCAGACACCAGCCCGTGAAGGCGGTGGCAATGGAAAGAGTATCAGGACTCGTTCTGAATACTCCCCTTCAGACTCGGCAGATACTGACTGCCATTATGATGATGAATATGCGGCACCATTTCTGGGCCGAGATGTGGATGAACACTGTGATTATCCAACCAGGTCAAGGGGATAGTTGTCAGGATGACAAATTTGATATTGAAGAAGGCGAAGTTCCCCCGGCCTCCTGTAGTGGAAAAAGTTCCAAACATTGCAGCTAAATTTGCTGTGGCTGAGGAAGTTGGTTCCCCCATTGACCCAGAAATTGCTAAGTCTACAGTCTACCTTCTGACCCACCAGCTTGAGCCCAAAGTGGTAGATGAAACGATCACTAAATACCCCATTCCCAGCAACTGTGAGCTGGTGGATGTGCCGAAAGTCAACCAAAGAATCTGGAATGGGCTACCTGCCTTTTCAAAGACACGAGACCTCAAATTTCAGAGACTCCAAAAGAATCTCACGAGAGGCATCAATGCCTACATACATACAGTGTCAGCACAGGATATTACTGAACAGCAACAAGATGCACTAGCACTTCTGTGCAGTGCAAACTTTGAGCTAAATTCCTTACGTAAGGAATTCATGAAACCAGACATTGGTTATCAATTCCAACATCTCTGCAAGCCCTCTACACCGGTCTCCAAATTCCTTTTCGGTGACGACCTGGGAAAGCAAATGAAAGACATAAGAGATGAACAAAAAGCAACTGAGGGTGTCCTCAGGAGTGAGCATAGCAGACAATACAAAAAGCAGCGTTTCAGCCCATATGACTATGGCAGGAGTGCATATGGCAAGGGCAGGAGCAAGATTACATCAGGAAGCTCGAATTTGCCCCAACAGTACCGCGACGCGGGCTGGACTACATCTCGTGCAAGCACAAGTGATGTGACTAGGCCTACAGGTGCAAAAGGACCGTGGACTGGAGCTACCAGCCATGCTTTTTTAGGCCAGCGCCCCAAGGGGAGAGGGAAGCCGCTAGCTCCCCACACCTTCACACATCCCAGCCAGCACCAACCGCACTGCGGGAGCAAGCAAGGCTCAGGGATGAAGAGAGCACGATAACCTCCAGTTCAACTGATGAGGTATGTGATGAAAGTATCATAGTTCAATGTTGGATTGGCTCATATGAATCATTACCCTAGGCAAAATTGTTTGAGGATATTAAAATTGGCAACATTTAGAATTAATTAGATCAGTAAATTGGTTGCAAATTGGCAACTGGTTTGAATGAAAATTGTGATAAAGATATATATGTTTTATTTTGCTTAAATGAAATATGGTGAAAGTACACCTGAAATTGTTCCCACCCAGCCTGTTGCCAATTTGACCCTTGTACAGAGTGACATACTTTATGTAGTAGCACATTCTTAGACAATGCACCTGACATAGCACCATGCATGTGTAGGCACAGCTAAATGTACAGCTGCTACACACACACATGCACACACGGTAGAAGCCAGTATGGACTGGACCACATGTAGGTTGTAGTGAGCAACATGGATCCTCTTTCTGCCGGAATACTGAAGAATTGGATCCAAAGTACCTTGCAAAAAGCAGGCAAAGAGGTTAGTTTTTGTTTTGTTAAAGTAAAACCATGATTTGTTGAAGTATAAAGTTAGAAACAGTCAATAAAATTTAACTTAGAAAATTATATTGTTGATGTGAGTGTAATGTACACTGCAGTTGCTGTGTAGTAGGGCATGTATATCTGTACACACCCATAAAACTTCTGAAAAGCTATGTTGTTATTTGCATTTATGTATATGTATGTATACACATTTGATGTTGAATTTAGAATTTAGAATTACAAAACAAAATGAATAAGTAAGAAAATATTGATAATTATTTCAATTGAAGGTTTGACAGTTCAAGTAAGAATTCATTTTTGATCGTGAAGGTTCTTAGATTTGAGTCAGTTCATCTACATGTACATCATTATGTTAAATGAGGTAGTAGAATTGAGATGCCTATGGTATTGGTCTGCATTTTCATTTGTCAATTCATATGTAAGTTGGATTGCAAAAATGTTATAGTGAAGTGAATAGACTAAGTCTATAAAGGTATTCACTAGATTTTTCATCTGAGAAACTCTGTTTATATAATTATGAATCTGATAATTGGTTTGATGTACATGTACTTATGATTCTTTATTATACATTATTACTCAACAGTTTTCACGGAATTATGCACCGAATTATGCAAGAAATCATGAATGGAACTAAGAATGGAGTTACACATATGGAAATAATTATGGAATCAAGTGAAACGAAAATGCGAAACTTCGAATAAAGCATAATTCCCGTAGAAACCTTTGTTGGTGTTTTTGTACTGTCGACCACTACAGCCACGGTGAAAACTCTCTGCGAAAACTCTTGGCTGAAAACTATGAACGACAACACCTTCAGTAAAAAACTTTCGCAGCTCGTGCTATGAAATTGCCCTACGATTGAAAAATGAGATCACTACCAGTACGATGAAGGTTGCTTCTGATTAGGAAACTGTTCCATTTACGTGTGACTCTTCCACCATTAAGAGAGAACTTCATCATGTCGGAAGGAGATGGTAGCAGACGGGATAGAAGACCCACAGAGAAGGGTTTACAACACCAAACAGACGTCACCATGAAGACATGGAAAGATGCCGTTCGACTTTGGAGGAGAAGGGCAAATAAACATAGACAACTTATGGTTGAAGATGACGTCAAAGTCGAGGTGATCAAAGAATCCCGCAACCTAGTGCAAGAGGCTATGGATAAGGCCATTTCCGCGCAAGAACAGCTCACAGCGTTAGCTCCTTCAGCAAATACAGATGATGATATTGAAGAGAAGCTGGAAGAGATGGAAGAGGAGCACACATCTTTAATGAGAGAGACCTTGAAGATCATCTTACAGTTGAAAGGAGGAACTCTGTCTTCAAAATCAGGTTCCCGTTCATCGAAAAGAAGAGTTCAAGACTGGATCAACAGTCAAGAATCGATCTCTTCAAAAGCTAGTTCAGTTGACAAAGAAGTCAGTCCTCCCCCGGTCGAATCAGTGATTAAGATGGAGGACCATACCTCTCCTGTGGAACGTGCCCCCAAGAAAGATGATGTTAAATCTTCATCACAAGAAAAGCAGCCAGCAGACCAGCACAGTACTCACGATGTTCTCGCTAACAGTTTGAAGGAACTGCTCTGCTTTAACAGACTGCCCCTTCCCGAGCCTGGCATATTCGCAGGTAACCCTCTGGACTATACATTATGGAGGAGAAGTTATGATGCCTTGATTGAGCATCGAGGAATTCCCCATGGAGAGAGGTTTTACTTCCTGTTAAAGTATCTCACTGGAGAGCCGAGATCTTTGGTGCAAGGTTACTCAATGATCGGAGATGCTGCTGGATACAATGAGGCTAAGAGGGCACTGGAACAGAGATACGGAGATCATTTTGTGGTATCCAATGCCTATCGTGACAAGCTTGACTCCTGGCCGAAGATAGGAGCGAGAGATGCAACCGGACTGAGGAGACTTGGAGACTTTTTGAAGCAGTGTGACACAGCTTCTAAGTATGTTCCTCATCTAAGTCATCTCGATGATGAAAGAGAAAACCGGAAGCTTTTGATGAAACTCCCCGATTGGCTGGTCGTGAAATGGAGCAGGAAAGTCGTTGAATGGAGGCAACAGTGGGGAACATTCCCACCCTTCACTGTATTTACTAGCTTCATCGATGAAGAGGCTGTGATCGCTTGTGACCCTGTTACTTCTCTTCAGTCGCTGCAGACACCAAAAGATAGGAGGAAGTCAGCTGTTTCTGGCTTTCAGCAGACAGGAACCCAGCATCGGAATCAGAGAGAAGGATCTGCAGTGAAAGGGCCACCTTCATGCATCTTCTGCAAGGGTCAGCACCACCTCGCCGAATGTTCTTCTTTCAGTGCAGAGACGATGCAGAAGAAAAGACAGGTCGTCAGGGAGAATGGACTCTGTTTCGGCTGCCTTAAGAGGGGACACCTATTAAAGGAATGCAGGAAGAGACAGACCTGCTCTTCTTGTAAAGGAAAACATCCTACTGTTCTGCATGATGAAGAGTGGAAGCAACGGCAACAGGATGCCAAGAAAGAAAGGGATGTCAAGGAAATGCTGGAATCAAAATCTTGTGCATCGAATTTGGACTCCAGTCATTCAACAAAGTCCTCAATGATAGTTCCTGTGTGGCTTTCGCATGAATCATGCCATGAGGACAGATTAGTCTACGCTATGCTGGATACTCAATCAGATACATCATTCATTCTCACTGAAACGAAGGAGGCAATGAGAATTAAAGGAGTTGAGGTGAACCTGTTACTTTCTACGATGACCAAGGCAAATGAGAGAATAGCAAGTGAAAAGGTGACTGGTCTTAAAGTGAAAGCTTTCAACAACTCCGAGAAGATAATCAATCTCCCTCCTACTTACACGAGAGATATTATGCCAGCAGATAGACATCATATCCCCACTCCTGATATGGCGAGATCCTACCAACATTTGTCCAGGATTGCAAACCTGGTAGCTCCTCTTCAAGATGTTGAAATTGGGCTCCTGATAGGCTACGACTGTGCTAAAGCTCTTGCTCCACGTGCTGTCATCCACTCTCCCGATGATAGAGGACCATACGCAGTCCAGACAGACCTTGGCTGGACCATTGTTGGCACAGTGAACGAAGAGTATGCTGACAGTCACGACGATCCAATTGGTGTGAGCCATCGTACAGCAGTGCGAGTTGTGCCTGAAGAGGTTCAGCTACAAGGATGTCGATCAGAAGTGATCTTTGTGCGTCCAACGACAATGAAGGAAGAAATAGCTCCCCTTCATGTCATCCAACTTCCAGAGGCTGACTTCACACCAGATAGGAAACAAAAACCCTATTCACAGAATGACGTGAAGTTCATTAGGATGATGGAGAAGGAGATCCACATCACACAGAGTGGGCATTATGAAATGCCACTGCCCTTCAAAGAGGAAAAGACGCCTTTACTGCCTAACAATAGATCAGTGGCCTTCAAACGTCTGAACCACCTGAAGAGGAAGTTTGAAAATGATGCCATCTACTACGAGCAGTACGTCCTGCAAATGAATAACCTCATTCAGAAGGGACATGCTGAAAGGGTGACGGAACCAGGCGAATCAGGCAAACGATGGTACATTCCCCATCATGGGGTGCAGGAGCCGAAAAAACTTAGAGTGGTTTTCGACTGCAGCTCACAATTCAAGGGAGAGTGCTTGAATTCCCACCTTCTGACGGGTCCTGATCTGACCAATGCTCTAGCCGGAGTTCTTTGTAGGTTCAGGAAGGAGAATGTCGCTTTCATGTGTGACATAAAAGAAATGTTCCACCAGTTTCATGTCAACGAGGAGCACCGTGACTACTTGCGCTTCCTCTGGTGGCCAAATGGAGACTACTATCAAGAGCCCGTTGACTATCACATGAATGTGCATCTGTTTGGGGCTGCCTCTTCCCCTGGATGTTCGAACTATGGCCTGAAACAGATAGCTACAGACAAGGCAGATGAGATAGGTCATGATGCGGCCAGGTTCATCCATCGGGACTTCTACGTTGATGATGGGTTGAAAGCAGTAGCTACAGAGGAAGAGGCCATTGAACTGATTTCAAAAACCAAGAAAATGTGTGAACATGGAGGACTACATGTTCACAAAGTCGTCTCTAACTCTAGGAAGGTACTAGAATCAGTTCCAGTAGATGACAGAGCTAAAGAAGTTAAAGAATTGAACCTTCTACATGACCATCTTCCTATCGAGAAAGCACTCGGGGTTCAATGGTGTGTTGAGTCAGACAAGTTCCGCTTCAGGATGACCTTCCAAGACAAGCCACTGACCAGGAGAGGTGCTCTGTCGACCGTTATGTCAGTGTTTGACCCCCTTGGGCTGTTAGCTCCCCTCCTGTTGCCCGGGAAGCTAATACTGCAAGAGCTGTGCAGGAGTTCCGCTGCACGGGATGATCCACTACCAGACATACTGCAATCCAAGTGGGACAAGTGGAAAGCTGACATTCTCCAACTTGACAGGCTGTCCATCGACAGGTGTTATAAACCCAAAGGCTTTGGAGAAATCAAGAATGCAGAGTTACACCATTTCTGTGATGCCAGCAACTTGGGTTATGGCCACTGTACGTACCTGAGACTGACAAACGAGAATGGAGAGGTGCACTGTACAATGGTGATAGGCAAAGCCAGAGTTGCCCCAATCAAGACTGTCACCGTACCAAGGTTGGAACTCACTGCAGCAACCCTATCCGTGAGAATGAGCTCATTTCTTCGTACTGAACTAGATCTCAACATTGACAGAGAGATCTTTTGGACTGACAGTCGAGTAGTCCTAGGTTACATCAAGAACGAGACAAGACGATTTCATGTGTTCGTCGCGAACAGAGTGTGCCAGATCAGAGACGAATCTTCATCTTCCCAATGGAGGCATATCGGCACAAAAACAAATCCAGCCGACGGTGCTTCAAGAGGACTGACGATCGATCAAATTGAAGCTTCAAAGTGGTTCACTGGTCCAGACTTCCTTTGGGAAAAAGAGATCCCAGACGAGACGAAAGAGGAAGCTGCCCTTCTTCCAAAAGATCCTGAAGTGAAGTGTGAGACCCATGCCTCTTTGCAGAAAGTAAACGGTCTGGAGCTTGAAAGATTTGATCATCTATCCAGCTGGTATCGGGCAAAAAGAGCTGTGGCGAACTGTCTTCGTCTCAGATCGCACCTACGGAAACGTTGCCAAGCACGACGGGACGAAAGAGATGGAAAATGGGATTCCAAGAAGGTTGTAATGGAACCGCTGTGTACCGAACTACTGCTGCAAGCGGAAAAAGAAATCATAAAGCTGATTCAAGGACAGACCCTTGGTGAAATGAAAGCAGTAGACGGTAATGAAAGTCACAGCAAAAGAGAAAAAAGACGTCATTGCAAGGCCGCTAACCGTCTGTATCATCTTGACCCCTTCAAAGATGATGATGGCATCTTACGAGTGGGAGGACGTCTGAGAAGGTCGGACATCTCATTCGAAAGCAAGCATCCTGCCATCTTACCTCAGACACATCTCACCAAGTTAATCGTATCCCAATGTCATGCCGATGTTGCTCATGGAGGAAGGGGTATGACAATCAACCATCTCCGAATGAAGGGAATTTGGATCTTGGGTTGCAGCAACTTCGTCGCAAAGTTCATCTTCCAATGTGTGACATGTCGTAGACTCAGACAACCACCGCAACTACAGAAAATGGCGGACTTGCCCAAAGACCGTCTTACCCCTGCCCCACCATTCACGTATGCTGGAGTTGATTGCTTTGGACCGTGGTTGATCAAGGAAGGCAGAAAGGAACTAAAGCGCTACGGACTGATCTTCACGTGTATGGCATCCAGAGCCGTGCACATCGAAGTTCTGAATGCTCTCACCACGGATGCCTTCATCAACGCTCTGAGGCGGTTTATCTCTGTGAGAGGCCCTGTAAAGCAACTGAGGTGTGACAGGGGAACCAATTTTGTAGGTGCCGAGGCAGAATTCAAGCGGTGTGCTGAATCCAGTGAGGGTCAAGTAAAGGACCTTCTCCTTAAGGAAGGATGCGACTTCATTGCCTTCAAATTCAATGTACCTGCTTCAAGCCACATGGGCGGAGTGTGGGAACGGCAAATACGTTCCATACGTCAAGTCCTAGATGTCCTGCTCCATCAGGCGGGTCAGCAACTAGACGACGAGTCCCTGAGGACCTTGATGTGTGAGGCAGCAGCCATCGTGAACAGTCGCCCGTTAACCACTGAATTTCTGAATGAACCTACTCATCCAACTCCACTGACTCCTAATCATCTGTTGACTCAAAAGACGAAGATCATCCTTCCACCTCCGGGAAGCTTCTGTCGTGAGGACGTCTATGCGCGGAAACGCTGGCGAAGAGTCCAGCACTTAGCTAATGAATTCTGGAGTCGCTGGAGGAAAGAGTTCCTCAATCTGCTGCAGGCGCGGCAGAAATGGACCAAGCCACATCGCAACATGGAAGTAGGAGACGTAGTGATTATCAAGGACGATAACGCTCCGAGAAATTCATGGCCTCTTGGAAGAATTGTTGAGGTATATGAATCGAAGGATGACTTGGTTCGTAAGGTGAAACTGGCAGTAGGGGACACGAAATTAGACAATAAGGGAAAACGAAAGGGCCCAGTGACTTACCTTGATCGCCCCATTCACAAGCTGGTTCTCCTTGTTTCTAATGTAGACCAGGAATAATTCCCAGCCAAAGAGCCAACAGGACTGAAATTTAAGACTATTTGAAATAGACTGAGCCTCAAATGGACAAATTTCAGACATTTGTGATGATTTGAACTCCAATTGACCATCAGGAACTTAATTTGGTGAAAAATCCAACTTACAGACTGAACTCAAGAATACCAATAAGTATTTAATACATTCCATTGTTGTGGTGAAGTCAAAAGATAATGGATGCTCATTGGAAGAATATAAAGTGTGTGAACTTCTCATTTAAATGCTTCCTTTTTGCTTTAGGGTCTGAATTCAAGACTATATCATTTTTGTGTACTACAATGAGACTAAATATAATAGATTATATATCAATTGGTCAAGAATATCTCATGTGTTCTACATGTACCTTGTTCATGTTATAAAGGTTACTACGAAATTGCATTCATGTTGTACTCTCAAAAGGGTATGAAATTGAGACGATAATTAGTAAGATATGACAGGTAAACATTGCACGATTTAATTTTGAGCAGAATAACACGTAAATTTGAGAGTCACAAGGAAAGGGTTGATGAGATGTAAATTCCCCCTCTTTGTGTGTATTGATTATGCGTGCAATTTAAGCCAAAGGTACGGTACATTTTTATTTAAAACAATTGGAAATATATGCATACTTATGAACGTGTGTACTTGCAGTTTCATCAGTTAAGAAATATGAGTCATGAAACTACTCAATTTCCTAAGTGGCAGAAATGGTTTTTCTATTATAGTGAATTCGAGTTGAATTCAGTCAGTTTAATACGAGTGCATTGAATGTTCGCATGTGTTTATCTACAAGTACTAGTATTACATGCATTCAATGATATGTCACAAGATTGCTCAATTTGGCAATCCTATGAAATTGTGTCATGTTAAAGATAATCAGGAGTATCTGCAGTTTGGTTTCATTTTTGAATGAATGTGTTAAGGGTGAATTAATTCTTAATTTAAAGGAGCCATGTGATGAAAGTATCATAGTTCAATGTTGGATTGGCTCATATGAATCATTACCCTAGGCAAAATTGTTTGAGGATATTAAAATTGGCAATATTTAGAATTAATTAGATCAGTAAATTGGTTGCAAATTGGCAACTGGTTTGAATGAAAATTGTGATAAAGATATATATGTTTTATTTTGCTTCAATGAAATATGGTGAAAGTACACCTGAAATTGTTCCCACCCAGCCTGTTGCCAATTTGACCCTTGTACAGAGTGACATACTTTATGTAGTAGCACATTCTTAGACAATGCACCTGACATAGCACCATGCATGTGTAGGCACAGCTAAATGTACAGCTGCTACACACACACATGCACACACGGTAGAAGCCAGTATGGACTGGACCACATGTAGGTTGTAGTGAGCAACATGGATCCTCTTTCTGCCGGAATACTGAAGAATTGGATCCAAAGTACCTTGCAAAAAGCAGGCAAAGAGGTTAGTTTTTGTTTTGTTAAAGTAAAACCATGATTTGTTGAAGTATAAAGTTAGAAACAGTCAATAAAATTTAACTTAGAAAATTATATTGTTGATGTGAGTGTAATGTACACTGCAGTTGCTGTGTAGTAGGGCATGTATATCTGTACACACCCATAAAACTTCTGAAAAGCTATGTTGTTATTTGCATTTATGTATATGTATGTATACACATTTGATGTTGAATTTAGAATTTAGAATTACAAAACAAAATGAATAAGTAAGAAAATATTGATAATTATTTCAATTGAAGGTTTGACAGTTCAAGTAAGAATTCATTTTTGATCGTGAAGGTTCTTAGATTTGAGTCAGTTCATCTACATGTACATCATTATGTTAAATGAGGTAGTAGAATTGAGATGCCTATGGTATTGGTCTGCATTTTCATTTGTCAATTCATATGTAAGTTGGATTGCAAAAATGTTATAGTGAAGTGAATAGACTAAGTCTATAAAGGTATTCACTAGATTTTTCATCTGAGAAACTCTGTTTATATAATTATGAATCTGATAATTGGTTTGATGTACATGTACTTATGATTCTTTATTATACATTATTACTCAACAGTTTTCACGGAATTATGCACCGAATTATGCAAGAAATCATGAATGGAACTAAGAATGAAGTTACACATATGGAAATAATTATGGAATCAAGTGAAACGAAAATGCGAAACTTCGAATAAAGCATAATTCCCGTAGAAACCTTTGTTGGTGTTTTTGTACTGTCGACCACTACAGCCACAAGGTAAATATAACATCCCTTTCTAGTGATCATGCAAAGCTATGTCATCATGATAATGTAGAACCTGTGGTAGGAGGTCGACTGAAGCAATTCTTCCCAAAGTGGCGCAAAATTACTTCAGACCCACATGTGCTAAATGCTGTAAGTGGTTACAGGCTTGAATTCAGTAAAGAGATGGGCGCACCATCTAGAACTAAACCCCCTTACCTTTTTCGATGTGATAAAGCCGAAGAGGCTGATATTGATCTCGAAATTTCTAAACTCCGTGACAAGGGAGTAATTGAACAGTGCCAGAGGGAAACTGGAGAATACGTGTCTAATATTTTTACACGGCCTAAAAAAGATGGGGGTATACACGCGTTATCCTAGACCTGTCTGATCTCAACAAACATCTCCAGTATGTACCAGCATTTTAAGATGGAAAATATCCATACTGCTATTGAACTCATTTCAGAAAATAGCTTCTTAGCTTCAGTCGACCTTCGGGACGCGTACTATACAGTACCTGTGCACCCAGCACACAGGAAGTTCTTAAAGTTCTCCTGGAAAAATCAACTTTGGCAATTCAAAGTACTGCCTAATGGCCTGAGCACGGCGCCAAGGTTGTTCACTAAACTACTGAAACCTGCATTCACATTACTGAGAGAGCAAGGGCATGTAGTAATTGGGTACCTTGACGATATACTGATTATTGGAGAAAGTGAGAATCAAACTTTGCAAACGGTTTTGGAAACCACTAGCATCCTTGCACAACTTGGGTTCTTGGTACACCCAGATAAATCAGTACTATGCCCCACTCAAGAAATACAATTTCTTGGTTTCATTCTCAATACTCAGACCATGACAATTCGACTGCCTGATAACAAATCAGAGGAAATACAGTCCTTGTGCACTGAACTTATGGGCATTTCCACGGTAACTCACGTTACATTTTGAACTAAAAATTAGGTCGTTGAGATCAATATCCTTAAAACCTAATTAGTGATATGAGTTACTATATGTGAATGAGTATCATGCACCTCCATCCTACCTCACAGCAACATTACATCCACAGACTCTTATGAGAACTATGAGAAAAAACACTACAAATGTCGGTAACTCACGTTACACAATTTGGACATGCAAAAATTTGGCATGTCTTATATTCAAAAGTTTCCTCAAACATGAAACAGAGAGACTTTAAAGTCTATTGTGTCAAAGTCATGGACTAACAACATACATCACCGAGTATGGTAAAAATTCAAATTGTCTTACATTCTCCAGGTATCGTCATGTGAAGCGGTAACTCACGTTACAGTTTGTCCACATGAGCACAAGACGATTTTTTGTCTTCATAATCCAAAGAAAACTTACCAAGACAACTCTTTTTCACAAACAAACTCCATGAATAAAGAATCTAAATTGATTTGAACATTGATCTGACAGTAATTAATCCCATTTTATCCATGAGATTACCAAAAGGCAGGAAACTTTACATTTAGAATACCAACTTGAAGATACATTCATTTTTAATTGAGTCGTTTTCCAAGCTTTCATTTGTACTGAGACAAACATTGTATTCAACAAAATGATATGAAACAGGGTCTATTTCATTAAATTACACTCTTTTCCAGTTAACAAATGCATCAGAAATTGAGGATTTAATTGAGAATTTGATTTGATTGTTTTTTTTATTTTACTAGATTTAAATGGATTTCAGGCTATCTAGATAAAACAAGTCATCCATAAACTATTCCATTTAATACACTGAGTCACGAGACTAGAGACCTGTACATGTAGTCTGTGGAGAGTTTAAAGGTTCAGAAAATGAATATTTCAATAAATCTTTTAACTTGTAAACAATGCAATTTATATTCCAATTATTTGATAATTGTTTGAATTACTCAATAATCAATTGTTTGTATGTTTGATTTGTTTACAAATTCTTATACTAAACTGGTACAGAAATTAGACTTGAATTACAGAAACTGCAGATAAATTTTAGTTATCTGCTACCAGTATTGATCAGTTTAATAAAACATGTTCATACATGTAAATGTTTAAGCCTTAAAAAACAATGGCTTTGGTCTATGAAATGTCAAGTAGCCATTATTTGAATTGTACATACATGTAAAAAGTATACCAGTATTTTGTAGAGTAATCAAGCAGACTGAAGCAGTAAATCCCAATGAAAAACATGAATAGTAAATATTTTGTGATCAGGATGCTAACTATTAATATCGCAAAATGTTGATAGTTTGCTTTAAGGTACATGACTGTCCAGCTCTTAAAGAAAATGTCTGATAATGAGGTTCACATTCAACAAGTTTTTGGTAATACAATGTAGATCAGCATGTAAAGTAAATTATAGTAAACATGGAAAAGTTTCATTGTAGGATTTTGCAACAATATAGCTAAAACCTCAGAGTAGAATAGTATAAAACACATAAGCGTGTCAAATTCACAATGTTCAGTTCTCAAAAATCTCAGAAAAAACAGCAGGAAGCGAGCTCCAATCTTAAAATTCTGTTCACCTGTAAATGTTTCAGCCTCATAAACAATGGCTTTGGTCTATACAGGTAGGTATAAACTATGAAATGTCAAATAGTAATCACTTGAATTACAAAAACAAGAACTTTTCAAGAGTAATCATGCAGTGATTATCCCAATCAGGAGACTATTAATAGTTATCACAAAATTTTGATAATTTGCTGGAACAAGGTCCATGCAGCTTTAGAGGAAATGTCTTTTAACAACTTTTGTAACAGATCAGTTTACATGCACTGTAATATTAAATAGTAAATATGGAACCTGTTGAAGCACATGTGATGAACATGTGTAATTAATACATTGTACATGTAGACCAGTTGGTTTGGTGATAGAGAGAGACCAAGAGAATAACAATCTACTGGAAATAGAATCTTAATACAAGAGTTCAGTAATCATGTACTCATTGGTTACTTACAATCACAACCTTCATATCATTTCTTGGTATTAAAGAAAACTCATGTGGGTAACTCACGTTACATTGTGGTAACTCACGTTACATGGTAACTCACGTTACAATTTTAAGACCTCTGTTATGAGAATTTGAAGCAAAGACTATAAGTCCCATCATATTTCTTGGATGTGTGCTGCATAGTTATTTGATAATCCAAAATACCATGTCTCAGTTGGGCATAGTAAAATTGCCAGGTTAAAAAGTTAATGTTTCGGTAACTCACGTTACAGCAGCTTCTCGAGCTATGTAAGAGCACGCTGGTGTCCGAAGTACATATCTTATATCGAGGTCTCCACTTTATTTACTGCTAAATTAATATATTTTTGATTTGTAAAACCAAACAAAGTTTGATTTGAGCCTCAAATATAAAAAATAATCACAAAGAGCAACAAAAATGCATTTTTAGGGATTGTTAGGTCAAAAAATGCTTTCTGGTTTCAAAAGGTATAAAAATGCACAAAAGGGAACTTTTCTTAAAGGTAAAGTTGGTTTCACACACTTCAAACTATGGCTAAAAAAGTAAGATTATCAGCTGTCCTGAAATATGCGGGTAAAATTTTGGTGGTCATGTCGCACAACTCACGGAAATGCCCTTATGCAAATAGCAAACCCCAGTATCAGGCAGGTGGCTAGAATTATCGGGAAAATGGTAGCATCATTTCCCGCAGTCCAGTATGGACAGCTCTATTACAGGGCTTTAGAAAGGGACAAAATCAAAGCACTCAAAATTAATAAGGGGCATTTTGACAGAAAAATGAGCCTATCTTTGGAAGCAAAACGAGAGCTGCAATGGTGGATAGACAATGTGCAGTCTGCTTTCTCACCCTTACGACACCCTAAACCTATGCTCGAATTGTGCACGGATGCCAGTGGCAAAGGCTGGGGGGCATCTGATCATACCACCCATACAGGGGGTAGATGGAATGAAGACGAGCTGCAAAAAGCCAGGGAGAATAAGATTAATTATCTGGAGACCCTGGCTGCTGGCATGGGACTCAAGTCCTTCTGTTCTAATTCACAAAACATTCATGTCTTGTTACGGCTAGATAACAGTACTGCTGTTGCGTACATTAACAACATGGGAGGCATTAAATCCCTTGACTGTGATCGGGCAGCCCGAGAGATTTGGCAGTGGTGTGAAACTCATAAAATTTGGGTCACAGCAGCACACTTGCCAGGAAAGCTGAATGTGGAGGCAGACCGCATGTCTAGAAATTTCAATGACCGCACAGAATGGATGCTTGACCGCACAGTTTTCCAAGAAATAACCTCACGTTTTGGGACACCAGAAATAGACCTATTTGCCTCCAGACTTAACAAGCAGGTAGAGAACTATGTCACATGGCTGCCCGACCCACATGCCAAGGCTGTTGATGCCTTTACTCTCGATTGGGGAAAGTGGTACTTTTATGCATTTCCTCCTTTCTGCTTAGTTGCTAAGTGCATTCAAAAAATCAAATCTGATAATGCAGCTGGGATACTAGTAGTCCCAAAATGGCCAAGCCAGCCATGGTTTCCTCTCCTAAACAGGATGATGAATGAGGAACCACTTGTTATTCATAGGAGTGAATCCTTACTAACATTGCCAGTTTCTAACACTCCTCACCCACTTCACACTCAGATTGATCTTCTTGCTTGCAGGTTCTGTGCAACCCCTTCAGAGATGCGGGATTGAATGCACGGATAATTGCTGTAATGGCCTCCTCTTGGAGAAAAGGGACTAAAAAACAGTATGCAGTGTACATAAACAAATGGAAAGCATTTTGTGACAAGAAATGCAGCAACTACTTGTATTCAGATGTTCAAGCTGTCCTGGAATTCCTGAGTGACATTTTCTTTGAAAAAGGGGCAGGATATAGTGTCATAAACTTAGCACGGAGTGCTCTATCTTCATTTGTGATACTTCGAGATACTATGTTTACAGTTGGAAACCATCCCTTTATCCAGAGGTTTATGAAGGGAGTCTTTCAGCTACGCCCACCAAAGCCTAGATACATGGAAACGTGGGACGTTAACCTAAATTGTTTTCAATTTTCTTCGTTCTTGGTCCCCAGCGCACGTATTGGACCTGAAAAAATTGACGCTTAAGTTGTGTGTGATTATTGCATTAATCTCAGCACAAAGGATTCAATCATTACACTACCTAAGCTTGGATGATATGGTGTTAAGAGAGAATGCAGTCACTTTTCACCTTCATGATCTCCTAAAACATCTTGGCTTTGCTTCGTAAACGAAGATTTAGGGGCATTGACGTCCACGTCTGGCGCAAGCTCGCTGGTGGCTGAAGAGGCCAATTCGTGACAGGCACAATCGACCACAACGGCTGCAGGGGAATGACAAGTCCGGGTTTTGTGTTGTGGCAACACGGTTCTTCCTCCTCCTTCGCTTTTCTTCGAGAGTAGCCCTACGGTTGTTCTCAAAGGAGGACACTGATTGGTGGACTGTTTGTCGCCAGGACCCTCGGTCAGCGGCTAGGGATGACCACTGCCGATAGTCGATGTTGCAGGTAGATAGAGACTTTTTCAGAGAGTCTTTGTACCTCTTCTTTGGTGCTCCTCTGTTACGGTGTCCAGTGGAGAGTTCACCATAGAGAGTGATCTTGGGTAGACGGTGATCCTCCATTCTCGTGACGTGCCCTGCCCATCGCAACTGCGTTTTCAACAGCATGGCCTCGACACTGGTGATCCCTGCTTGTTGAAGCACATCCACGTTTGTGATGTAGTCGCTCCAATGGATGTTGAGGATAGAGCGCAGACATCGTTGGTGGAAACGTTCCAGGAGTCGTAGGTGGTGTCTGTAAGTGACCCAGGACTCAGAGCCATACAGGAGGGTGGTAAGTACCGCAGCTCTGTAAACACTGATCTTTGTGACTTTCTTGAGGTGCTTGTTTTTCCAGACACGTCTGTGGAGTCTGCCAAAAGCACTATTAGCCTTTGCCAGTCTATTATCCACTTCCTTGTTGATTTTTGCATCAGAGGAGATGATACATCCCAGGTAGGTGAACTGTTTGACTGCCTTCAATTCTTTCTCACAGATTGTAATGTGGGGTGGGCAATACGCTTCCTGGGGGGCAGGCTGATGGAGAACCTCTGTCTTCTTCAGGCTGACTTCGAGACCAAAGAGCTGAGATGTCTCTGCAAAGCAGGATGTTACACGTTGCAGGGCAGCCTCTGTATGGGTTACGAGGGCAGCATCATCGGCAAAAAGTAGCTCTCGAATCAGTTGCTCTACAGTCTTGGTGTGGGCCTGTAGACGTCGTAAGTTGAACAGGCTACCATCGGTGCGGTATCGAATGTAAATGCCGTCCTCGTCACCGAGGTCATCCGTGGTCCGTTTAAGCATCATGCTGAAGAAGATAGTGAAGAGAGTTGGTGCGAGGACGCAGCCCTGCTTCACACCACTTGGGTGGACAGCCAAGACGCTCCAGGATCTGCCAAAGGCCTTTCCTGCTCACAGTATCGAAAGCCTTTGTCAGGTCTACGAAGGTGACATATAGGCCCTTGTTTTGTTCACGGCATTTTTCTTGGAGCTGCCTGAGCACGAATACCATGTCAGTAGTACCCCTGTTCGATCTGAAACCGCACTGGCTCTCTGGCAGGTGGAGTTCTGCCACAGCAGGTACTAGTCTGTTGAGAAGGATTCTTGCTAGAATTTTGCCGGCGATGGCGAGGAGAGTTATCCCTCGGTAGTTTGAACAGTCAGACTTTTCACCTTTGTGTTTGTAGAGGGTGATGATGACAGCATCTCGGAGGTCTTGTGGTAGCTTACCCTGTTCCCAGCAGCATAGGAAGAGTTCATGAAGTTTTGAAAGCAATGCAGCTCCTCCATGCTTCCAAATTTCTGGCGGGATGCCGTCGATGCCTGCAGCCTTGCCACACTTCATCTGGTTTGTGGCCTTGATGACCTCTTCGAGGGTGGGAACTTCGTCTAGCTCTTCTTTCACAGATTGCTGTGGGATCTGTTGAATTGTCGGTTCGTCGACAGAGCGGTCGGTGCTGAAGAGGGTCTGGAAATGTTCTGCCCAGCGATTCAAGATGGATGTTTTGTCAGTGAGTAGTGCCTGGCCGTCTGAACTGCGCAGGGGGCTGACCACTTGGTGCGAGGGGCCGTAGACTGCCTTTAGAGCTTCGTAGAAGCCCCCGTAGTCACCGGTGTCGGCACAAAGCTGAACTTTCGAGGCGAGGTTGGTCCACCACTCATTCTGGATGAATCGCAGCTTGCGCTGGAGATTGCTGCAGGCAGAGCGGAAGGCAGTTTTCTTTACAGAGCATGATGGTTGTGCAGGGTGGGCCTGATGGGCAGACCTCTTCTTCTCCAGTAGTTGATGGATTTCTTTGTCATTTTCGTCAAACCAGTCTTTGTTCTTCTTTGTGGAGAACCCTAAGACTTCTTTAGAGGACTGCAGAATGGCAGTTTTCAGGTGTGCCCAAAGCGTTTCAGGACAGGGATCTGTGGGAGGGTCTGAACCTTCTAACTTCAACTGAAGATTTGACTGGAAGTTGGCTCTCACATCGGCTGACTTCAGACTACCAATCTGGATTTTCTTCCTGGGCGGACCTCCTCGTTTTGGCTGTGGCTTGAAGTGAAGGCTGAGCTTGCATCGTACGAGGCGATGGTCTGTATGACATTCTGCACTGGGCATCACTCTGGTTTGCACAACATCTCTGAGGTCACGTTGGCGCACAAGGACATAGTCTAAGAGATGCCAATGTTTGGACCTGGGATGCATCCAGGTTGTCTTGAGGCTGTCTTTCTGCTGGAAAGTGGTGTTGGTGATTGCGAACTGCAGCTCTGAGCAGAATTCCAACAGGAGATGTCCATTGTCATTACAGTTCCCAACTCCATGTCTGCCAAGAACACCTTTCCAGGCTTCCGAATCTCGGCCCATTCTGGCATTAAAGTCGCCGAGGATAACAATCTTGTCATCTGCAGGGATGTCCCGCACTAAATTGCGCAGGTCTGTATAGAATCTGTCTTTTTCCGCAGGTTCTGCTTGAAGAGTCGGAGCATACACACTAAGAAGGGTAACAAACTGCTTCCTTCTCAGTGGTAGCCGCAAGGAGATGATGCGGTCGGAGTGACCTGATGGGAAGTTCTGCAGCTTTGAGACTATGGTGTTCCTGATCATGAAGCCCACACCTGAGAGGCGTCGTTCTCCCTTCGGCTTGCCTGACCAGAAGAGGGTGTAGCCTGCACCGTGCTCTTTCAGGCTGCCTGTATCTGAGAAGCGGACTTCGCTGAGGGCAGCAATGTCAATGTTCAGGCGGGAGAGTTCATGCGCAATTAAGGCAGAGCGTCTTTGAGGACGGTTGCTCTTCGCTGTATCTAGCATGGTTCTGATGTTCCAGCATGCCAAATTGAGTCTAGTTGCACCTTTAGGGGCAGGTGCGGAGCCACTACTCTTCGAAGTTTTTCTACCGCTTGAGAAGATGCCCGTTGGCCGCGGCTAGCCAACTGGGTGATATGAAGATAAGCTTTGTTTAGGCCACCTTTTCTAGGCCTGTCTCCATGTGGAGCAAGCAGTGCTGTCCCTAAAGAGGGCTGCTTGGTCATCCAGGATGCTGCCGAACGATGTTGTCATCTTCAGGTCAACTATCAGACGACCAATATCCTGAACCGCCTGTATGTGGGATTGGGACTGCGGCTCCCAGTGACATCTTTCACCTACCGTTTTCGCACCTTTCCCATCGCTACAGGACTTGGAAGAGTTGGGATAGTAGGAGTGGGGGACGTGGATTTGTCCCTAGGGCCTGCGCAAAAGGCTTTTTTAGGTGAGAGACGGTGCGCGCAAACTGTTCCCACCCTTTACACCCGTGGTTCATCTGACATAGCCTAGCAAGCTGGGACGGTGACAGCGAGGTCCTCGGGTCGTAGGTTTTACATCAGACTTTCCTTGTCCTAGATGGATTGCCTGCCAAGGCTGTCGAGCTCCATCCACCCTGAAGTTACTGTTATTTGGCACTTGAGGTGATGATGTTTAGGTTTAGGAAAACCTTTGTGGCTTACCTAGGCCTAACCCTGAAGAGAGCAAGATGTGCTTGATCTTATTGCTCTGTTCACCAGCAGTTTAAGGCACTAGCCCATGGGCTTGACCAGCTGGTACATCACTCACAAGAAGCTCTAATAAGGTCAAGCCTAGTCTACACCCTATCAAGGCCACAGGAGGTATCCCAAACCAAGAAACAAGTGGCTCACTGCACGTTGTTGTTTGCAGACAGTAACTGGACGTCGCTGGCTGTACTCGTCTACGGCATTACATAGCAAGCCTGGAAATTACTCACACACTGTCAAGCTCCAGGCATACCCACCAGACAGGAGACTTTGTGTGGTCAGGTACTTGCAGGAATACATCGGAAGGACCCGCAGGATCAGAGCTAGTGAACGGTACCTTTTTGTTAGCTACAAGAAACCGTATCACAGGGTATCCTCTCAAACAATCGCTCGCTGGATTAAGGAGGTTTTGGAGGCTGCGGGTATTGATACAGGGATCTACAAGGCGCACTCTACTCGGGCAGCGTCTACCTCCGCAGCCATTAAGGGAAATTTCCCAGTATCTAAGATACTTGCGCAAGCCGGCTGGGCCAACGAAAGAACCTTTCGCAAGTACTACAACAAGCCCTGTCCTGCTGAGAAAAACTTTGTAGAAACAATTATCAAAAAATAGACTGTTAAGCCCTAAGATTTGAGCAGACGTGTCTTGAACTGCCTGAACTTGTGAACTCTTGGAGACACAATATCTATGCAACATTCAGCCTGAATGAGAATTGCAATGGAACCTCTATCTAAGGTATGCTGCCTACCCCTTTTGGGGGGGGGGGGGTTGCCTCGAGAATGTAACCACTGGCTTCGAAATCTCGTATGACGTAATCTCTCATGAAATTACGATATAAAATGGAAGATTAAACGAGAACTTACCGTTTGAAGTTTAATATTAATTTTATGAGTAATTGGAGGGTGAGATTACGTCCCGCCTCACCCTCCTCCAAATTTCAAACGGTAACTTAATCTCTCGTTATCTTCCTACATCAGTGGTCACATTCTTGCTTCTAATATTGAGTGGCGCGCGCTATAGCGGGATCTCATATATGACGTAATCTCACCCTCCAATTACTCATAAAATTAATATTAAACTTCAAACGGTAAGTTCTCGTTTAATCTTCCATTTAACATGGGTAGTAGCATGTAGTGCCTTCACACACAAAAAAAAACCCCTGATTCTTTGATAGCATACACACAGGATTATAGTGCACAAAATTTTCTGTGATTATTTGTTTGCTTTAAAGCAAGTATTTTTTCTGCTATTGTTTTGTTTTTCTCAAATTTTCAGTCGGCCCACCAGATTTTGTTGAACCTCAGATCCAGTCCAGAAACATCAGCGTAGTGGTACGTGGTCCAGGAACCAACCTAGCCTTCAATGGTAAATTTGTCTGGTCAACCTCCGAACAAGACCGGCTGTACATGGGTCAGTCAGCCCTGACTGTCCAGCCAGTAGAGTGCCACATATACCTCTACAATGCTTCAGGATTTGAACCTGTCTGGGTTAGTAATATTATCTCTGAAATTCTAACATGTTGATAGTGTTAAGTGCCATTGTTGTACGTGTGTCGAGCCCTTCCAATCAGGCCATCACTGCCGTCACATAACTGGTGACACGATTAATCTGATAGTGTGAAGAAGATATATTTTGTATTGGTATAAACATACTCTTCCAGCATGTCAAAGAGAAGAGGATGCTCTATTCCTCCTCATTCATATGCATTCTGTTTCATTTCATCTTACAGGATCAAGTGCATTCGTAACCGTCAGTTTGTTCATCTTTTTCAAATGTTTTAGCAAGGCGTTCGTATGCTACAAAGATCATCTGGAACAGAGAACATCGAGATTACAAAGCTGAAGCCGTTTTCCGAATACACCATCAAGTCAGGCTGCAAAATCGTCAACAGAATGAGCGCTCACCTCTCGTCGTTTACGTTCACCACTCTGGAAGAAGGTTAGTGACGGATGTCGTAGATCAAATAGGTGTACTTTGTATGTTTTTGCTGTAAATCGCAGGTTTCCATGCATAATACTTTTCTTACTTTTTTTCAAATGTGAATAAGTATTCTTGCTGTTAACACCATCATTCAAAAATTTTCACCACGTTAACATTGAATTGGCATCCATCCTTGGCAGTGGGAATTCAGTGAATGCCACTTTCATTGCGTTCAGACGATCACCCGCTTCGCGGGGAATGTCCCGTTTGCCAGGACTTTCCCCGGCAATCCCATCGTGTGAATGCTCGATGGGACATTCCCAGCTCCCCCGGCAAGCTTGTCTCGAGTCCGGCAGCAAAATTCTGGCGGGGGACTGACCTTGATCTCTTGTGCTGCTGTTTTCCTCGTAGGTGTGCATGCTTGAAATGTGGTGGGAAATCATGACAGGCAATTGTATATATTTGGAATCATGCGCCCGACAGTGCCACGTACGGTGACCTAACACACAGCTGAAACCACCAGCCATGATTTTGTCCCCCTTTCAGTGGGAGATTTCAATGCACGTGTGGACGGTCAACCGTGAAACTCTCCAAACTGCTCCCGCGATGCGGGGGATCGTCTGAATGGGGGGAAATTCAATTTTGTTAAATCAAAAAAGTTCTGTAGATGGAGTTCCAATTGGCTGCACTTTTTGAAACAGCTGTCAGTTTTCTGTTGATGCACAAAGAAATTCCTCAGGTGTGTCTGCCTCTAATGGTCAGGGGTCAGTGTTGCTGTTTTTCTGAACAGTATAAAGATTCATTTTGATCTCTAAAATAATGTCAGCTATATTTCCCTCGTTTATTTGTTCTTATGAAATGAAATAAAACCTGTAAAGTCAAGTAATTTTGATATATATTTCACCAGTCTTTACGCAATTCTTATTCATGCATTTCTGTGTCTGTATCAGTACATGTGTATGTACCGCTCATCTTTTAAAGCATGGACTAAGAAAATTGATAACCATCAAATATTTGTGTGTGGCAGCATCGAGTATGGGACCAAAGGAATTAGACGGTTGTGACTTCATCTCTTGAACCTTTTTGGTTTAATATACCTACAAGTAGATGACTGAATAGAGTGCTAACTGCTGCGTGTCGTTATGAGAAATTCAGAAAATGTATAACTCGAAAGGTTACTGTGATAGATTGGCAGTACACGTGGAGGTCTCATTGCTTTAGATATGATTTATATTAATTTTTGTGATGGGAGGAAAAAATATTGAAAGCACTATTGAATCTGATCGAAACCACAGCGAAAGTGGACTGTGATTAATGGCAGTGAAAGTCGTAGGTGTGCAGTTGTTAATCAAGAGGCCGATATGCGTGTGTATTGAATGGACAGAAAACACAACCGGGTCGGCGTGATTTGTTTCAGACTCACTTGACTCAGCATATTTCAGTCAAGTAGATGATTAATTCTGCATTGTGTTGTCAAAGTGAGTCTGCATACAAAACACATAACCATGTGGTGAGACCTCTCGGAATACAACCCACGCACTTTTGTACACGAGTGTTCCAAAGACGTGCTACACTCGAGAAAACCTAAATCCAATTATAAATGTGCATTGAATGAAAGCAGCAATATAAGTAGAACACATCAGGGAAGTTTGAAGAAAATCAGACAGTCGATTCAAAGCTATACATTTTTGAAGTTATGGTGCTGTCATCACTTGATAAGAAGACTACTGCAGTTCGTGATGATGTGATGTATGGACAACAATATAAAGGAAACATGAAGAATATTCAACGTTTGTTCGCTTTTCTAGCATAATGAAAGAGCACTTGACTTGTCTTTTTCAGAGAGCAGGGGAAATAGTACCACTCTTAATATATGTCAGTAACAAGTCAATGGAATGTGTACTTTTTATGAAAAATGTCATTTTGCGGAAATTCCTCGTATTTTCTATATATTGTTGTCCAGTCTTCTTATCCAGCAATGACGGCACCGAAACTAACACATTTGAATCGATCATCAGATTTCCTCAAACTTTCCTGATGCGTTATGCTAATATTGTTGCTTTCACTCAATCCTTAGGTATACTTGGGTTTCATTCCCCTGTAATGTTGATGCCCCCCCCCCCCCCCCCCCACTGAGGTTGCCAAGGAAACATGTGACATGTCACCATGCAAGCCGGAGAGAGATTCTGAGTATTGATTTTTCTGATTGGGAATATTTTTAGTTCTCCCAACTCTATTACATGCAACATATTCCATGATACACAATTCCTCCTTGTATGTTGCTGCCAAAATCTACCACAGAAATGATAAGAAAGTTTGCAAACCCAATTGATAACCCAGTATTGAAAAATAGCAGTGCATATGCAGTTGAGTGTGCGTGAATAAGGCTATTCAGTATCATAGCAACATGCATCCAGAAAAAAAAGGCAAGAGTTTTATATTCTAAAATGATCAAGTTGTGGTGAAAATATCCAAGGTCAGATTTTTAAACAAATGGCACTTTTTGGTTTTATCACAGATTTCCTCATCCAACAGTTTTTTTTTTTCTCCATCCAAACTTGAATGTCTGCAACTATATTAAGGCAGTTTGATTATGGGTTACACATAATTTGTGAAAGCCTTGTTTTTTGTTTTTTTTTCTTGTGAACTTTTCTACTTAACTGATATTTGCAGTAACAAAGTCACACTGAAATATATTTTACCTAATTGTCCCCGCCGAACGAGTTCGAGCAGGGGACTATGAAACGGGCTCCGTACGTGTGTGTGTCCGTCCGTCCGTCCGTCCGTCCGTCCGTCCGTGTGTCCGTGTGTGCGTCCGTGTGTGATCAAAATCTTCAATTTGCTACTTCTCTGTCATTTATGAGCCAATTTTGATTCTGTTTGCTTTATATGATAGCACTACATGGGAGCTTTGAAACTTCTACACAGAATTTCAGTCGTGACCTTTGACCTTGACCTTTGACCTATATTGTACATTTTGCTACAAAATGCTACTCCTTCGCCATTTCTAACCCGATTTCGATTCCGTTTGCTTTATGTGATGGCACTAGGTGAGGGCTTCAAAACTTCCACACAGAATTTTGACCTTTGACTTCTTTGACCTTTGACCTTGATTTTTTGACCTATATTGTACATTTTGCTACAAAATGCTACTCCTTCGCCATTTCTAACCCAATTTCGATTCCGTTTGCTTTATGTGATGGCACTAGGTGAGGGCTTCAAAACTTCTACACAGAATTTTGACCTTTGACTTCTTTGACCTTTGACCTTGATTTTTGACCTGTATTGTACATTTTGCTACAAAATGCTACTCCTTCGCCATTTCTAACCCGATTTCGATTCCGTTTGCTTTATGTCATGGCACTAGGTGAGGGCTTCAAAACTTGTACACAGAATTTTTACCTTTGACTGCTTTGACCTTTGACCTTGATTTTTTGACCTATATTGTACATTTTGCTACAAAATGCTACTCCTTCGCCATTTCTAACCCGATTTCGATTCTGTTTGCTTTATGTGATGGCACTAGGTGAGGGCTTCAAAACTTCTACACAGAATTTTGACCTTTGACTTCTTTGACCTTTGACCTTGATTTTTTGACCTATAGTGTACATTTTGCTACAAAATGCTACTCCTTCGCCATTTCTAACCCGATTTCGATTCCGTTTGCTTTATGTGATGGCACTAGGTGAGGGCTTCAAAACTTCTACACAGAATTTTGACCTTTGACTTCTTTGACCTTTGACCTTGATTTTTGACCTGTATTGTACATTTTGCTACAAAATGCTACTCCTTCGCCATTTCTAACCCGATTTCGATTCCGTTTGCTTTATGTGATGGCACTAGGTGAGGGCTTCAAAACTTCTACACAGAATTTTGACCTTTGACTTCTTTGACCTTTGACCTTGATTTTTTGACCTATATTGTACATTTTGCTACAAAATGCTACTCCTTCGCCATTTCTAACCCGATTTCGATTCCGTTTGCTTTATGTGATGGCACTAGGTGAGGGCTTCAACACTTCTACACAGAATTTTGACCTTTGACTTCTTTGACTTTTGACCTTGATTTTTTGACCTGTATTGTACATTTTGCTACAAAATGCTACTCCTTCGCCATTTCTAACCCGATTTCGATTCCGTTTGCTTTATGTGATGGCACTAGGTGAGGGCTTCAAAACTTCCACACAGAATTTTGACCTTTGACTTCTTTGACCTTTGACCTTGATTTTTTACCCATATTGTACATTGGCTACAAAATGCTACTCCTTCGCCATTTCTAACCGGATTTCGATTCCGTTTGCTTTATGTGATGGCACTAGGTGAGGGCTTCAAAACTTCTACACAGAATTTTGACCTTTGACTTCTTTGACCTTTGACCTTGATTTTTTGACCTATATTGTACATTTTGCTACAAAATGCTACTCCTTCGCCATTTCTAACCCGATTTCGATTCCGTTTGCTTTATGTCATGGCACTAGGTGAGGGCTTCAACACTTCTACACAGAATTTTGACCTTTGACTTCTTTGACTTTTGACCTTGATTTTTTGACCTGTATTGTACATTTTGCTACAAAATGCTACTCCTTCGCCATTTCTAACCCGATTTCGATTCCGTTTGCTTTATGTGATGGCACTAGGTGAGGGCTTCAAAACTTCTACACAGAATTTTGACCTTTGACCTTGATTTTTTACCCATATTGTACATTGGCTACAAAATGCTACTCCTTCGCCATTTCTAACCGGATTTCGATTCCGTTTGCTTTATGTGATGGCACTAGGTGAGGGCTTCAAAACTTCTACACAGAATTTTGACCTTTGACTTCTTTGACCTTTGACCTTGATCTTTTGACCTATATAGTACATTTTGATACTAAATGCTACTTCCGGCGGGGACATATTTTACGCACCGCGTAATTTCTACTCTTCCTTGTATTTGAATGCAGCGTATGTCAGTGGATATTGTATGGAATATGCAGAATATAATTAGTTACAAGCAACCCCAGTACATCCGTATCAGCCACTGTGATTATTGGTCAAGAGTTAACAATAGATCAACGGGTAGTTGCCTCACGGGTCGAATTCACAAAAAAATGGGCATGAGATAAAATGTTATGCCTTAAGTGCGGTAGTTTTAACATACATGCCCATCTGCAAGGTAAACCAAAGCATTCAGAATATTCCCATTTCCACCACCCCTTGGTTCGAGTCTGAAGCAATGGGACATGATTTGGGAAAATTTTGTACAGTCATGATGAAATCTTGTCTTCACCATGCTTGATGTGAGATCTCATTTATCATTACATTGCAAATTATTATTTTTTTTTCAAGGCAGCTTCTGAATTAATTGCCAAGCTTCTTCGTGTCTTTGTTAATGAAGAGGCCGATATGCGTGTGTATTGAATGGACAGAAAACACAACCGGGTCGGCGTGATTTGTTTCAGACTCACTTGACTCAGCATATTTCAGTCAAGTAGATGATTAATTCTGCATTGTGTTGTCAAAGTGAGTCTGCATACAAAACACATAACCATGTGGTGAGACCTCACGGAATACAACCCACGCACTTTTGTACACGAGTGTTCCAAAGACGTGCTACACTCGAGAAAACCTAAATCCAATTATAAATGTGCATTGAATGAAAGCAGCAATATAAGTAGAACACATCAGGGAAGTTTGAAGAAAATCAGACAGTCGATTCAAAGCTATACATTTTTGAAGTTATGGTGCTGTCATCACTTGATAAGAAGACTACTGCAGTTCGTGATGATGTGATGTATGGACAACAATATAAAGGAAACATGAAGAATATTCAACGTTTGTTCGCTTTTGACCTTGATTTTTGACCTGTATTGTACATTTTGCTACAAAATGCTACTCCTTCGCCATTTCTAACCCGATTTCGATTCCGTTTGCTTTATGTGATGGCACTAGGTGAGGGCTTCAAAACTTCTACACAGAATTTTGACCTTTGACTTCTTTGACCTTTGACCTTGATTTTTTGACCTATATTGTACATTTTGCTACAAAATGCTACTCCTTCGCCATTTCTAACCCGATTTCGATTCCGTTTGCTTTATGTGATGGCACTAGGTGAGGGCTTCAACACTTCTACACAGAATTTTGACCTTTGACTTCTTTGACCTTTGACCTTGATTTTTTGACCTGTATTGTACATTTTGCTACAAAATGCTACTCCTTCGCCATTTCTAACCCGATTTCGATTCCGTTTGCTTTATGTGATGGCACTAGGTGAGGGCTTCAAAACTTCCACACAGAATTTTGACCTTTGACTTCTTTGACCTTTGACCTTGATTTTTTTACCCATATTGTACATTGGCTACAAAATGCTACTCCTTCGCCATTTCTAACCGGATTTCGATTCCGTTTGCTTTATGTGATGGCACTAGGTGAGGGCTTCAAAACTTCTACACAGAATTTTGACCTTTGACTTCTTTGACCTTTGACCTTGATTTTTTGACCTATATTGTACATTTTGCTACAAAATGCTACTCCTTCGCCATTTCTAACCCGATTTCGATTCCGTTTGCTTTATGTGATGGCACTAGGTGAGGGCTTCAACACTTCTACACAGAATTTTGACCTTTGACTTCTTTGACTTTTGACCTTGATTTTTTGACCTGTATTGTACATTTTGCTACAAAATGCTACTCCTTCGCCATTTCTAACCCGATTTCGATTCCGTTTGCTTTATGTGATGGCACTAGGTGAGGGCTTCAAAACTTCTACACAGAATTTTGACCTTTGACTTCTTTGACCTTTGACCTTGATTTTTGACCTGTATTGTACATTTTGCTACAAAATGCTACTCCTTCGCCATTTCTAACCCGATTTCGATTCCGTTTGCTTTATGTGATGGCACTAGGTGAGGGCTTCAAAACTTCTACACAGAATTTTGACCTTTGACTTCTTTGACCTTTGACCTTGATTTTTTGACCTATATTGTACATTTTGCTACAAAATGCTACTCCTTCGCCATTTCTAACCCGATTTCGATTCCGTTTGCTTTATGTGATGGCACTAGGTGAGGGCTTCAACACTTCTACACAGAATTTTGACCTTTGACTTCTTTGACTTTTGACCTTGATTTTTTGACCTGTATTGTACATTTTGCTACAAAATGCTACTCATTCAAATTTATGAAGTTCTTCCGTCGTGATGTTTTCATTGCAACTGATTGACAAATTGCCCTACATCGACGTAAATAAGCACTGAATTGATCAGTGTTTTAGTAGTAGCCATGATAAAAAATCATGGGCGTACATACTCGAGCAGGATTCGAACCCACGACCTCCTGATCACCGGACAGGCGTCATCTCCACTAGACCACCGAGCTTTCGCCCGACAGCAAGTGTTGGTTCTAATCCTTATAGCATGCAGCGGGTACTGCTTTTGTTATTCAAATTTATGAAGTTCTTCCGTCGTGATGTTTTCATTGCAACTGATTGACAAATTGCCCTACATCGACGTAAATAAGCACTGAATTGATCAGTGTTTTAGTAGTAGCCATGATAAAAAATCATGGGCGTACATACTCGAGCAGGATTCGAACCCACGACCTCCTGATCACCGGACAGGCGTCATCTCCACTAGACCACCGAGCTTTCGCCCGACAGCAAGTGTTGGTTCTAATCCTTATAGCATGCAGCGGGTACTGCTTTTGTTATTCAAATTTATGAAGTTCTTCCGTCGTGATGTTTTCATTGCAACTGATTGACAAATTGCCCTACATCGACGTAAATAAGCACTGAATTGATCAGTGTTTTAGTAGTAGCCATGATAAAAAATCATGGGCGTACATACTCGAGCAGGATTCGAACCCACGACCTCCTGATCACCGGACAGGCGTCATCTCCACTAGACCACCGAGCTTTCGCCCGACAGCAAGTGTTGGTTCTAATCCTTATAGCATGCAGCGGGTACTGCTTTTGTTATTCAAATTTATGAAGTTCTTCCGTCGTGATGTTTTCATTGCAACTGATTGACAAATTGCCCTACATCGACGTAAATAAGCACTGAATTGATCAGTGTTTTAGTAGTAGCCATGATAAAAAATCATGGGCGTACATACTCGAGCAGGATGTAGGGCAATTTGTCAATCAGTTGCAATGAAAACATCACGACGGAAGAACTTCATAAATTTGAATAACAAAAGCAGTACCCGCTGCATGCTATAAGGATTAGAACCAACACTTGCTGTCGGGCGAAAGCTCGGTGGTCTAGTGGAGATGACGCCTGTCCGGTGATCAGGAGGTCGTGGGTTCGAATCCTGCTCGAGTATGTACGCCCATGATTTTTTATCATGGCTACTACTAAAACACTGATCAATTCAGTGCTTATTTACGTCGATGTAGGGCAATTTGTCAATCAGTTGCAAAAAAAATGCTACTCCTTCGCCATTTCTAACCCGATTTCGATTCCGTTTGCTTTATGTGATGGCACTAGGTGAGGGCTTCAAAACTTCCACACAGAATTTTGACCTTTGACTTCTTTGACCTTTGACCTTGATTTTTTACCCATATTGTACATTGGCTACAAAATGCTACTCCTTCGCCATTTCTAACCGGATTTCGATTCCGTTTGCTTTATGTGATGGCACTAGGTGAGGGCTTCAAAACTTCTACACAGAATTTTGACCTTTGACTTCTTTGACCTTTGACCTTGATTTTTTGACCTATATTGTACATTTTGCTACAAAATGCTACTCCTTCGCCATTTCTAACCCGATTTCGATTCCGTTTGCTTTATGTGATGGCACTAGGTGAGGGCTTCAACACTTCTACACAGAATTTTGACCTTTGACTTCTTTGACTTTTGACCTTGATTTTTTGACCTGTATTGTACATTTTGCTACAAAATGCTACTCCTTCGCCATTTCTAACCCGATTTCGATTCCGTTTGCTTTATGTGATGGCACTAGGTGAGGGCTTCAAAACTTCTACACAGAATTTTGACCTTTGACCTTGATTTTTTACCCATATTGTACATTGGCTACAAAATGCTACTCCTTCGCCATTTCTAACCGGATTTCGATTCCGTTTGCTTTATGTGATGGCACTAGGTGAGGGCTTCAAAACTTCTACACAGAATTTTGACCTTTGACTTCTTTGACCTTTGACCTTGATCTTTTGACCTATATAGTACATTTTGATACTAAATGCTACTTCCGGCGGGGACATATTTTACGCACCGCGTAATTTCTACTCTTCCTTGTATTTGAATGCAGCGTATGTCAGTGGATATTGTATGGAATATGCAGAATATAATTAGTTACAAGCAACCCCAGTACATCCGTATCAGCCACTGTGATTATTGGTCAAGAGTTAACAATAGATCAACGGGTAGTTGCCTCACGGGTCGAATTCACAAAAAAATGGGCATGAGATAAAATGTTATGCCTTAAGTGCGGTAGTTTTAACATACATGCCCATCTGCAAGGTAAACCAAAGCATTCAGAATATTCCCATTTCCACCACCCCTTGGTTCGAGTCTGAAGCAATGGGACATGATTTGGGAAAATTTTGTACAGTCATGATGAAATCTTGTCTTCACCATGCTTGATGTGAGATCTCATTTATCATTACATTGCAAATTATTATTTTTTTTTTCAAGGCAGCTTCTGAATTAATTGCCAAGCTTCTTCGTGTCTTTGTTAATGAAGAGGCCGATATGCGTGTGTATTGAATGGACAGAAAACACAACCGGGTCGGCGTGATTTGTTTCAGACTCACTTGACTCAGCATATTTCAGTCAAGTAGATGATTAATTCTGCATTGTGTTGTCAAAGTGAGTCTGCATACAAAACACATAACCATGTGGTGAGACCTCACGGAATACAACCCACGCACTTTTGTACACGAGTGTTCCAAAGACGTGCTACACTCGAGAAAACCTAAATCCAATTATAAATGTGCATTGAATGAAAGCAGCAATATAAGTAGAACACATCAGGGAAGTTTGAAGAAAATCAGACAGTCGATTCAAAGCTATACATTTTTGAAGTTATGGTGCTGTCATCACTTGATAAGAAGACTACTGCAGTTCGTGATGATGTGATGTATGGACAACAATATAAAGGAAACATGAAGAATATTCAACGTTTGTTCGCTTTTGACCTTGATTTTTGACCTGTATTGTACATTTTGCTACAAAATGCTACTCCTTCGCCATTTCTAACCCGATTTCGATTCCGTTTGCTTTATGTGATGGCACTAGGTGAGGGCTTCAAAACTTCTACACAGAATTTTGACCTTTGACTTCTTTGACCTTTGACCTTGATTTTTTGACCTATATTGTACATTTTGCTACAAAATGCTACTCCTTCGCCATTTCTAACCCGATTTCGATTCCGTTTGCTTTATGTCATGGCACTAGGTGAGGGCTTCAACACTTCTACACAGAATTTTGACCTTTGACTTCTTTGACCTTTGACCTTGATTTTTTGACCTGTATTGTACATTTTGCTACAAAATGCTACTCCTTCGCCATTTCTAACCCGATTTCGATTCCGTTTGCTTTATGTGATGGCACTAGGTGAGGGCTTCAAAACTTCCACACAGAATTTTGACCTTTGACTTCTTTGACCTTTGACCTTGATTTTTTGACCTATATTGTACATTTTGCTACAAAATGCTACTCCTTCGCCATTTCTAACCCGATTTCGATTCCGTTTGCTTTATGTGATGGCACTAGGTGAGGGCTTCAACACTTCTACACAGAATTTTGACCTTTGACTTCTTTGACTTTTGACCTTGATTTTTTGACCTGTATTGTACATTTTGCTACAAAATGCTACTCCTTCGCCATTTCTAACCCGATTTCGATTCCGTTTGCTTTATGTGATGGCACTAGGTGAGGGCTTCAAAACTTCTACACAGAATTTTGACCTTTGACTTCTTTGACCTTTGACCTTGATTTTTTACCCATATTGTACATTGGCTACAAAATGCTACTCCTTCGCCATTTCTAACCGGATTTCGATTCCGTTTGCTTTATGTGATGGCACTAGGTGAGGGCTTCAAAACTTCTACACAGAATTTTGACCTTTGACTTCTTTGACCTTTGACCTTGATTTTTTGACCTATATTGTACATTTTGCTACAAAATGCTACTCCTTCGCCATTTCTAACCCGATTTCGATTCCGTTTGCTTTATGTGATGGCACTAGGTGAGGGCTTCAACACTTCTACACAGAATTTTGACCTTTGACTTCTTTGACTTTTGACCTTGATTTTTTGACCTGTATTGTACATTTTGCTACAAAATGCTACTCCTTCGCCATTTCTAACCCGATTTCGATTCCGTTTGCTTTATGTGATGGCACTAGGTGAGGGCTTCAAAACTTCTACACAGAATTTTGACCTTTGACCTTGATTTTTTACCCATATTGTACATTGGCTACAAAATGCTACTCCTTCGCCATTTCTAACCGGATTTCGATTCCGTTTGCTTTATGTGATGGCACTAGGTGAGGGCTTCAAAACTTCTACACAGAATTTTGACCTTTGACTTCTTTGACCTTTGACCTTGATCTTTTGACCTATATAGTACATTTTGATACTAAATGCTACTTCCGGCGGGGACATATTTTACGCACCGCGTAATTTCTACTCTTCCTTGTATTTGAATGCAGCGTATGTCAGTGGATATTGTATGGAATATGCAGAATATAATTAGTTACAAGCAACCCCAGTACATCCGTATCAGCCACTGTGATTATTGGTCAAGAGTTAACAATAGATCAACGGGTAGTTGCCTCACGGGTCGAATTCACAAAAAAATGGGCATGAGATAAAATGTTATGCCTTAAGTGCGGTAGTTTTAACATACATGCCCATCTGCAAGGTAAACCAAAGCATTCAGAATATTCCCATTTCCACCACCCCTTGGTTCGAGTCTGAAGCAATGGGACATGATTTGGGAAAATTTTGTACAGTCATGATGAAATCTTGTCTTCACCATGCTTGATGTGAGATCTCATTTATCATTACATTGCAAATTATTTTTTTTTTTTCAAGGCAGCTTCTGAATTAATTGCCAAGCTTCTTCGTGTCTTTGTTAATGAAGAGGCCGATATGCGTGTGTATTGAATGGACAGAAAACACAACCGGGTCGGCGTGATTTGTTTCAGACTCACTTGACTCAGCATATTTCAGTCAAGTAGATGATTAATTCTGCATTGTGTTGTCAAAGTGAGTCTGCATACAAAACACATAACCATGTGGTGAGACCTCACGGAATACAACCCACGCACTTTTGTACACGAGTGTTCCAAAGACGTGCTACACTCGAGAAAACCTAAATCCAATTATAAATGTGCATTGAATGAAAGCAGCAATATAAGTAGAACACATCAGGGAAGTTTGAAGAAAATCAGACAGTCGATTCAAAGCTATACATTTTTGAAGTTATGGTGCTGTCATCACTTGATAAGAAGACTACTGCAGTTCGTGATGATGTGATGTATGGACAACAATATAAAGGAAACATGAAGAATATTCAACGTTTGTTCGCTTTTCTAGCATAATGAAAGAGCACTTGACTTGTCTTTTTCAGAGAGCAGGGGAAATAGTACCACTCTTACTATATGTCAGTAACAAGTCAATGGAATGTGTACTTTTTATGAAAAATGTCATTTTGCGGAAATTCCTCGTATTTTCTATATATTGTTGTCCAGTCTTCTTATCCAGCAATGACGGCACCGAAACTAACACATTTGAATCGATCATCAGATTTCCTCAAACTTTCCTGATGCGTTATGCTAATATTGTTGCTTTCACTCAATCCTTAGGTATACTTGGGTTTCATTCCCCTGTAATGTTGATGCCCCCCCCCCCCCCCCCCACTGAGGTTGCCAAGGAAACATGTGACATGTCACCATGCAAGCCGGAGAGAGATTCTGAGTATTGATTTTTCTGATTGGGAATATTTTTAGTTCTCCCAACTCTATTACATGCAACATATTCCATGATACACAATTCCTCCTTGTATGTTGCTGCCAAAATCTACCACAGAAATGATAAGAAAGTTTGCAAACCCAATTGATAACCCAGTATTGAAAAATAGCAGTGCATATGCAGTTGAGTGTGCGTGAATAAGGCTATTCAGTATCATAGCAACATGCATCCAGAAAAAAAAGGCAAGAGTTTTATATTCTAAAATGATCAAGTTGTGGTGAAAATATCCAAGGTCAGATTTTTAAACAAATGGCACTTTTTGGTTTTATCACAGATTTCCTCATCCAACAGTTTTTTTTTTCTCCATCCAAACTTGAATGTCTGCAACTATATTAAGGCAGTTTGATTATGGGTTACACATAATTTGTGAAAGCCTTGTTTTTTTTTTTTTTTTTCTTGTGAACTTTTCTACTTAACTGATATTTGCAGTAACAAAGTCACACTGAAATATATTTTACCTAATTGTCCCCGCCGAACGAGTTCGAGCAGGGGACTATGAAACGGGCTCCGTACGTGTGTGTGTCCGTCCGTCCGTCCGTCCGTCCGTCCGTCCGTCCGTCCGTGTGTCCGTGTGTGCGTCCGTGTGTGATCAAAATCTTCAATTTGCTACTTCTCTGTCATTTATGAGCCAATTTTGATTCTGTTTGCTTTATATGATAGCACTACATGGGAGCTTTGAAACTTCTACACAGAATTTCAGTCGTGACCTTTGACCTTGACCTTTGACCTATATTGTACATTTTGCTACAAAATGCTACTCCTTCGCCATTTCTAACCCGATTTCGATTCCGTTTGCTTTATGTGATGGCACTAGGTGAGGGCTACAAAACTTCTACACAGAATTTTGACCTTTGACTTCTTTGACCTTTGACCTTGATTTTTTGACCTATATTGTACATTTTGCTACAAAATGCTACTCCTTCGCCATTTCTAACCCGATTTCGATTCCGTTTGCTTTATGTGATGGCACTAGGTGAGGGCTTCAAAAAACTTCTACACAGAATTTTGACCTTTGACTTCTTTGACCTTTGACCTTGATTTTTGACCTGTATTGTACATTTTGCTACAAAATGCTACTCCTTCGCCATTTCTAACCCGATTTCGATTCCGTTTGCTTTATGTGATGGCACTAGGTGAGGGCTTCAAAACTTCTACACAGAATTTTGACCTTTGACTTCTTTGACCTTTGACCTTGATTTTTTGACCTATATTGTACATTTTGCTACAAAATGCTACTCCTTCGCCATTTCTAACCCGATTTCGATTCCGTTTACTTTATGTGATGGCACTAGGTGAGGGCTTCAAAACTTCTACACAGAATTTTGACCTTTGACTTCTTTGACCTTTGACCTTGATTTTTTGACCTATATTGTACATTGGCTACAAAATGCTACTCCTTCGCCATTTCTAACCGGATTTCGATTCCGTTTGCTTTATGTGATGGCACTAGGTGAGGGCTTCAAAACTTCTACACAGAATTTTGACCTTTGACTTCTTTGACCTTTGACCTTGATTTTTTGACCTATATTGTACATTTTGCTACAAAATGCTACTCCTTCGCCATTTCTAACCCGATTTCGATTCCGTTTGCTTTATGTCATGGCACTAGGTGAGGGCTTCAACACTTCTACACAGAATTTTGACCTTTGACTTCTTTGACTTTTGACCTTGATTTTTTGACCTGTATTGTACATTTTGCTACAAAATGCTACTCCTTCGCCATTTCTAACCCGATTTCGATTCCGTTTGCTTTATGTGATGGCACTAGGTGAGGGCTTCAAAACTTCTACACAGAATTTTGACCTTTGACTTCTTTGACCTTTGACCTTGATTTTTTACCCATATTGTACATTGGCTACAAAATGCTACTCCTTCGCCATTTCTAACCGGATTTCGATTCCGTTTGCTTTATGTGATGGCACTAGGTGAGGGCTTCAAAACTTCTACACAGAATTTTGACCTTTGACTTCTTTGACCTTTGACCTTGATCTTTTGACCTATATAGTACATTTTGATACTAAATGCTACTTCCGGCGGGGACATATTTTACGCACCGCGTAATTTCTACTCTTCCTTGTATTTGAATGCAGCGTATGTCAGTGGATATTGTATGGAATATGCAGAATATAATTAGTTACAAGCAACCCCAGTACATCCGTATCAGCCACTGTGATTATTGGTCAAGAGTTAACAATAGATCAACGGGTAGTTGCCTCACGGGTCGAATTCACAAAAAAATGGGCATGAGATAAAATGTTATGCCTTAAGTGCGGTAGTTTTAACATACATGCCCATCTGCAAGGTAAACCAAAGCATTCAGAATATTCCCATTTCCACCACCCCTTGGTTCGAGTCTGAAGCAATGGGACATGATTTGGGAAAATTTTGTACAGTCATGATGAAATCTTGTCTTCACCATGCTTGATGTGAGATCTCATTTATCATTACATTGCAAATTATTTTTTTTTTCTTCAAGGCAGCTTCTGAATTAATTGCCAAGCTTCTTCGTCTTGCCATTAGTTTACATTGACCGTTTGAATATGTGTTTGTTGGCCCAGTTCCATCGAGTGGCCCGTCCCTCCTGAAGCTAAGCTCAAGTGGACAAGGATGCGAGGATCGGGACAAGAGAAACGTTACCCTCACTATCCAGGTAGGAGCCGAGTACAGTAGTTACCAGTCAATTACCGAGGGGAAAAAAGGAAGCAACAGCACACAAAAAAGTCTGTGCATTCCTTCATGACTGTACTGGACACAGATCCTCATAGAAACCAAAATCATTTCTGTGTGATCAGCTCACCACTTTTAGTTTCAGTCTGCAGTTTAGAGATTGTTTAGTGGTATCGTTGGCCTTGAAACTTTCCAGTTATGATCAGGCATCTTGTGAAAGGCGGCTATTCACGACTAGATCCTCTCTTGGACTGCATAACAGCTGGTGAGGTGAGGGGGAAGGAAGCCACTGTTAATGTCCCTGTCGCGGGCCAGAAATGCCACTTTCATACAATTTGCCACATTTCCAGGTCTTGTCAATATTGTGCAGCTAACTCCGATGTATTTGAAATCCGTTTTAAGATGCTGGATTGATGGAAAGGCGTCTTTGCCAAAGTGACCAATTCTTTCAGAAATGATACCTGTCCTATCTAGTTGAGGCAGTCATCTAGTAGGCCTACATTACTAACATTGAAAGAGCTTCTCATGTGTGCATAGTGTCTTTGAAGTGTTTCGAATGCACCTCTCAGAGATTCCAATTGTTACTTCTTTGCACTATTTTGTTTTTGTTTTTTGTTTTTTGGTCAAAAATACTGCAGGTTTTTTGAAAAATACTGTTTTCCCCAAATTGTCTTACCACTCATGTCTATGGCAGGAAAAGTAAAAATACTGCTTTTCCACCAGAAATACTCCTTTTGAAATTTGTTTGTTTGTTTGTTTGTTTGTCTGTGTGCAAAATAACTCAAAAATTGTTAACAGATTTGGATGAAACTTGCAGGAAAGGTTAAGAATTACACAAGGAACAGATTATCAAAGAAGAAATCCATCTTAAAGTATTAATGAACTTCAAAAGAAAGAGAAAAATATTCCCTACAGAATGATACAGAAATGACAAAAATCGGATGAGAAAGAAGGAAGATATGACATTTTGAAATTATATTTTTTTTGGAACATTTCTTGACCAGTCCTTATTTTTTTTTTTGGTCATTTTTGTATCATTCTGAAGGGAATATTTTTCTCTTTCTTTTGAAGTTTTTTTTTTTCTTGGTGGATTTCCTCTTAAAATTTTGGTTGTAATCTGAGAATTTTTATGGATTTTATAAAGGATTTTTGATATTTTGGTAGGGAGGGTCAATGAACTTGGGAGTTCAAGCTGCGCAGTCTTTTTTTTAAGGTTTGTATACACACACTGAAGTGCATGCTCTGCTCAGGTGAGGCGAAGCTGGAAGCCTGATGACGTATAAAAACAAATGGCTTCTATATTGGAAAATCAGAGATTTTCAGCATGCATATTGTATGTACAATGAGTGGAAGTCACTGATCTCACTTTGGAGAACAAGATCAGTGATGGAAATGAGCTGCTTGATGGAGGTCTGCACTGTCAGAGTGCTTCTCTAGTTTGGTATATTCACCAGTACTGTTGCTCTTGAACAAAGTGTAATAGTGATGATAGTAATGGTAATAGTGATATCAGCCCTACCACAACTTCCTCCCTAGTAAGAGTACCAGTAGTACCATCAGTACCATCACTGGTACTGCTACTCCAGAGGGGTACTCTTTTAAAACAGAAATCCCAAAGGTACTTTTTTTTTTTGTGGCATAAAACTTTCGCCAATTGCCACCGGCAGTCAATACATTGTGTAAACAAACTTTTTTGTGTGCATTTTGCTTTCAGGAATCTTGGCTCCTTGCAAAATTTGTGAAAATTTCATTCATGCCAAAAATTTGTGGTTTTTCAGTAGTACAAATCAATTCCAGAATTGAAATTAAGTTTGTGGACAAGAATGAGTGTGAAATAGGCATCTATTATTTTCATTTTATTTGCAGTTGCAGTACAGCAATATTTGGTATACTTGATCTTCAATTTGTTGTGACTTTTGCATCATATGTTACAATGAAAGTGCTTGTTCTAACTTCTCTCTGTCTCTGTCCATTCTATAGCCACCTGAATCAGAAGATCATAATGGTATCCTCACCTTCTACGAGATCCGCTACTGCCCTATGCCAGTCCAGGGTGGTAGGAACTGGACCCCTGTGGTCCTACCGATTCCGTCCCCAGTCCCGCCGTTGACCGAAGTGGTCCTTGCCAATCTGTCCCGATGGGATTCCTACGAGGTCATGGTCTACGCCAACAACTCCAAGGGCGGCGCCCCGAGCTCTGTGCACACTGTTGATCCGCTCAAGCCCAGTAAGCAAAGATAAGCCCATAGAGATCCACTGGCCGTGATATGGGCTATAAAGCATGATATTATTAGTATCAGTATTATTATTGTGATTATTATTGTTATAGAAATAATGCTAATCATAACAATAGTAATCATGATAATGATGATGATAATGATGATTATCATTATCATGAAAGGAAAAAAATGATAGAAAGATAGGGGATTTTAAATAATACTCAAATGGTAAGTGGTTTGTCCATTTTTCAGTGTTGGGCTCTATCAAGGCCCACCTACATCAGCCAAGGCACTATTAAATGAGAAGCATTGATTGCGGGGGGAATGAGCTAAAGCCCCCAAATTAGGGAGTCTTTATAAATCTTCTCTAGAACCAAAAGTGACAGAGCTAAGTTGATATGATGAGTAAACTAGATCCCATCAATCCCATCAAAATCCCCACACAGTGAATAGTGAGCCTTGTGGGTTTCACTAGACACTTAACTTATTTTTTAATTTCTCGTTTTTTCTTGTAATCTACATTAGAGTCACAATATACAGTAAAACTTGACTAGAATGGCCATTGAAGGAGAGTTACCAACAAAGTTATAGTAACTGGTTACTCTGTTCAGTACCTCCAGTAAGTTGTCATGTACAGTTGTTTATTCAGTGGAAACCAAATTTATGGTTGCTGGTCGTGTTAGGCAGGTGGTTGCTATACGCCAGTTTGTAACTACACATTTTTGTGGTTGGTATGGACAGGTGGTCATTATGAACAGGTGGTGGCTTGAGCAGGTTTAACTGTACATGTACATTGAGATTACACATGCATCAAACTGTGTGGCTACGTGATTTTTGTCTCTTCCAGAGGAGGGTGCCGCCGATTCTCGCCCGGCCAATAAATCCACGCATGAAATCTCACCCAATTTGTGGCTATTGGAGTGGCTGCCCCCATGGTCCCAGGATACCCGAGACTGCATCATGAACTACGCAGTGCAGGTGGACAATCGGCATGTCGCCACGGTGAACACATCTTCCTACCGTCTGGACCTGGATGAGATGGGTACCAGCGGAGACACAAATGTGAAGATTAATGCCATGATCTACAATGGAACTGGCCCTTTTGTCAAAGGGACCCCGTTGGAAATATCCATCGGTAAGACATTTGTCTCTCTCTTTTCTCTGTTTTCATTCCAAAACATTTCTTTTCAGTCTTTGGCCAAACCAGATTTTCCTGGCGACTGGGATTTTCCTGTTAAACCCGTTGAGGACAGGCTGATTTTGCTACAACAGGCATTTCCCATAGACACCTGCCCGAGTATACTTGGGACTCGTCTTCAATGGGTTAAAGAAGAAATGGACAAAGTGCTAAAAAACTTTTCTCTTCTGTGTAGAAAAATATCAATGTAATTATGACTGATAGCTTATTTCACAAATTTTTCATTTCAACTGATATTTTCGAAAATTAGCAACATGCCGAACTACAGCCCCAAATAACATCAATGCAATGTGTAACATGTCCAAGGTGAGAAGGTACTAACTGTGCTTCGTAGAAGGGGTTATCCTCATTTCTTTAAATTCCATTGCTGTGATTCTCGGTTTTGAATTTAACCACTCTCAAACTTGTCTCGCCAAGTCCAAATCATGAAATGTGCTGTGTTAGTGCATGGTTGACTTCATGAGCTAAACTCAGACATAGAGACTGTAAAGATTTGGAGACTGCATGCCATATTTTTTTTTGAATTCGAGCCGGTGGCCATTTTCGCGGCACGAAACTTTCATGAATTGCTGCCGGCATTCAATGCATTCATAGTGTAGACAAGATTTTCGCATGCATTTTAATTTCGCAAATCTTGGCACTCATGAAATTCGTGAAATAAAAGTTCATGCCAAAATTTCTGATGTTACAGCAGAAGTTTGGAAAAAAAAAGGCCTAAAGCTTGTTGAAGCCTAAAGCTTGTCGAAGCAGGTTTATGCCTTATCATTAACTTCACTCCTATACATCATACAGTGGCACCACCTGTTCACACCTCTCTGTCCTCCCCACTATCTCACACCCCCTCCACCCAAGAATCCGATGAGGCTGGAGCCCCCAAGATCAGCACCATCACCATGAGTGTGGTCATTGCGGTGCTGGTGGTGCTGGCAGTCATCTTTGCCGTGGTGTTCCACCACTATGGGCCCCGGGTGACAGAGTCCTTCGACATGAGCAACAACCGGATCCTGGTAAGGTCTTCGGACTGCAACCTGGCAGTGCGTAGCACACCGACGATTACTTCAGTGCGGGGGGAGTTTAGGCCCCCGTTTGTGCCCTGTAGACCGAGGAGAGGGCAATATGACCCCAAGAGTGTAATGAATAAAAAGTAGGAACTGAGATGGAAGCAAATGTGAGCAAAGTGAGGCGAACAACGTTATACAAAGTGTTCAAGTGTCATCTGAAAGTCCGTTGTCATTGACATCTGACTTTCACTAGCTTGATTTAAAATTTCAATGCTGTATGTCCAATACATGGAATAATGTCTCTGAATTTGGGTTTGCAAAGTAGATCAGGTTTGTCGTGATCCTTTTCAAAACCCATCAAGGATATCGTACTTATGTACTTAACTCCTGGGCAAGTACTGTTAGTCAAGTTCTTTTCTGTCGCTTTACTTTATTTACGTCTTGAACGGAGAATTAGGCTAGTACTCTTTTGGTGTGAAGCGTGCTCGAGAGAGCGCCCTCATTGTTCAGCTGACACACAACTGATGTCTTGTGAATTCTCCACGGGAAAGTACCACTGTAACTACTTACCGTATACAAGCCATGACTGTGTGGGGCAAACTGTGAATGTGTCTGTAAATGATTGACGAAACTGGGGCAGTAGCCAAGAGGAGTCGACTCACAAGTCAATCTTTGAGTTTCCGCACCTATAGAGATGTATTGTATAGACTTAAAGATTCATGATTTTTTTTTACTGAGGATCGGTAACAAAGACAGTATGTGGGCATGCAGTTCCAACAAAGTACAATTTGGCAGATCAAATATACAGAATTCACCCAAATTCGGTTTATTTGGGTTATTAACTTCGATAGTAATCATTAGACAAACAGGAACAGTGTTGAGGGAAATGAAGAAAAAGAAAAGGCTGCTCATAAACCATATCATAAGAATATATGTGTGTGTGTTTACTCCTTGTTTTATTAACAGACCAATGGAACCATGTGAAATTGCTTTGTGTTTGCAGAAATCTGCAAAGACCATGGGAGAACAACATCCCAAAGCACCTCCAGAAAAGGAAGAATTTGATGTGCTCCTCCATCTCCCACCTCCTCATCACCCAGAGAGTGGGGACGAGGTGGAAGAAACGTCTCTCATCACAACCAACGCCTCGCCCCCGATCACCACGCAGGCAACCTCGCAGCCTCCTACCCCGCTCGAGACGTCACCTGCCTCAAGTAGGCCATCTAATAGGTCCAACAGCTCTGCTGGAGACAGCGGCGTTCCCATGGAAACGGAGAGGGGAGAAACCTCATCCGACGAGGAGGGCCACGGTACGGCCTTCGCCCCTCTCTTGACCCGAGAGGACTCCAGGATGAGCTGCAGTGAGGACAGTCTCATCTCCAGTCCGGCACCCTCGTCCGGCTCCTCTGGCTACGTCAGTTACCCACCTCTCAACTGGGCAAGCCTGGCTTCCCGGGTGAAAGAAAGCAGTCCGTACTTTTCCCACAGTGCCCTCAGCAACAACGTGTGTCCCGTCGTGGTTGACGTCACGCCCAGGTCAGAGACTGAAGTGGTGTTTGAGGGTGTTACCGTTGACAACTGCAAGGAGATGGAGACAGAAGCTGTCCAGGAGAGCCTGACTGTTGAAGCAGTGGGCAGGCAGCTGCAGCTGAAACTCCAGCCAGAGGATGGGACCAAGCTCTCTGCCGTTAGAGCCTGCAAGGCTCACTACTCGCCTGATTCAGAGGGAACCAACGTCAGCCTCTCCCCGTCCGACGCTGAGATGAGCGACGGCGTGGACAGCTACACCAAGCTGTCGCGCCCCAACACCCCACTCTCTCCAAGGAGTCAAGCCCAAACTGACCCGGAGCCCAAGCTTTGGGCAAAGGAGTGGGCTCGTTCGGCGCAAGAACTCCCGAAGCAAACTGGACTGTCCAACGTCGGCTGACCACACCCAGTATTGCAAATCAAGGAGGCAGAAAGAGTGCTCGTGTGTGATGTACATGATGTCGCATTCATCTCAACCAAAGTGTGCTAAAAGCAAGGGTTATTGGGTGCTTGCAGTTTAGCAGCCTTCAGTCATTCCTTGCTTCTTTTTCCTACTCGGATGTCATTTCATCACCCACAGAAGGGTGTTGGAAAGCTGCTGCAGAATTGAATGAAAAAAAAAGAAGTAGAAACAAAAATTGAGACAGCAAACTGATCTCACAGCAGGTGATAATCTGGGTAAGGTGAAATCATTTTTTGACTGTTGCTACACTACTCAGGTAATAATCATGACAGACAATCCATTATATTTCAGTTTGTTGTATGTGCATATGTACTATGTCTGCTTCAATGTTTCGTGCACTTTTTTTTCCTGTGAAAATCTGATGGAATCTCGATAAAAAGACATTGACTCCCAGATGGGTGATTTGCATATCAAATTGAAGAAAGAAATGTAAAGGCTATGCCTGAAATATATCGAAGGTGTTCTGCAAATATTCATGCCGTGGATCTTCACAGATCAATATTTTGATTATGGTGCATGCTGCAGGCAGGTGCTGGAGGAATTCATGTTATCCGCAAATATAACAACCAGGTGTGCTTGGGAATGCCACCACAAGCGTGGATGACAATGCGGCAACGTGAATACAAGTCGTCTGAACATTTCTAGGTGTATTGCTGTGTTCGATCGGGGAGGTGTTATAGAAGGAGAAGAAACCCGAATATCCCCTATGTATCGATACACCATGCTGCGGTGAAGCCACGTGGAAGGTGTATAAATGGCGTCACCGACGTTTTGCTGTGTACCTTTACAGGATGGTACATTTGCAGGTGCCTTCTCCAAACCAATCCATCTGTCAAGTGACATGAAATTCTGTAATTTTCCCCGTCACATATAACTCAAAACTCACTCGGCGGCGGTGCTATTTAATATTTTCAATAATGTATCGACATTGTGCTGGTACACAGTACGAGCTCTATTTGATCATACAAGAAAAACATGAAGCTCTGTATCTCTATCTCCAACCCACCGTAATTTTGTAGATTTCTTGGGATAATAAATATCAAGATATAAGGTGTGAAGATGTATTTCTATTGTGAAGTTACATCGTTTTATTCATGATAAAAAGGCAAGAATGAGATGCGATTAACACATATACGGTCTTCCTGCTGCATAGGAACTTTACATTACCGGAAGTGCACAAGTTCACAACAAAAGTGTAACTGTGCTTGATTGCTGCATGTTGCGCGTGGGCACATAGGATCACCTCATTCATTTGCACATAGCGTACAGCCAGCGTATGGACCTGGCCGCTAGTGACAAAATGTTTACATTTATGTGTGATATGGAGAATTCTATGCATTGTCATCATACTACGGTATGCAGCTTCCACATTGGTTGGCCTGGATGGGGTTCATACTAGAGGCATCACAGCCAAATATGGCAGGATTATTCACATGCCAGTGGAGTAGTTTGTTATATTATGGATGAATGGGTTGGCACATACGAACATCAGACCTTTTTTTTGTGTGTGTTTATATATTTTTCCTTTTACATGCTCTTTTTTTCTGGCATAAGGACTGACGAGTAACAAACAAAATATTCAAGGACTGGTAAAAATTATTATGTTTGGTTGGAGCCCCTTTGTACCTCTTCCAGGAATAACTACTTCACCAATGAGGGCAGAATCTCATGCATTGTGACTCTTTAGGACTCTAGCCTTTGATACAGCACCAAATAAATGAATGGATAAGTAAATAGAAAGAACACAAACACAAACAAACAACCCCCCCCCCAAAAAAAAAAAATAATAATAATAATAATTATAATAAAAGGGGGGGGGGAATAGCAGAGAATGCGTATCTTTTTTTTGATATGTGGCCATGTCCCAGGTGGTTATGAAATGAAGAGTGCACTTACCTATCTCTGTTTGAGATTTTTATGCAGGTAGCACATTGTGTGTAATAATAAGCAGAGCACTCTTGATGCAGACAAGAGCTTGCGCATCTCTTCATAAAGGATTGTGTGGTTGGGGCAAATTTAACAATAAGTGCAATTATTTTCACAGTGAGGTGCATGTGTGTGACGCACCCTTTTCCTGTGCGTCAGCACATGTGTGTGGCAGTTACAGAAAAGCCGGGGGCTGTTCTGAATTGATTCTAATCTGAGAATATATCTTTACAAGATCGGCAAGGGTGAATGTTGATGATCTGAGTAAAGTTTACAGTGATTGTCAGAATGCTAGTGTTATTTGCGGGCGTGCAAATGCACCATCATCATTTGGAACACATGCCAAAAGGAAATACTGTCATCAGTCACTCCATATGCACTTGTTTTCATTCAAGAGAACGTAAGATGTTTAAGTGTGCCTATGCACACAGTCAGTGGCCAGTAGAAAAGTATTGTGTATCCCCTGGGTCTGATGACACATTACAGAGCTGAAATACATAATTCAGAGAGTGGTGGTCTTCGACGGAGCCCATATAAATAAGAAAGTTGATGGGCATTATGTTCGTAGTGCATCATCCAACTTTGTTCAAAGTATGTCATGTTTGACACTATATTTCAAGTGCTTTCACATTCTAAAAGTATTTTTGAATGTGGGCCCTGAATGAGGACGTTGAAGAGAGAGAGAGAGAGAGAGAATGAAGTGTGTGTGCAACCTATGGTGTATGCAGAAAACACGCAATACACTGTATGTGACTTAAAAGTGTATCATATCAGCACTGTATTATTGAGGTCTTTCAGTATGATGATTACTTCAAAGATTGTAGTGCTTGCTTCTAAAGCTTCCCAGTGCGATTATGGTATAGAAAAGAAAAAATCATTTCACCTTCACCCCAGTGTTGTTAATCACAAGAAATTGTAGTATTGTGTGATGCATGGGAAATGAATGCAAGGATGAAATCATTACTTTTTTATGATTACTGTAAAACATAAATGTCAGTGGAAATAAGATGCTATTTGCTGGTAAATCCTCATGCCTTCCAGTGGATCATAGCAAATTACCCAGTCTGTTCCATACTTTCAGAAGCCGGTGTACATAAAAGGTATGCACTAATCTGCAATGTAACGTATATTATCACATGCACATTGTATCAATACAGAATGTTTACATGTGGAAGCACACATCACATCACAATCCCATGATACATAAATCACGCACTACAAACCTACAATGACAAGCTTGTTCAATTTGAACAAAAAAAAAAAAAATGTGTGCCTATTTGCTTTTTCCTGCACTTGGTATTAACTTCTTAATACCAGACATGTACATTGGACTGTACATACTTGCTGGTTTGGGCATGCTTGCACCATTCACCACTTGAAGTGTTAGCGAGTCGTTTGATGCCATTCGTTCGCACTCAAATCAATCATAGAAAGGTGGCAAATCTGGTCCGCCATATTCTTGTGGGTTGAAAGGTTTCTCAATTTTGCCTGCGGCGGGACATACATCAAATAGATGTGCCAGGCTGGGTTGTGGAAATCGATTGAGGTTAAGAGATGATTTGTTGAATTCAACTCTCTTATATGTAGATGTCTGTGCTTGTGATCCGTATACAGAAAAATTCCGTACCTGAGTTTTATAAATGGCCTGTAATCTACATGACTTTGCCATGTGTAAGAATGTCTGATGAGTCTGTTTGATAATACTACTTTGTTGGTTCTAAAGAACTCCATAATTTAACAGAAAAGTTGCTAAAAAAACAAATAGTTTCTCTAAAGTCACACTTTCTTTGCAAGTCTAATCAAAGAAGAATCTATTGCATCATACTGGTTTACATCGTCGGAGACAGGGATAATCTATCCCTATTCTTTCTACTGAATTGAAAAAGAAAATAATCATGTTTCTGTCTATGTGAAGGAAAGTCAAATAGTATGATACAAGAAACATTTGGTATCACTTTATCAAGGTGAATATTTTCCACAGGGCAAGTCGACTGAAATCATTGGGATGTTAAAAATTACTGTCAGTATTATTGAAGCGTTTTATAGTAATTAAGAGGTTTAATTGCTGGAACACATTATCATTTCCCCTCTACAATAGGAAATGCACTAATCTGCTGGTACTTATTATAGTCAGATCACATACTATGATTTTTGGAGGTTGCGCCGGAGAACTTTATCAATAAATTGTGCGCTTTTTGCCAAAGTACTTGTTTTATTAGCAGGACATACTTCCAGTCATGTATTCAGTTTCTACGTCTTCTTCTTTGTAATGGGCAACGATTATATAATTTTTTAAAAATCACCCCATTTTCAGTAGATGGATGGTTTGATTCTGTTGTCAAAGGCGACACTCTCTGTCTTGCCTGCCTGATTGAAATAATCTGTTGGCATGAAATGATGATTATTCAATATTTATATTTATTCAAGCAGTTGGTGTATATATTTCAAGATGATCTGTATACTTCATTCATTGTTTGAAGGTGGTCAAAGAATTAGTAAAATCTGTACCAGTAGTCGGATTTAAAACTAAGGTGTCTTTTCTTTTATGATGAAATGTTTACTCTTCATTCCAGCCATTCCATTCACTTTGTATATTTGTTTATGGTATCGTTGACAATCTTTTATAATCCTAATGGTGCCTTATGCTTTATCTTTTTTAACAAAAATGGTATTGTTGACATGCTTATAATCCTAATGGTGCTTTATGCGTCGATCGGTGCACACGCTGGACTGTTTTCTATGCTGACTGGCACAGATTTCTGGATGCAAATTGTAAATTAATTAAGATTACTTAACCCCCATTGTGACACCGTGGCCTTCCTGTTGGACTGAGGTATATTGCTGCTACACGTGATGAGTAGGCTTGCAAGCTGTACACTGAGGTCAAGCTTGGATGGGTTTCTGAATGCTGATTAAAACAGCTTGGCAAATTTCACTACATGTACTACAACAAGAGCCTAGTCACACAGGGGACTACAAAAATGGCACTCCATCAGTGGCGGATCCAGAGGGGGCGCACTGGGTGCGCACCCCCTTTTTATATTTTGTTAAAACAAAAGAAATAAAATGAAAAAAATGGGGGGTACACCTCCCCCCTTTAATTTTGTAAAGGTGCCCCCCCCCCCTTTACGGAATTCCTGGATCCGCCCCTGCTCCATCCTCTCAAAATCTGCAGACTATTTGCACTTCATTAATGCTGCTCAGCACGCGTAAACGAATAAAACTCTATGCACGTGCATTACATATATGCGCCATATTTGTGACTTGGTATTGTACAGTCAAACCTGTCTTAGTAGCTGCCACCTGTCTATAGCGGTCATCTGCCGTGTACATCCACTAAAGCCAATTCCCTCCGAGAGAAAAAGCACTTTAAAGAACCTGTCTTTAGTGGCCACCTGTCTATAACAGCCACTTTTTTCATCTCCTTTGGGTGGCCGCTATAGACAGGTTTGACTGTGTAATTGTTCGAGCTGTTTTATGACTGTGCTTTCACACTTCATACAATGTATGTTGAACACATTATACGATGAGCATTTGGTAAACAGTGCCCCAGCAGACATTGCCTAATTTCCTTAACACTTACGAAAATCAGAAAAATTTCTGGTGTGTATGGGCATTGTCATGAATACTTACTTTCCTGGTCTAAGTTTTTATGTCTGCTGTAATCTTTTGCATTATGTTAAGCATATTTATTTATCAAAAAAGTATTGTCTTATTTATTAAAAAAAAAAATGGGGTTAATTTTTACATATGAATAGAAAGTGTTGCAATATTTTAGTTGTGTGTTTATTATTCTGTCTCCATGTTGTGAAGAATGAACGAATACTTTTAATAGAATGCAGTTATTTACTGTACTGATAACAGGAAGTTGTGATGGTGATATTGCGGTTCTGGTAGTATGTTATGCCTTTGTTACCTTCATTCTACAAAAACAGTATGACATAAACAGTGTTATCCTTCGTATGATTGTGTAAATGGTAGCTACATATTATGTTGGCTGGTAGCTGCTGGAAAATCTTAGTATGGCACTCCTAGTTTTATATTGCAAACTCCAAAAGATTTATTTCCCGTATAGTATAGTGGATAGTAAACAATGAAGTGGGTGCCCAGGCATTTGTATGTCCATTTGTGACTAACAAAAGACATAGCATGGATTTGCCACTGCAAATTGGCACAATATAAGAAAATACTTCAACAAATATTGCCACATAGTGTAGAGATGGAGAGAGCACACAGATTACAAGAACTAACAAATTTAACAACTCAAAGGATGGTGCAACTGGTTGACAAAGTGCCCTTCATCGATCAATGTAAATAAACACTTATTATTCAGTGCTAGAGTAATACAGTACTAATAGCCATTGGAAAAAGATCATTGGCATACATACATACTCAAGTAGGACTTGAGCCCAATACCTCCTGATTGCTAGATAGACATATCATATCTGCTAAACTATGGAGCTTCCAGCCGATATCCAGTTATGGATTCTGATCCCTTGTAGCAGCGGGTACTGCATCCCAAACTGGTAATTCATTCAAATGAATTATACTTTTATCATGGCTTGTACCCAAACGCTGAATAATCAGTGTTTATTTTAGTTGATAAAGGATGATTTGTCAACCAGTTGCAAAAATGAAATAAAAATACTAATAATAATGCTAAGAATTATCAATTTGAATGAAAGAATGTTTTCTCACCTTGTGAGAGAACAATTTTTATGTAGGTAGATTCCAATGATTTCTACATGATAGTATTATTCTAATGTTTTGCACCTGTGCACCAAAGGCTACATTAAAATGTATACTTCCCATGCCTAGAGGTATGAAACTAACTAGAAAAGAAAAAGAAAAACAAAAACGTCACTGACAGTGAATACACATCTGTTGAAAGTCGGTAGATTAGCTATATGCTATTGTTTAGAGTACCACACAACTTGAAAACATCGAGACACCATGTGCCTTTGAAAAAGAAAAAATGGTCATACAGTGTACGTGTAGGCTGACTAAACTGATATCTTTAGACTGTCTTAGTTTGAGAAAGCACTATTCCTCAAGACATAACACTCTTCAAATTACCTTGAGGGGGAAAACAAATTTCTCTCCTTACACTTTGCATTCAAAGTCTTTTTTTTTTCTTCAAGAAAGTGTTTTTATTTCTTCTGTCTACCACATGGGTATAAAGGGAATACAGCTCTTAATTTTGATTTCAACACAATCATGGGTGTATGCAAGGGGGGGTCGGGAGGGTCGTACGACCCCCCCCCCCCCCCAAATTTTCAAAAGGTCCACTTTTTGTAAAAGACATTTTTGTTTTTTGAGGGCTTTTTGCCCTATATACAACAGGAAAAAAAGTGACCTGGTGGTGTTCCAGCAAATTGTCAAAATCTCGTAAATTTCGTAACTTAGTTTAATATGCCATACCTTATTTCTAAGCCGCACTACCATGCAGAAAAAGTCACTTTTGTATGCACAAAATGGCCCCATTTTAAGATATAAAATTCAAAAACTCCCTACCGTGGGAGGGGGGACACCCCCCTCCCACACCCTCCCCCCGCTCGGTCGCTCCGCTCCCTCGCAAAGGTAAAGGTCCAAAAATTTTGATTACGACCCCCCCAGAAAAAATCCTGGATACACCCCTGACAATCCTTCCATTTAGGTAATGATGAGAATCTATATTACTCCTGTCCAATTTACCTTATATCATTGGGCTCTGGAATAAGTGTTTTTGCAAATCTTTCTCAAAGCTACTATCATATACTTTTGAATGAATTAATGTGTACAAATTTTGTCAAACTGAATAATCCTGGTGCTATACTATGACAATGAATACTCCAAGTAGTGGGCAGTGCCATATTAAAGTGGGATTATAACTTCCACAGTCAATGGGTCAAAGGTCAAAGGTTAAGAGGTGGCATCTGTCATCTGTTGCTTGGTAGTTCATCCTCACTCGTAGAATCCTCCACCGTCATTTTTTTTTTCTCCAGCAGAATTTGATTCACTTCACTACATGTTGCTGCATTAGATGAAAGTATTCAAGAATTGTAAAGCACAAGTCTGGAGTCAGGAATCATGTGGATTCACTTATTTACGTTTTCTTGTGGAACAAATTTGTCTCATACTTTGATTCCACTTGTTTTGTCTGGTAGCAGTATGTTTAGATATGCATAAACCCTACCAGACTACAAGTTTTTCCCTCTCTCTTCTCAGTTATTTCATAGTATGTACACTTCTTCGTAACTGATCGAGATGGTCTATGCAAATTTCATTCAAGAATATGAACGAGAAATTCCTTCATCGTGTCTTTCACAATTTGTCATTCGTATTTATTTCTGTCTGTAGAGGTAGGGGTGGGTACACCCAAATTCACAGATCTTTAAAGTACTGCACTATTTATTGATTGCAACATTTTGTGCAAAGTCATGCACTTGAAAGAAATTGAAAAATGATTACAATTTTGTTGAAAATAATTGTAACGTAATGCTAGTTTTTCTACAAACAAGGCATATGCCACCAGTTGATAAGTATATATCTTTTCATGCATTCTCGTTTTCCATTCATTGTTGATTTTTCACTTTGCTGTGCAAATGTGGTGTCTATTTATGATTGTGCGGCTAGGAATTATGATAATCACTTTTGTTTAATGGCAAATAAATATTACAACATTGATGTAATGTTGTAGTCAAGGAGACAGAACATTGATAACCTATGAGCCACTGTATCTTCCCTAGCGTGTGACAGCTGCAGCAATACAATGACATGGGAAGAGGAAGATATCAGATAAAACATACAACTAGAAGTGCCTGGAAGGTGCAACCCTCTGCATTGGGTCGTTCGTAGGGTCATTAAAGGAAACATAAACCCAAAGAGAAATGTGAATTGAGTAAAAGTAGCAACATTAGTAGAACACATCAGTGAAAGTTTGAGGAAAATTGGACAATCGATGCAAAAACTTACAAATTTTAAAAGTGTTGGTGTTGAAACCGCTGGATAAGGAGACTACTTGAGTTTATGACATCATGTGTGGACAACAATATATAGAAAATGTAAAGAAAATTCAACATGCTTTTATGTTTCTAGTGTAATGAAAGAGCACTTGACTAACCGCTTTCAGAAAGCAGGGGGAATAATTACTACCCATAACATATGTCAGTATCAACTTGATGGAACGTGTAATTTTCATGAAAAATGAATTTTTGTGGAAGTCTCTTTATATTTTCTTTCTATTGTTGTCCACACATGACATCATGAAATCTAGTAGTCTCCTTATTCAGTCATTACAACACAAAAGTGTAAAAATTAATAACTTTTGCATCGATTGTCTGATTTTCCTCAATTTTGCACTGATATGTTCTACTAATGTTGCTGCTTTCACTCAATCCACATTGCTCTTTGGGTTTTTGTTTCCTGTAATTCCAGACAACTGTGCATGCATCCTTTAAAAATATCCAGGATTGGGATAGTGATCTGAACCACCATCATAAATTAATCGCCTGACCCTCGATCTTACCACAGTGGACCAATCCGTAAAGATTCATCAAAATCTTTTCATCAAATTTTGTCAGTAATATTGCTAACAGACAAACAAGCAAAGGCTGCAAAAGTGTAACCCTGGCACAGGAAAATATAGAAATAATGATAATGATAACAGTAACAGAAATGTTAGTTTAAATACAGGGCAGTAAAATACAGGCAGTGGGTTCCAATAGAGCTCTAATGACTTGAGGAGCATTGCTCTGTAGCCTACATACATTCTTTTATGTGTATCAAGTAAATGTTTTAAACAACATCCCCTCTATTATGCCCTAAGTTCCATGGATTGACCCCAATCTGACAGTTGAAGATGATAATCCAAAGGGATTTTTTTTTTTAAATGATAGTGTATACTAGTACTAGGAATGATGATAATACTATCTTTGTTTTATGACACAAATAATGTGAACATATGACTGTTTGCAGTGCTCCAGTGTTCATCAGTGTTCGTAGGCTTGGAGGCATTGAGGTATTTCCACTGTCTGCTTAAGGGCCAGTCATTGAATGCAAACCCACTTATGGCTCTTTTCTTGAGTACGCCCTCTACAGTTGGTTGCCATATATGTTTTTCCTGTGTTTTCTTCTTACGCTTAGTAGAAGAGGTTGATGGTATGAGGTCATCAGGGTTTGTTTTTGTTAGGTAATATATGATTATAATTGTTTTCTTCAATCATATAGTACCATGTTCTTTCATATTCAGCAAGTAATTATGATTTGTTTGGCAATAATAATGGTGCAGTGTTACATACTGTGTATTGTCGATGGATGGTACAAGTACATTTTGTATTTAGGTTTCATCTCATGTTAAACCACATGAGAGATGGATGATATATGTACAAGCTGTATTAAGGTTTCATCTCTTATTTACAGAGCATTCATGAGGCACTGGAAAAAAAGACAGCAAAAACATCATTTCTAGCATATTATTGCAGTGAGCAATAAGGTGCCAAGGTAATATCCTGTGTCTGTCAACTAATTATCTTAATCTGACATCTAGATTGCTTTTTGTTGTTTTCGTTTATCAAGATTTTTGTAAAGCACTTTTCTTTTTTTTCTACATAATAGGGTACTTTCACTGTGGGTGGAGGGGAGGGGGGTGATGGAATATGTGTATCTGATTCATAATCTGTTTCCATTTTGTCAACCATTGTTTTTGTACTGTTATAAGTTTTTAATTCGTAGTCACACAGGCGTGGAGAAAAGGGATATTCAACTTCATTACCTTTCTCAGTGATGATTGTCTGTGTATATTTGCATGACACAATTGATTCTCTTTGATATTTTGATAACTGGACGTATTATAGTGGGATTATTCACTCAGCACATGTATGATACTGTAACTCTTCTGCACTGTAAAGAATGCACATGTCTTCTAATAGCACCAAGCCAAAGTATCATGTACTACATCCTGCAGTTAAAGTGACCATCTAGTCTGCACCCCCCCCCCCCATTTATTTTCCGTATCAGGGTGGACTCTTGTTAAAGTGAGATATGCACCATGTGTTGGACAGACGTTGGAATGCACTATTAATCCTTTGTGTGCACTGATTGAGTGCTGATTGCCACAAAAAATCCCATAGCATTGTACACACTGTCCAAAATCCCTAACAATGAAAGGACCGAGTATTACTCTTGTGATTTTGATAACTCAGGGAAGCGATGTTTCTTTAATAGCGCATGGAGGAAGCATGTGTATTTTCTGCTCTGTACAGACCAAAGTTTTGTAACATTGCACTGAGATCGAGTGGTGCTGATAATTGTCATTGTTTTAACCTCCATGTGTGAGTGTGATCAGAATTTCGAGTTAATTGTGAAGCTGATGTGTATGTGTGAGTATGTTGGTATGTGCTGATGTGGCATAAAAAGTCCATTGTTACAGATTACTATGTGGAATCTTGTTACAACCTGAACCAGTTGTGATTTGACAAAATCCTCCTATAGCCAAGTGATTTTGCAGGACCAGCTCTATATTTCTTTGCTTTTGTATACAGAACATTGTGTAAGCATTACATTATGTTATTACAAGGTACACAAGAAACTCTACTCTTTATAGTGGCTGTGACAAGGTTCATCATTACTTGATTTTATGCATCATAGACCTGTGTAGAAACATACAGTACTTTCTGCAGGTTTTTGTGACAGCATTCTTGTATAACCCATTCATTCGAAAGAGAAGAAGAAGAAAAAGTATAGTGGTGTGTGGGTGAAAACCATGACCACAAAGCAGAGATTACCATGTTACTGTACTTTATGTATTCTAGTGTCTGTTGTTTTGCGTCTGTGGTATTTCCTCAATTTTGATTTCACTTGCCATGTTGCAGTTGCATATCATGCTCAGAATCTGAATAGCCATCATTATTCAAGTGTTTTACCTTCACAGGGTTGCTGTATAATAACCAAAGAGACAAACATATGGACAGACAGACAGACAGACAGACAGACAAAAGACAGAAAGAGAGACGGGGGGGGGGGGGGTAGAAACATATATCCAGAATATGTGTAAGTGCCATATGGTAGATATACTTAGAAACAATCGTAAATCTATGCTCAGCTCATTGTTTGTGGGAAAAGAAGTGCATTGAGACAAGGCTGTTCAATAATACAATACTGCTGTTTCTCATCAGATAGAAAAACTGGCCTACAGTGTGTAGTTTCGGTTGCAACCAGTGCTATGCATCATGCAGCGTTGTGCTTTTGTGAAAGAAAGAAGGCGTAGCAACCAGAAAGTGTCATCATTCATTGTCAGTCCACACTAGAAAACTAGACCATGTGTTTCTTCATTAAGTACATGTACAGTGTATAATACAAGTTGATAATGACAGTGTACTTCAAGAGAGAGAGAGAGGCAAGGTCTTGGGTTCATGATAATTTTGTACAATGCAAATTGTGATGATGTACATTCTCAAGATTGTGGACTACTTGACACTGTTATGACAACTGGTAAACACACCACACAAGTTGTCAAATGTATTTTTTCAACAATAATAATGGTCTTAAGAGTTGACTGAAAGATCTCAAACTAACTGGAGTTCTTACATGAAAACACACACACACTTACACACATAATTATATACATAATTATGTACAAGGAATAAACCTTTGTTGTTAGTATGTCAAATTAGCTTAGGTCAAGTTTATAAAAATCTGCATGATTCAGCTGACATAAGTTGCAACAACAATTTTAGTATATAAACTTAACTGATATCAAAGGATGTGTACAGTTCTGGTCGAGGTGAGGATTTAGCTTTTAACATTTTGTGAGATATTTAGAAACCATTCTATGAGATGTCACAGAGCATGCAATTCTAAGGGGTATCAAAAGTTTATTTGATGAAAATTGGTTTTGAAGTGGCCGAGATATCAAAAAACAAGGTGAAACAAAGAGATCCTAATAAAGTTGGGGCATGTAGTCTTTTATTATTATCACTTTTTTGGATATCTCAGCCATTTGAAAACCAATTTTCATCAAATAAACGTTGAATCCTTCTTAGAATTACATGCTCTTTCATATTTCATATGAGGTTTCTCATTATCTCACTTAGGAATGTTAATACCATGAATCTCCACCTCAACCAGTACTGTACAGCCCCTTTAAGAAATAACCCCTGTCATGTGATACAGAATGAAAAAAAAAAATCTGCAGAAGAGTTTGCATCATTGCACTTTAGATTTTAAAGACAGCTCAGCTCCAGATGAAGTTTGGTTTCATAATCAAATTTAGAGGATGTTGACAAGAAATTTTCCAATAGCAGCTTCAAAGTCTAAATAAGAAACACACTCACAGAAACTCCTGAACTATAGTGTTGACATGCAGTTCGTAGTCACGATGTAACCTTTAACTTGATAATGTTGTCACTTTCATCGTAAAGCATCCAGACAAAATGAAAAACAAATGGAGTGGTCTCCAATTAAAAAAAAAATGGCCCACATTAAGGACTTTATGACCTTAATTTATGTTCTTGTGTTTTCTTTTATACAAAGGGACAATATATTAGCTTATCTAGAAAAGCCTGGATTGTGTAAAAAGAAATATAGGCCTCAATGCAGACAATATGCACTAATTTGAGTTACTGGCGATAACCTTGGGGGGAAAAAGACTACCACCTACACAAAGGAGATGCTATGAAAGACATAACACTCGGGATGACATGAATGATTGACATTAAGTTAAGTCTGGAATGAAGCCTAGAAGAGATGAATTTCACACTATGAGGTTTGGGGTATTTATGTAATGTTTAGAGAATGTAATGACATGTATGTGTCAAGAAAATTATTTTTGAAGATTCAACCTACTCAGAAGTAATAATGTAGATGTTTAGTTTTTGCTCTAGAAATCCCGGAGAATTTATGAAATTCAGAGAAGATGAAGAAATGATGTGCAGCGTTGGAAGACGATGACATGGAAAAATAACAAGTAGATAAATTATGTAATTGGAGCATTAAATGTTTAATAAGTCTGTCTCATTTGCTATCTGTTAAAGCTCTGGTTGAAATCCTTTTGTTGGCATTGTTGTAGTCAAGAATGAATTTTGAGATGAAACCAATATCTTTTGTGACTTCTGTTCTGTACATGATTTTAATGCTATACCCACCCTTGTCATGTCTTGCCAGATCACTGTTGTTCCTAGCTGGTCACACAAGAAAAATCTTATCTTAATGTTACCAATAAAGTTATTTATGTTTTATTCTGATACATTGTGTGAGTTTTGCTCATTTGTAGTACCTTATGTTCAGTCATCATGAGCATACTTGAGACCGTGATATGTAAAGTTTTTTGTAGTGTAAACAAAGTAGATAAAGATAATGAAACAAGTTTCTACCCCAAATTGAAACAATACCACATTTCTCTACATGAACAACACCATTTAACATTTTATCACATTTCGATTCTATTTTGAAAAGTGTACGGTTGAAAGGTATACTTTATTAAAAAAAAAAGAAAATATCCTCATACACTGCAAAAGGAGCGGTGTTAGATTTAACACCATGGGTGTTAAACCTAACACCGATTAAGTGTCAATAGAGGACCATACCGGCAGGTGTAGAAGGTAATTTGTCATAATGTTGAAAAGTGTTCACCTGGCACTTCATGGTGTTAATTTGACACTGTAACTGGTGATATTTTTTACACTGAACTGGTGTTAATTCAACAATGACACTACGTTGTGTTGATTTGATATTGCTGGTGTTAATGTCAATGGTAAAATACCCCGCCTAGTGTCGATAGGAGACCACACCAACTGCTGTTACTGTGGTGTAAATGTGTTCACAACTTGTTTTTTTTTTAAATCAAGTACTTAATCGGAAAGTGCCTGTTCGTCTTTTTGAAGTTCAAATCATAATGTGCCACACATTTAATGATATTTCTACTATTTTACTTCAGATTAGGCCTACTTGGATTTGCTCACAAAAGAAATATGACCTTCTAAACCAAAATTATGTTAGTGGTATCATCTGTTAGTCATTGGTAAAGTACTTGTACGAGCAATAAAAGACATTGGAATACACCTCCTAGACCGAGCATATATAATTTGCATGTTTCCCTGTGGTCTATTTTGATTATATATATATATATATATATATATATATATATATATATATATATATATATATATATGTATATATATATATATATATATATATATATATATATATATATATATAATTTAGTAACGTGGAAATATGCAAGTTACGCTCGGTCTATCTTATAGGGAAAGTGGTAATCTTATTGGTACTTTAAGAATGATTGACAGATGAAGTCACTGGTGGAATCTTGGTTTGAAAGATTCTTTCGTGTGTGTGTGTGTGTGTGTGTGTGTGTGTGTGTGTGTGTGTGTGTGTGGGCGTGCCCAAGTAATCTTAAGAATAGAAATATGATTCTAAGTTAATATGACACATGATTAGATATTTATTTGGCCGCATAAGTGGTGTTAACATGATGAATCAACACAAGTCAATACGCATTCGCATTATAGTTTCTTATTATTTCCCTTCAAAGGATTATACCGGCAATGAGGATTTCATTAGACCTATAGGGGCAGTCCCAGGGACTCGAACCAGTGACTTAATGAGCTGTACAGTATGTCAAAAAAAATACAATCGGATTTTCACATTTATAACTTCCAATAATGATTAACCTGTCTAAATGCTATTTCAGGGTCTTAAAATATAACACCTTAGCTATAGTTTGCAGAAAACCCCATTCGATTTGGTTAAGTAGTCACAGAGAAATGTGGATCGTTGTAAAGCATGTTGTGGGTCTGATTCTTCCAAGTTTAGCACTTGAATGCTCTTGGAACTGCATAATGTGTGAACACAATGGACAGAACTTGGAAGGAAGGGTTTCCTCTACAAAGATCCTTATTTCTCTTTGACCACTGAATCAAATCGGATGGGGTTCTCTGTAAGATGTAGCTAATAAGTTATAGTTGTATACATTGAAATTGCATTTGGACTGATTCACCATCTTTAAAGTTATCATTGTGGAGGGTCCCGTTGTAATTTTTTGGGGACATACGGTATAGTTCGAGGTCGTATCAAGGAACCACAACCCCTTAAAGGGGAAGGCTAGTACCTGATCAGTGGGAATCAGTGCGAATGCTGGGGGATGATTGTTCCAATCCTTGTGGAATTCATTTAAGAGTACAATATCTACTGTTGTGTGAAAATCATTTGCTTCAGAACGGTCTCATATTCAAGTAATGTGCAGATTAATGCCCCGTCACTGACCAGGGACGCTTACCTGGAAACATTAAACTGCACATTATTTGAATATGAGACCATTCTGAAGCAAATAGTTTTCACACAACAATAGATAAAATAATGCACTCTTGAATGAATCCCATAAGGATTGGAACAATCATCTCCCAGCATTTCCACTGATTCCCACTGATCAGTTACTAGCCTTCCCCTTTAACTATACTTTTATATGTCGTGTCAAAAGTCCGATGCTGCAATAGCATTTATAATTATCTCTGTGTATTAAAGAAACTGGCAGATTATTATTTGAATCGAATCTGTTCGAAGAAAATTAAGGAGAGCTGTACATTCTATACCATACTGTGTGCCTATACCGAACATATCAACACGTTACGACGATACATTGCTATCAATATGCGTGAGTGATATACAATACACGGTGATGATAAATTATCTCGTAATGACTGACAGATTAGAGTTTAATCGTTCAAAAACTAATGTATCATCCAGAAGGATGTATTGAAACCTGGGATAGCTGAGCTGATCCCATGGCATGATGTGGAGAGGGTAAAGATATAATATGAATCTAATCTGATCTGATCTGAAATTATTTAAACTAGAACTCATATTTGTCGTGTTCAAGGGGGGGGGGAGACTTGTAAGAAAGAAATCAGTAATATCCTCCGTCTTGGCAAATTTTAGAGTTTAGCGAGTTTTCGCAAGCACGACGCAGCCGGTAGTTGAGCGTGCCGTGTGCAAAATTTGCTTCTTCGCGTGATCAAATCCAAGAAACGTTTCGTCCTGGGAAAAACGAGTACGGTACTCGGCCAAAATAGCATTCGGTCCCGATGCCTGGGCAGGAGTGAGCCAGCCAGCCAGCTAGCCAACCAATCACCGATCTTGTCCCAACGCCTCCGTCCTGTACAGGAAAGCGAAACTGCTTAGATATGGGGACGGGAGTCCGAGTAAGGGGACTGTCACAGCTGATTGCTTCCGCGTATTCTCGGTCTTCCCGTCGTGTAGCGAAAACTCCCTTATGTTATGTAGAGCTAAGGACACCCATCATTTATCCGGGATCATTAAAAACAGTCATCCCGTATAAAACAGTTTCATGACCAGTAGGGCCTATAACTGAATCAACGTCAAGCTCACACAAATATGATGGCATACAAGCTTTCAGATGCCTCAAAGTAACCATTCACCACAGGTGCCGCGGAACGGGGTGGGAGGTAAACCATTCACCTTGCCACCCCGTCCTACAGCCCTGCCCCCCCCCCAACAAACAAACAAACAAACAAACAGTTCCGTGGCCCTTGCCTGATGAGGTCATAATTTCTGTGAAATTAAATTGTTTTATAAAACTCTCGCACAGTTTTCATGTTTCAATATTCATTCATTCCAAGTCGATTTTGGCAATGAATGTTGAGGGTTACTCATGATGCCCTTGAATACATGCGTTGTAGGTCGAATTCCCGATGAAAGTTCCCCAAACCGAAGACGCGCAGTGGTTCGCACGCCAGTCGTCAAGGGAGGCGGAGTTCCAAAACCGCTATGCTGATTGGTTGGAAGTGTTGCAGTGTGAGTGGCACGTACAGAGAAATGAAACCGCGAAGTTCGTATTCCTTGCATACAATATCTGCATAATACAAAGATATTCCAATCGCACTTGCATACATCCCCTTTGAGCTGTAGTTACATGTGCATTGTCTGTGGTGTATGTGTGCTGAAATGAATGTTGGGCGTGTTCTCTTTCATTCACACTTGTTGCGCAAAAGGAAGCGGTTAAGTAGCTGACTACCGCTGCTAGTCCATGGGCCAGGCCAGATATTGGTACCATCTGAGGTGGCAAAACCTTTTTGGTGTCATTTTGTTTGTCGGGCATAGATATGCTTATCAAGCTATGATAGCATTTCCAAATGAGTAGCTTAGTCATAGTAAATGAATTTTTAACCAATTTGGTCTCGTTGTTATATCCCTATACTTCTGAATCGAAACTAACCGCTATACAAAGAAGAGCACTGTCTTCTGTATGTTCCATAGAGCTGTAAAATGCAGCTCTATGGTATGTTCACAGGTGTTCTATTGTAAACGCGGTGCGCTTAGTCTTTATTCAAGGCAGCGAAGGGAATATCCAAAGGTTATGATGTCCACAGCGCTTAGTCTTTATTCTAGACGGCGAAGGGAATATCCAAAGCGTATGATACAGTGTATATCCTTTTATCTAAAAACAACAACAACAACAAAAGCAATTCCTCGTGAATTTTATCGTATCTTTCAATTATTTATCATTTTCCGGCGAAAGCGCTACGGTGAAAACGCTGATACCACGCCAATGTCGCTTTATTTCCCTCCAACAATATGAGATAATGCAAAAACAATGTACCGGTACACTACGATACATTATAATGAATGATATTGTAAATGAACAGAGTGATTTTTGTTTAAAACTGATGTATTTGTTGATAGGGTAGTATAAAAACAGTATAGATAATCCCTTTTATGAGGAACTTTAGATATGATAACGGTACATTGGTCTAGATAAAGACTAAGCGCACCGCGTGACAGCTGTGGACATCATAACCCTTTGGATATTCCCTTCGCTGCCTTGAATAAAGACTTAGCGCACCGCGTTTACAACAGAATACCTGTGGACATACAGAAGGCAGTGCTCTTCTTTGTATAGCGGTTTAGTTTCGATTCAGAAGTATAGGGATATAACAACGAGACCAAATTGGTTAAAAATTCATTTACTATGACTAAGCTATTTTTACTCATTTGGAAATGCTATCATAGCTTGATAAGCATATCTATGCCCGACAAACAAACTGACACCAAAAAGGTTGTGCCACCTCAGATGGTACCAACAACCCATTTTTTGGGTCTTGGCCCATGGACTATGCCACCCTCGCATTTCTAATTGCGTCCATGATATATGCAAGTATTCATGTTATTTGTTATCATAGCAGAGCCAAGTGGTGCGGTCAGTAATCGTGCGTATTATAATTACCAAGTGCGTGACTTAACGGATCACTGAAGGATTGCACGCAAGTATGCAATCCTGCTCTCGGTCGAGTCTAGATAAAAATAAACTGCTGGTAGTGAGCAACCTCGCCAGGAATGCGTGTTTCAGAAGGGCAGCCCCGGGCGGCACCTCGCAGGACCATTATAGTCCATGGGCCAGGCCAGATATTGGTACCATCTGAGGTGGCAAAACCTTTTTGGTGTCATTTTGTTTGTCGGGCATAGATATGCTTGTTAAGCTATGATAGCATTTCCAAATGAGTAGCTTAGTCATAGTAAATGAATTTTTAACCAATTTGGTCTCGTTGTTATATCCCTATACTTCTGAATCGAAACTAACCGCTATACAAAGAAGAGCACTGTCTTCTGTATGTTCCATAGAGCTGTAAAATGCAGCTCTATGGTATGTTCACAGGTGTTCTATTGTAAACGCGGTGCGCTTAGTCTTTATTCAAGGCAGCGAAGGGAATATCCAAAGGTTATGATGTCCACAGCGCTTAGTCTTTATTCTAGAGGGCGAAGGGAATATCCAAAGCGTATGATACAGTGTATATCCTTTTATCTAAAAACAACAACAATAACAAAAGCAATTCCTCGTGAATTTCACAGTATCTTTCAATTATTTATCATTTTCCGGCGAAAACGCTACGGTGAAAACGCTGATACCACGCCAATGTCGCTTTATTTCCCTCCAACGATATAAGATATGCAAAAACAATGTACCGGTACACTACAATACATTATGTAAACGAACAGAGTGATTTTTGTTTAAAACTGATGTATTTGTTGATAGGGTAGTATAAAACAGTATAGATAATCCCTTTTATGAGGAACTGTAGATATGATAACGGTACATTGGTCTAGATAAAGACTAAGCGCACCGCGTGACAGCTGTGGACATCATAACCTTTTGGATATTCCTTTCGCTGCCTTGAATAAAAACTAAGCGCACCGCGTTTACAACAGAACACCTGTGGACATACAGAAGGCAGTGCTCTTCTTTGCATAGCGGTTTAGTTTCGATTCAGAAGTACACTATAGGGATATAAAAACGAGACCAAATTGGTTAAAAATTCATTTATTATGACTAAGCTACTCATTTGGAAATGCTATCATAGCTTGATAAGCATATCTATGCCCGACAAACAAACTGACACCAAAAAGGTTGTGCCACCTCAGATGGTACCAACAACCCATTTTTCGGGTCTTGGCCCATGGACTATTAGGAGCTGCGCGTAGTGACCCCCAAAATGTTCCAGACCCGCCATCTAGGCTATGGAGATGACGGGTCGGGGGCAGTGGATCCTGCACCTGAAATGTTAGGTGAAGAACAGGACCCTTGGGTGCTTCCTACTTACTGAATAACGGAATGCGTGGATGGTCTTCGGGTCAATGACATCCACAGGGCCTCAACTTGTGGCCAGAAGGTGATCAATGGACCAATATTATTAGGCTAAGAATGTCACACTTCTACAAAGAGTGGAGCGTTTTGTCGAAATGGCGCCCGTCTCCAGTAGGCACCGCCTTGCCTCCTTGGTGACAACGATCCATGATCGACCCTACGACATCGCTCTGTTTGTCACTCTGATACTAGTCAGCTTTATTGTCGGTAAGTAATATCAAGGAGGTTTAAATGAAGTTCCTTGGTGACTCTGATTATTTGAACACTTGTCAGTTTTCTATTGATGTACACACAAGAATATCAGCAAGTGCATTTTGTACCTTTGATGATGCCGCCGTCTTGCTGAGCAATCCATTTTGAACGTTAACATATTGTGTTGGCTATATTTCGCTTGTTTATTTATTAAATGAAATTAAATCTCACTTAATGATAAAGCATATAAAGCAAAAGTCAATTCCGTCCAGAAATAATCTGCAAAAGTGTAAATCAGAGCTGAATCATGTTAAAGTGTGTAAAATTGTTTACCCTTCTGGAGAGCCGGTTTTTATCACTTTTCCACTTAATTTCGATAATTAAAGGTGATATAGGATAATCTTTAGTTTTCCATATTTCTTTATTAATAGATATATCAGATTAGTCTCCGGGCAGGGCCAGTCGAGTAATTTTTATTTTTATTTCATCATTTTTTTTCTCAATTTCTATTTGCACATCCCCGTGTCTTTTCCATTATAAATATCACCTATCTTTTATACGTAAGAATGGCGAAAAGTAATTACCATCACAAAGACATATCTTCTTAAAAAAGTGGTTGGTCATCATGCAATCCAATAATATGTGCGCGGCAGATCCAGTTTGCCACATTAATAGACCAGTTCGTAATTCCACTTTGCGCATGAGCAGAAAAAGGTCATTTGTACCAACAGGCATTTTGGTTTATTAATTCACTGACATAAGTATCTGTGATGTGATGATTATTCATGTGATCTTTATCTAAATAGTGCTTGCCAGCACATCCACCTGATAGCAAGCCTGGTATTTGGCAATGTCAAAAGAAAAAGGTTGTTATTTCATTCCATACGAAAAATGAATTAGATGCCTGCTAAAGTGTCAACTGGTATGACGGACTATTCTGGTCACCTGTTCTAAACACAAGTTCATGCTTTGTTTGAACACGAATTCCATAAATTGGTATGTCGGGCAAGCTTATGCATTATACCGCTATGAGTGAAGTGCCTAACCAACTGAGAAAAAAGAAAGGTCCTTTGCACCAAGGTGTACATGAGCTAATTACGAACTGGCTTGCTGCACGTATTTTCGAGTGGTGGCATCGAATGTGGCTTCAAAGGAAATTAGACACTTGTGACTCCATTCTCTTGATCCTTGGTAATATAGGCTATTTTGGTTTAAAAACACAGTGACTTATGTCGGCCATAATGGGGGTGGGGGGGGGGGGCTTCCAACGCATTAAATAAAAATGATTTTAAAGGGTTCTGCAATGAGTCAGGTGCATTGCTGTAATCATGATGTCAGTGCATGAATGAACTATTGTACAGGCATACTGAAGCTCTCAGTTATGGCTGATATATATATAGGCATCAACGTAATAAAGAAACACTCTATCCGAATCGGTTTGTACTTTACTTAGAATTAGAATTCCTTACCCAATCTACATTGTACACTGTACTGCTTTTGTGTACATTTGTTATTTACATCGTTTGTATTACCTCGTGTTGTACCCTAGATAAATTATTGTATCCATGCGAAAGTAGAAGTGGAAGAAATGTCAGTTTAGGCATGGAGCTAACTATAGCTCCGTTGTTTTTAGTGCCAATATCACAAAGAAGCTCGGGTGAGAAGTACATGGATTGTGTAAGCTTGTTATTAATTTACCGGTATCTTGTTGGCAGGCCAGTTAATAAATACGTAACACGACTCTTCTCACTTATCTTAGGTTGCATTGTGTATGAAACATTAAAAAGGCGATTATACGTCAACGTCTTTCTTGCACACCAAAATACACTATATGGGTACAATGCATATCATGTTATAGCCTATGTTTGTGACGTGTATTATATATATATATATATATATATATATATATATATATATATGGTGCGAGATATAGTTCCCTGGGTCCCAAACGTGCGCGGTGCCGTATTGTTGGTTGCATAATCCCCAAGAAATTAGACTGAGGCGGACGTTGCTCTCGATCTTCAGTCTCCCTTTATTTGTCAAGCTTTCGGCCAGTCATCAGGCCTTCCTCAGGATCTACCAACAGAATAGTTATTCTATGAATAACCTGATGTGTCATGTAATGTGTAATACAATTTCATATATTACCAATCTTCTAAATCATTTCCTTTATATACACAAATCAATCATTCAATTCAATACAAATATCCAATCTAACCTCATCTCATCATCAAAATAACATCATATATCCAGAAAATATATGAATATGATATAAGAATCAGGAAGATTACTAAGCGAATCCCATATACAGACTTGCCAAAAATCATGACAATCAGTACTTAGTTTGAAAAGCAAGTCTTACTGAAGGTTTACTTGCAGAATTATACAAATTGGACCCATCACATCAGCTGCATATTGAAATTATTGACTATGGATGTGACGCACTCTTGTCTGATTTAAATCCATTCTGTATCATGAAACATTATCTTATGTCTGTATACGCTGAATTTTCAAACGCTTTTCACTATTCATTGATCTCTTTAGATATGTTACAAATGTAATTTACAAATGAAAAAAGAAGAAGATCTTTTGAGGTGCAATTGGAATTTGCTTGGTAATCCAAAAGCAACATGTTGTGGGTTCAGACAATCATTACAATATTACTGCTATATTCATAAGTCATGCTCAACAATCTCGTAAAATGTGCTTGAAATAATGCTTAGTTAAAGTAATACAAAGTAGTTAGCCTACACGTATAGGCATGAATTATGAATGTTAATGTCTGTATCATTAAGATGGTCATTCCTTTACTTCCTTATTTCCTGCTCTCCTTGCTTTCTTTTTCTCTCCTCACATCTCTGATATCCTTTCTCTATTCACTATGTCTTGATATCTATCTTTATTCCTCTCTCTTGGGGCTCTTCTTTTCGTTTCAGTGTTGATTACAGTCATAGTCACACTTTCACATTCATGATAAAAATACTCGCCTGTAGCTTCATAACTTGTTTTGATAGCATGGGGAAAATTGATTGTTTTTTTTTTTCATCTCGCTTCACTGCATAATGATGAACTTAAAACGATCGACCTATACTGTATACAATGCAAATCCATTTTAACTCGTGTTGATCTATAAATTCCTGATTAGGAAGGTGTTGGAGAAGGAGTTGAATCTTTTTTTTTTTTCTTTTTTTGGTTCATTTATGCAAATTTATGTGTAGGTTCTGTAGTATGACAATTGAATGCTTAGCATTCCATTGGCTTTGATGTTCCATGCTCCAATTACCCACACTTACATAGAGTGTGATAAGGAGACCAATTGCGAACAAAGAAGAGGTTCTTGATTTTAAGCTGTATTATAGATGAAATGTTGAAATCCTGTATGGAACTTTTTGGTCATATGCTACGGAACAAAATCTTCTTGTTATCAATACCCAAGGACTGAGCAAAAACAAATGTATTAGTATGTATCGCATAAAGTTGACAATTAACCACCTTGCGCTCACTTTAATTGGCCAATGCGGGTTTCTGTTTGTGTAACAGAAGGATATTACAAATATATAGAAATTATGAAACATTATTTATTCTCTTTTTGCGAATGAGTTAGCTGATGATAACATCACCTCACTTAATTATCCATTGATCATGTACAAAAATTCGAAAATTCAATGTTTCTCATTGAAGTGTACTAGTAACACATGATGCTATTCCTGGTTGAATAACTTCAGAATGATTCCATTTAGTTCAACTCATTTCAATTCAATTCAAGCTCTATCTCCGATTCAACATGTTGGTATAAGATGAGCAAATTATATACCAAAGTATAGATATAAAACCATGAAAATATTGACGAACAAGGTAAGATTATGAACATGCAAAAAAGACAAGGGAAAACAGAGAGCACAGGTATCATGGGTATAAAGAACACAAGCGCACTATCATTATTCTGTGTGTGTGCAGTTTATAGAGAGAAAAAAAAATTGTAAGTGCGTAGAAATCCAAAATAAGCTTATTATAAGTTTCACAAAATATACCCAAAGATATTATCATTATCAACAATTAACGAAGGATACATACTTAATTGTTTCTGCTGAGAAAAGGTATATTTTGATTACCATTATACCAATAAAAAGAAGACCCATATATCTATATTCAAAACATATCAACATAATTTATACTGTCTTTCGTTCATCAAATCAATCTAAGATTTTCAAAAAAGCCAAACCAGTATGACGTGTTAGATATCTATATAATAAATGTCAATTAAACGCCATCGATGAAAATAATTTGACGATCTTAGGATGATTATGTATATCGGAATTTAGAAGAAAACATATTTTGTAAATAAGGTGAAAAAAGTTTTGCATGATAACGGTATGAAAAAATATATATTTGTTATATTCAAGTTTTGCAATTTAAGGATGTGTAATGATTTAAAAAGTTTAGATATACCGTAACATCTGATTTTGTACGAATTCATATTGCCTCATGTTGAGTTTGGCAAGAAACTGTATTTCCACAGATAGAATTACAGTAACATTAACAGATAACAGTAAGCGTTATAAAGGGATAATAGAGTAAAACTAGGCAAATTGTATTTCAGTGAATTTAGAATTCCAATAAAACGAGAGGTTCTTGTACAAAGTCAATATGATCGTTCCAACTCAATTTACTATTTAATACATTACTACTCCTGTATAAAAAATGTACAAATTCATAAGATTTCAAACGTGTTCCACGAATTTTCAAAATCATATCATCAGTGCCATGTTACGCACCTTCGCGTTTAAAAAAAAAAATAACATATTGAGTTTATTTATATTCAAAGTGAGTTTATTTCTCTTAAACCAATTATAAATATTTGAGCAAGATTTTTATTTCAAAATATTCAAGTAAAATATTTATACCAGTAATATGAAAGGCAAGGAGCGACGTACCATGTGCATACACATCAAAAAGAGATTCATAGCAACAGTTTACAAAGTAGTTTATACAGAGCGTATAAAAAAGTTACATTTTTGAAAAAATTGTCTAAATTACATTTCAAAATATATGGAAGATTTTTTTCATATTTATGGATGCCCAATAATCTCATCTATCAAGTGCAATCAACAAAACAATTTTTTATTCACGCTCGGCTGAACACTGATGATCTTTGTCTAGAGTGTGAAAAATGACTTGCGCCAAATTGAAAGAAGATGGAAAATTCAACCAGCAGTCCAAATAAGTGCTCCCATTCAAACAAATTGCTCTTTTGCTTAAAGCTTTGATTATGTTATGATTGTCTGAGATTTTTTTTTGTCAGCTTTATGGTAATTTTCATGATTTCATTTCTAAATCAATTGATGAGAATTAGAGTGTTTAATCACTCCAAGATCTTTAAAAAACAGTTTTCACAATACACGGACACATCAATACCATATTCCAGTTATTCATTAATGTGGTAGTGGTACCAAATTAATCAACATTCAAATCATTCATCCCATTAATCAATCAACTGATTGACCAAATAATCAATCAATCAATCAATCAATCAACCCATCAAAACATCAACGGATATATCAGTTAGTCAGTCATTGAGTCGTTCAATCAATCAGTGAATCCACCCAATAATCAATTAATCACTTTTCAGTCATTGAAATCAATCGGCTGGTTGAATAAATAGATTAACAAATAAATCAATGTTTCAAACATTGATCAGTCACTCAACCAGTCAGGCAATCGAGCAACTCTGACAATCAAGAACAATGTAATATCCATTTTGTTACATTTGAGTCAACATGAGATCATGCTTTCAAGTTTTTGTTGAAGCAATCTGCTCTTAATATCACTGGAGTGGTGCTTGGGGACTGGACTCTCTGTTTGATCGTGGGGTATCCATAAACATTCTGATCCGTAAGGGATGAAATTCAGTAGCTTTGATACTCCTTTTTTTCTGGGATTGCTTTTAGAGAATTTGAACTTACTTTGAAATCACTATTCATCAATTTATTGAAAGAAAAACTAAAGTAAACCAGTCATTGAGTGACTGGCATGTGGGTTCGATATGTCTGTGATGTTGTTAATCAACCTTCCATAACACAATGGAATTATGTAAAACGTGACAGAAAATCACCAGAAAATTCCTAAACTATCATAACATAATCAAAACTGTGACCAAAAGAGCAATTTGTTTGAATGAGAACACTTATTTGGACTGTTGGCTGAAATCTCCATCTTCTTTCAATTTGGCGCAAGTCCTTTTCACACCTTTTTTCACAAAGAGGGTCAGTGTTCAGCCAAGCGCGAGCAAAAATTTGTTTTGTTGATTGCACTTGATATATAGATGAGACTATTGGGCATTCATAAACATGAACAAATCTCGGAAACATTTTGAGATGTAAGTGTAACGGATTTTTTTTTAATACGCTCTTTATAAATAAAAAACAGCCAAGTTCCAGGAATGGATCCTTGAGGCACACTCGTACTATACTTAATGAAAAGACATCATCAACAGTAAATTGTTTTCGTCCTCATGTAGAGAAGATCTGAACCAGTTAAATGTACACCTTGAACGCCACAATACTGTGGGTTTTTTAAAGTAAAATTTCATGAGAAAGACAGTCGACAGATTTAGAGAGATCCATGAATACTGCTATCTTAACACATTTTTGCTACCATTGATTTCTTGAATAATTCTGTCCTGTATTTCTGTAAACGCCACTTTTGTTTAGAAATTTTGCCGGAATACATACTGACTGTGTTATGATAAGTCATATTGAAGCAGAAAATCATCAAGGCGAGTAAAATATATTTTGCTGATATTTAAGATAAACAAGGCAAGATAGATATCGGACGGTAATTTGTAACAATTCAGAGATCGTCTGTCTTCGAAAGAATTACATACGGTACTGAAAAGATTCAGCAATATAATGTAAGACATGTTCAACCACATTTTGATCATTATCATCAAAACCACTACTTTTTCCAGACTTCAATGCTTTTCCAATATGTAAAATTTCATCTGCTGTTTTTGGTTTCCAATATAGAATATTCGTAACAGGTTGATTCATATGAATACGAAATCCTTCATTGTTAGTTCCAGTCAAAAAAAATGATCAGTCAAATATATCAGGACTTGAAACTTTGGGCTAATTGCGTTTAAATGAACAATTGGAAATGTCATATGTCATCTACAAATCATATGGCATGTTGTGGGGGGATAACATTATCACTTTGCTATGTGCTTATTCATATCAACTGTTCAAGAATTGTAAATATCAATTTCCTGAATGAAAATTAGCGAAACTTCAAAATGTCATAACTTTCTTATTTTTCATCCGAATTTCATCAAATTTTTTGGGGTTAATTTTATTTTCTCCTTCTTTTCAGACCAACTTTCAACAGCACTGGAATTCCCCGTTAAGCTTATTCTCTTCTTGCTCCCATTCTATTTTTACGTTTGGGAATGTTTTGATTTGGCTATAAACAAAGAAAGTCTCTAAAGCGTCTCTTAAGATTATTTGCCTTATAGTAGGCCAGCCAAGACGATCTGTTTTTCTTTGGACGGCAAAATTTGTTAATGCTTTGTCTCCCAGCTGAAAGTCTTGCAAAAATACCGAGGTTTAGCGTACGGCCGGATGTCAAGCGCATTTTTGCCGAAAATGCCTTTTTTAGCTCGAAATGCGAAAGAATGTAAAAAATTACGATTTTTCACTTTTTGTAGAAATAGTAATGGTTGATAAGTACCTATCAAACTACAAATGTGTTATCTTCTATTTGAAGTTAAAAACCTGACTAATATACCTTCGAATGTAGAGTATTACACGCACATTATGGCGCAATGAAACATAAAACCGTGATTTACTCAAAATTCTACTTTGTGAAATCTACCAATATATTTCAAAGTTTTTTTCTACACTATCTAAATCAATTTAGTCAAAGGTATTTATTACTTGTGGTTGCGTGTTCGCTGATAGCGATCGTATGATACCCAACAAGGCGCAGTAAGTGCATGTTACCACAGCTTAAAGGACAAGTTCACCTTCATAAACATAAGGATTGAGAGAATGCAACAATTATGCAAATGGCAAAGTGAACATGTCATTCCCTCACAACTTGCCCTATAGTTTGTACATAAAATTGTAAAATTTCCAGTTTTTCATTCAAACACAATTATGCCCGAGGCTTAAATCCTGATATATCTAACTGATCACTATTCTGAAGTTATTCAACCGGAAAGAATATTATGTTTCAGACTTCAATTACAGAAACATTGAATTTTCATCATTTTTTGTACACGATCAATGGAAAATTGTGAAGCTATGACATGTTCAGCTCACTCATTTGCATATTCATAGTCACTGTGCAAGAACTGTTTTGCAGAAATTAGCAAAACTTCAAAATATAACTTCCTCATTTTCCATTCGTAACTCGTAAGATTTTACCTGTTTCGTCAGACTAACTTATTTTTGGACTGAATTTCCCCTTTAAGGAAAGGGTCATTCTTTAAATTAATGAAAAGGGCAATTCTTTTGCTATAATGTAGTTACGAGCAGAGCTGATGGAGAGAAGACGGTGTGGAGAGAACGAGAGTCTGTGGCAGGAGGTTTTGAAAAGAACTGTACAGAGAGATCGTGAAAAAAATTTGACGAGTGGACAGTTTGAGAAATAAGAAGAATTCTCTTGGTTTAAATTAGTCCTGAGCGGAACGGACATAGAGAAAGAGGTGGAGACAGCGAGATTATCGTAGAAAAAGGATTTTGAGGAAAAGAAAATGTATATAGGAGCGATGAAAGTTGGTAGCTGTATTCCCCACTCGAGTTCAAGTGAATGTGCCATCTCAAAGAGTTCCCTTTAGAAAATATAGAAAACAAACTTTAAACACTGTGTTGACGATTTGAGAATATAACGTAACATGGATATTTTAGACGACCAATTTCGAGAATTATATTGCAGGGAAGTCAACACAAAGGGAATGGTCATGATCATGAATATCGGCACACTCTATTGGCATGGCCCGTATACATGGGTGAACTGTGAATTAAGATATAATTGTTTATTTGTATGACTTGTGTATGGAAATGTTACTAAGAACTATTTCCGAGCTTGTGGTATTTCAACTTTCTTGGTTAAACAATTCACAGAATTCACGAAAGACAATGGGTCTGCAGCGACCAAAACCACCGCCAGAACAAGAGGTTTACAATGAGATGCCCGACTCCCCATCGCCACCTGACCTCGGGAGTAGCGAGAGAAGGTTATCGCCCTTGCTCATACAGACGAATACCACATCATCATCATCTTCAGAAGCAACGTTTCATCCACAAAACTCAACCAGATCAACCTCCACCCTACAGAGCGGCACAAACAGTAGCAAGGGGTTCTCCTCAGAACGGCGTTTCCATAGAAACGAACAGTGGTGACACGCCCTCCTCCAGCAAGGAGTGCGCTCTTCACCTAGCTCTGTCCTCCCTGGAGACTCAAGAGGATCCAGGGATGAGTTTTAGTGAAGATAGTCTCATTTCCAGTCCCCATCCCTCTTCTATTTCGTCGGGCTACGTAAGCTACCCACCGCCCGGCCAGAAGAGAGAGACTACAGCGAACCCAAGGAAGCCTGCTGTATCTCCTGCAGGCGACGGATATTACATCTTCAACGCCCTCACCAACAAACTACAAGCCGTAACGGTCAGTACGGTAGATAGCGACTGCGACGTTAAAGACGCAGTGGATAAACGCAAGGAGAGTGAAGTGACTCTAGAGAGTGGAACCTTTGATAACGAACTTTCTCCTTCGAAGCTGAGCAGGCCTCCGCGTTCGGTCCATCCGCTAGAGGCGAGTAGTTTTTATCCCCAACCTGATGTCGAACTGTGCAGCGGCGTAGATACCTACACCAAACTTTCCACTCCACTCTCTCCAAGGAAGAGATCCCAAACCGACCAATCCGGCGAACTGGGGGCGGACCAAGAGATGGTACATGGAATGCAGCAATCCCTCGACCAAATTGGACTTGTTGGTGTGGATTAAAAAAAAAAACATAAGAGCGTTTCATAGTGTTCTCTTTACAGTTTTCGTGAGAAAATGATATCTGATGAAGCATAGTTGAGCAGGTCGCCCTAATTAAGTGAATGAAGGTCTACCAAATGTCATCATCTGCCGTCATGTAGCTTGTCTGTTTTTAGGTAGATATTATGTTTCACCTTTACTAATCATACTCTTATGAGAGTATAAATATACATAAATTGCACTGCAGCAGATCAACAGAAGAGATACGGTGCAGTATGGGAGAATGTGGCAGGACTTTTGTAAACGGAAATTAGGTCCCCGAGTTAAGAAGTGGCGTTGCCTACCATGCCTACGGTCAACCAACCATGCCTACGGTCAACCAACCATCAGGGAGTCAGTACCTCCGTCTTTCACAGGCTTTGATGATACTTTTATATCTGTTGCCACGATTAATGACGTCAAATATTCGAATTCGATTTTGTTTTCGGTCAAACGATATGTATACAGATCAATGTAATTACATACAATTCAGAAGCATATGCATGTTATAAATGTGCGACTCTGCAGACCTAGTATAGACAGCAATACTCTGCTGATTGGAAGCTAAGCATAAGAGATGGACTGTCCACTCTATGTATATAAAGGACCTGAGTCCCGTTTCATTAAACTTGTTAATATTAACATCTGTCACATTTCCATGACAAATTTGCTCTCAGCCAATCAGATGAAAGGATTTCAGTAGCTTATGACAACTATCGTAACTTGCTATTGATAACAAGTTTTATGACACGGGGCCCTGAATGTTGAACACATGGCACTTTCGCACATGACGTCTATGGGAATTTCTCGTCTCGTAGTAAATACAGTAGACAAACCCCGACAAGTCTAGGCCGGGGTTATTTTGATGTAGAAGTCATCATTATGTCCTCGTTAAATCGGCATCTCTGAATTTAAAGAAGACCCGTCCCCCGGATGATTTTCAGACTTTTACGTTTGAACAACTATAAACTAGCTATACTGAGCACAGAGTTTCAGAATTGATTGGGATGAGGAATAAGAATATTTCAAAATTCATAACATATCAAAATGAGCAAGGATGATGACATGGCAACCTCACCGTAACAATGCTTGAGTGGGGGCTCAAGGAAGCAGAACAAAAGAAAAAGGCATGCGTTGACTCTACACAGATGCATTTGTTAAGCAAGCGGTATTGTAATGAATTATATTGCTGCATTTCTGAAATATGTGAGCCTCTATGTCATCAACATTGTTCAGCGTAATTTGCTTAAGTTTTTTTTTCCAGAGTACTGGTTTATATGTTCAAGGACCACATTAAATTCTACAAATCTATATATGGAACTGTCGATTTATGTAGGCCTACTACATGATGTGAAATTATGAAAATTGTCTGGAATGCTCCCTTAGCTGCATATCCCTTTAAAGGGGAAGTCCATGCGATTTATGATTTTTACATCATGTAGTACATAAATCGACAGCTCCATGTATAGATTTGTGAAGTCAATTGTGGTGGCTGAGCAGAGAAACCAATATGCCAGTTTGGAGTTAGCTCATGGGCACATTAGTAAGAATGCCCTTCCTTTTTTCAGTCAGTTAGGGGCACTTAACTCCTTTTCAGAACAACATAATGCGTAAGCTTTACGTATTATTGGATTCATCAATCCTGTTCAAACAAAGAACGAACTTGCGTAGACCATGATTGTGACCAGAATGATTCTTTTTTTCTTTTTTTTTACCAGAATGATTCTTGTTATTTACACTTGGGAATGCATCCATTTCATCGTTTTGCAGTGAATGTATTAACAATCTCTTTCCATTGATATTGTCAAATAACACATTTGCTGTTAGGTGGATGAGCAGGATATTTGTTTAGGGCTATCTCGTTAGGTTTCTAAGTCTTAGTTAGTTCATATAATGTAGCTCATATAATGTAACTCCACTTTCTATGTATGAAATTAAATCATATATGTTAATTACACTATAACGTAAGGGGAAATGTATTCTACAAGCATTGCTTTCTTAAATTTCCACCTCATTTCCACCGCTGTCATACAATACTCTAAATGCTTTTCACGCTTATGTGTTTCGTGTATTGTACATGGCAATGTTAATTTATTATGATTGATTGATTGATTATGTGTTTCTCTTGAAAATGGAAAAAAAAAACGAAAAAAAAAATAAACGAAAGGATGGATAAAATTCTGATAGAGCAGACGCCAAGCTTTAAAGTGAAAGGAAATGGACTTTCCAAACGTATCTATGAAAATAAGTAAACACTCTGAAAAAAATGAAGGCATTACCAGATTAACGAAGCTTAAATGTTGCATTCTATAAGCACATTCTATGCATGTATGATTACTAGAATAACTTTCAGAGCAGTACCATCATCCTTTCAAAGGTTATTAGAGTTGAAAGTGAAGAATGTGTAAATTATTGGTTCTTAAGGAGTGAAAAGGGGCCTCGAAGGCATACTAAATCACAATATTCTACAAAATTAAGTTTCTAGCAAAGCTGTAAAAGCAAAAATGTTTCCATAATTGTTTTAATGATCCACAACTTTAGAATGGTATAGAACTTTTTTTCTGAGAAAATGATAAAAAACCACATGATCGAAGATTTAGGTTAACACTTCACCTATAGTTCATCTAGAGTTGTGCGACTTTTTGTTGATTTTATGATGTACTGTCACATATAGCAGATGTCTTCAACCACTTTAACCACTTTCTGACACAATTTTTTTTTTTTTTTTTTTTTTTTTGGGGGGGGGGAAGATTATGGAATATGGCAATGCAAAATTAGTCGGGTTGTCCGCGGACACAAATTGGCCTAGAATGGTATAATGCACATGCAACGAATTTATATTAAATTTTATGCCTTTAAATTCATTTACGAAGAACAGGTAAAATGAGTAAACCTTCTAACATTGTATGAATCAGGGAGTCATAATATCAGTGAGTTTGATACAGTGAAACAGCCGATCGATTTGCAAAATCGACTGCAAAATACAATTTCAGCTTTACAGCATGTCTCCTCCATTTCCTGCAACTTTAATTCTAATTCAATTTCATCTGCTTTTGTGATGCGTAGTATTGTTAATTTCACATATTTTTCTTTGTTGCTACATTGCAGTGGAATATGTCATTTTGTGTATGAAAATGTTTTGCATTGTTGGAAATGAAATAAATGAAATGAATAAAAATGAAATGAATTTGGGCCGAATTTTCAGTTTATGTTTTCCCTGTCCCAGTCCAAAGGGCATCGTTTCAGACTCAAACTACTCAAGTCATGATTCTTTCTCACCCCCCCCCCCCCCCCCCCTTTCCACGCTGGATCAAGGCGAACTTGTAAAGGCTTTTGTAGAATTTTAATTTTGTTATCAATGTTCGATGACGTGTTGTCACTTTATATAATACAATATTATCTCTGTCCGTACATGCTTTGTGTCGTATTTATATTGGTTTCGAGGGGAATGCATTAGTGATGACAAACTCTGCTTTTTAGCTTCCTAAATGTCATGTATCTATGTCTATAACAGCCTCAATTTATTTCGTTTACATTATATTTTCATTGATATGTTCACATGTATTTCGAACAGTTATGTGCTTTGCTTTTTCATGCTGTATGTTTTATATAGTGATACTCTGTGATGAAAATGAAATGAAATGAAATGAAATGAAATGAAATGAAATGAAATGAAATGAAATGAAATGAAATGAAATGAGATGCTTACACATCAAGAGACTACAGACGTCTTCGTTTTAGGTGTGGTTTTTTAACTTTTATGTCTATTTCGGGCATAACGGGAAGGGGCCTTCAGTATTCCTATAACAATAATATGCACTGACACTAGTACTACATTACATCTGACTGACATTTTCCTTCTTATTTTGGAAGTCCCCCTCCCCAGTTATAAGCGGCGTAAGTTAATATATATATATATATTTTTTTTTTTTTTTTTTAACAGGATCGGTCTATAGATGGTAAAAGACCTTATTATGGTTTCATTGCTCATTGGCTTATGCCCGAACTACACAGCATAATTATTTTGGCCTGTCTTTCACCTGTCTACGTCTCTGAGGAAAAGGGCTTTAAAGGTTATTTTTGATCATCGGGAGCAGTGAAAAATAATTATTCGAGATATCACATTTGATGCATTTGTGTAGGTCAGTTGTCTCACAAAACATCCTACCACATAAATTTTCTTTTTGCACTAAAGCCTAATATATAAGGAGATGATATCTCCTTATATAGTGATAATTGTAGTGATATCATCACTATTTTTTCCAATAAACCGTAACTGCAGACGATTTAGTCTAAAAGCATTGTTTTTTGTTATAACTATTGTTCACATTTTGTATATTTAACAATACTTAACATTGATTATACTGATTCAAATTTTTACATTGGTTGTTTTTATCCCTAACTCACATTTTAGAACTATTTTGAAGCACGAATGCTGAGTTTTTGTTTCATCTGCAAATGGTAAATTACTAGTATGCCTTTAAGTTGAAGTGATAGTAAAGTATTGGTTGAGATGATGATTCAGCTTTTAACTTTTTGCGATATACTAAGAAACCACTTCACGAAATGTTAAAGAGCATGCAATTCTTAGAGGAATTCAAAGTCTATTTGATGAAAGTCTGTTTTGAAAATGGCTGAGATATCCAAAAACAAAGTAAAACAAAGCGATCCTTACAAAAGTGGTTCCCACCCTTTGTTAGGATCGCTTAGTTTTGGATATCTCAGCCATTTCAAAACCAATTTTCACCATATAAACTTTAAATTCCTCTCTATACTCTTTCGTGATTTCATAAGACGTTTCTCATTTTCTCAAGAAATCATCATCAAAAAACGTTGGAAACCTGAAGCTCCATCTCAACCGAACATCTACCATCCCTTTAAGGTAAACAATACAAGTATATAGTTTATGGGAAGCTGTACGATGATTCATATCATCGGGTATTCTTTTGAATGCATCGTAACCATCGCTGTTTTCATTAATTGCCTATATATGGAGTCCCACAAAAAAAAAAAAGCCTGCTCACACACACAACACACACATAAAAGATACGTGATACGTAGCATTGTTAATTTCAAGTAATTTTTCTTTCTTAATACATTGTATTGATATTGTGTTTTTTGTGTATGAAAATGTTTTGTATTGTTGGAAATTAAATAGAAAAAAAAATCAAATGAAATGAAATGAACAGAAATCAGGATTTCATACATTCGCGGACGCACAAACGAGGCTTTTGTTGCTATCGCCCAACCAATCAATATGTCATGATATACGCAATCCTACGAGCCGTAGACAAAGAACGCTAACATGATATTCAAATGCATGGATACTTTACCATTGAACCGTGCTGTTGATTGCACCTGTTTCCATTGTAGAGAGAGAGAGAGAGAGAGAGAGAGAAAGATTTGGACATTCCGTGACCGTATCGCTTGATCAAGATAATAGTGCTTTGTTGGTTTTGTGATACTATGATTCTTTATACATGAACCTGTCTTGGGTAATCCTCTGTGACAATTACAGAAGAAAACTAAAATCGAATAGGCGTTAATTCAGGTTCATTCGTTTAAACACGCACGAACTAATATTTCATACTACGTGTCATAGAAGTTCCAACTCGGGTAAATGAGTCATGACTTTAGCCCAAACTTTTTGAAAATTCATAACTATTGACAGAAACCGTTCTGATTTTCTCAAGCTTCACTAATGTATTCTACTGTTGTTTCTGCATAGATAGGGATAGATTTTCCTTTAATGATTCACGGGAAGCACGTCTATATAAAATTGATTTTTTTTTTTTTAAATCAAGATTTTAAAAGAGGACTAATGTAGGGATATGTTCACACGCAAAAGTTTAACCCTATGTGTCGTTTCTATAAAAATGCGATGACAGTGAATCAGCCTTGGTAGATACCAATTATGTATGTCCAGTGCAATTAGACTCGAATTCTTACATATGAATGATCATGTACAAATGAGAGGAACTGTATGAAACTGTCCTTCAGATTACCTAAATAGCCACTTACTGGCTATATACTTTCAAAGTGGAAGTTGACTTTCATCACATAAAAGACTACTAGTACCTTGCTTTGAATTGCTTTCTAAAGCATGTGGAAACACTATACCTTTCGAAAAGTGAAAGTAGTATGCTCTTAGTGCTAAGCTAAATTTGGCCTCGTGTGCGTAGTACACCGGTCAAACCATATCGCAGGCATGAAACAAAGAATTCTCTCCCTCTCCCTGCCTCTCTCTCTCTCTCTCTCTCTCTCTCTCTCTCTCTCTCTCACACACACACACACACACACACACACACACACACATACACACTTTCCCTTGTTCTCGGTTATTTCTTCTTTATTTCGTATGTGTACATGCATTTCAAGAACGTTCTTCCACCGGACAACCTGATATACAGACACAATGGAGGTTTAGTTCTCCGAACAAAAGTAACCGGGCATAAGAAAGGGAGAACAAAGGAGGAAACCATGAGGATACAGGTACACGTACTATCAAGCACAACGACCTTGAGACATTCTACTTGAATAGAGTAAATATCAAAATATCGATCAAGGATGCCAACTGTGAAAAGAATAATGATAGCAGCATGCCTTGTAATGATAATCTGAATAATTTAGCAAAAGTATCCAAAAATCAGATCGTTGATATGTTTTCTTTTATGTCCATACTAAACAAAGAGCGTGGGTTTATCAGCTGAAATGAGAGGAAAACAATAATAAACAAATATTAGATGTATCCTAGAATCAAAAGCTGCGTCTTTTGGAAATCCCAGATTTTCCTGAAGTGTTATAGAAATAAATAAAGTGGGGAACAATTACCGAGGCATGACTTTGGGACATAATCGACCTCGATACAAAGAGACGAACCATCCTTCTCTAAACGCCATGCTTATAGTAATGGTAATATGAGTAATTTAGGAGAAGTACAAAAAAAGAATCAGATTTGTGTGTGTGTGTTTTTGTTGTTTCTATACTTCAAAAAGAATGTGTGTTTATTAGCTGAAATGAGGTGAAAACAAGGAGGTATAAGATATGATTATCATAGAATTAAAAGTTACATCTTTGGGAAATACCAGAATTTCCTGAAGTGTTATAGAAATAAAGTTGGGAAAAATTACCGAGACATAACTTTGAGACATCATCAACATCGACAGAGAAGCGAGAGCCATTCTGGCCTGAACGCCAATGGAAGTATGGAGTCCAAAAAATACGTGAGTATATAATTTTGCGGTGTTCTTACTTTACGAAACATCATATTCCTCGACTTCTCTGGAGTGATACTGAAAATTATGACTCCATTAAAGCAAAAGCGCGGTACACTAGAATCCTCCAGGGTGGGAAATAGCCATAAACTTTTTTGAAAGGACAATATAATGGTGTTTTTTTTTTTCATATCGTCGCCGTGGTTTTACATTGCGAATTCAACCACTCGCGAAATGTCCGAATGGACAGGTTCTGTAATGCATTTAGATTTTATGCATGCTTTGTTCATAAATGTTACTACAAAGCTAGCATGAGACTTGCCCACCTAGCAACAACTTTTACTTATGGAACTTAAAGGGAGGGGGCAGTTGAATAAAATGACTAGTTACTACGCTGCGTTACAGGAAAAGAAACATTCATAAATTGTAATTGTCTATATAAACTGTCTATATGCGTAATTGGGTACTTTACTCGCAAACTGGCGTACAGTATACCGATCAGAACAAAAAAATCATTTTTGTTTTTCGAGGCATTTTTGTTGTTGTTGTTGTTGTTGTTATCTGTTTTCCCCTTCTTTCTCTTCGTGACTTCGTTCGGGGGTGCCAAACACTTTCAGATTGAGCAAGTAGATACTAATTTGATAGCATACTTGAGATGAAGCTGAGAGCTGATATGTGATAGCGACGTAAGGATTTGGTCTTCCCATGATAGTCTCCTTGGAAGATACTAGCAGCGGATTGATGTGGTTCCTTAACGCCCATGCTGTGCTATATTCAATTCAATTCAATTCACGTCAATTCAGTTCAATTCAATTCAATTCAATTTAATTATTTATTGTCACGAGTACTTCACTTTTTTTTTCTCATGCACGCCAAAAACTCCATAGGCATTCATATATGCGTGTCGTTCTGGAACTCTGGAAAAATGATTTGTCTCATGTGCAGATAAGTACAGTGAGTTATCATTGTAACACCCACGCGTAAACCCTCAAAAGGAACCCATGGACTGTGATGCAACACGGCTGCTCCTCAGACAGAATCCATACACTTGATTGCATAATAATCAAGCTTTGTTTTGTTTCCCTTTCGATGGATTTGCACGCAACACCACTCTTCGTTATTGTTCCAAAAGATAAGCAATTTCAGTTCTGATATAGTCGACCCAAGTGCAGTAACAATAAATAAAACGGGTTCACTCTTCTGTTGTAAGCACAGCACACTCTTGGTTTTCATATAAATGAACCAAATGTGTATAAGCCGCCTTCTAACGTGTAAGCATACTGTTATGTGTTCCACTTTTATAGCCAAAATAGGACGTAATTTCCCTCACCTTTTTTTTTGAATCGCCCATGAAGTCTGCATTCCCATATGGCCTATATTTTATCTTTACCTTTTTATTAGGTCCTAAAATCTTTGATGTTTAAATAAGATTGAAATAACAGTAGATCATTGCATCGTTGCTGTAAGCCAGTAGTGAAAACTTTCATAAGCATGATAAGGGAGAAGAGCATATACATCAAAGTCAGTCAGTTGACTAAACATAAGTTTGTAAATCATTTCTGTTCACAAAACGTGAAGTTGTGAGGTGATGACATCATCATTAAATTCATTTTGCATAATGTGTTTGGAGTAGTAACCTGATAACATGGGGGTGATAAAATAACATTACTGTCATATTCCCTGTTCTGTCCAATATCACAAAAACCAGAGAGGTGAGACAACTTCTACGGTTCAGTTTGCTTCGTTTAATCTCACATAGCCTTCATTGCAATAGAATACGATTAATTTTGTTGGTCTTAACGTACATAGCACATTTAATTAGCCTAAACTCATCACACAACGAACTGATTTACGCTTTATAACATCACATTCTCAATATAGCTTCAGAATTAACTGGAGAGATAGGATATCTTCGTTATCTTTTTTTCAGCTTATGTCTCCCCCACATTTACCATATACTTTTGTCAATTCTTAAACATGTCAGCGATGCAAACTGCAAGGGCGATGGTAAGGTGCTACACACTATTACTGTCCTCATAATAAAGTAAACCTCGCATAAATCAAATCAGTATAGGGACTGAAGAATGTGGTTCTACTAGAAAAACAGGAAATACATACGGAAAATCGAGACTTGTTTTTTCCTCCAAGTTAAGCGATATTCGGCTAATCCGATGTCGAGTTATAATAGGTATAACTGTATATTCATGTACGACATGTACAGTAATATTGTTACGAATCCTGTTGAGACATTATTCACGATATAGCATTTACATCATATGTTCCGTATATTCCATTTTTATTCCATTTTTATTCATTCATCTTTATGTATTGTATCGATTTACATTTGAATTAATGTTGAAAGTAAACTGAGGCTCTATATCATGTCTGCTTCTCGTCCTCGCTCTATCCTTGTTCTTTTCGTCCTTGCTCGACGATCGGCCTCTGTCATCGTGCCATCCTTGCTACTTTACTTTCTCCTGCTTCTCGTTTTCTGCTGACTATTATTTCTCCCCCACGCTTTCTTTTCATTTCTGCTCGCTTGCACTTTCGTCTCACCTTCCCTCGAGATTTCTCTGACTCTGCAACTTCCGCGTCCGCGAGCAGTGGCCTCGTGTCGTAAAAAAAGCAAGGACGCCGCATGCGACCTCGCTCTTACGTAACGAAAGGACGCGTCAGCATGCGACCTCGCTCTTACGTAACGAAAGGACGCGTCCGTATGCGACCCCAGCTAAGGACAGGGTCGCGTGAGGACAGGGACACGTAAGGCCACGCCCTCGTCCTCATAATGATGGACGGCGACAGCTGGCCGTAAGGTCAGATTGCTCTCTCCCAGCAAGGCCACTCTCGCGGCCGCTAACAGGTGACCTCAGTATATATAGACTTGTTTATGCCTAGTTGAGGGGTCTTTTCGTTTAGGAGTTTCAGCATGTAGATCAATAAGTTTTGTTCGTTGTAATGTTCGTGGTGGAAATAACTTTCTTCACAAATAAATTGGACAAACTCCATATGATGCCTCCTGTGGTCTTTGTGACTTGTGACTCTAATACTTCTTGTTCCGCAATACCTTACAATTAATTACATAATTTCCAGTACACTGGCTAAACCGTAGGCACGCTTACTAACCACATAACGGATTTTGAGGAGAGTAAGCGAGTAAAGGAAGCCAAGTATCCTCAGCTTACCAATCGCCCTCTCCATACCAAAATTTCGTTACACTGGTGGCAGCGGTGGGATTCCTTGAACTTCAACACGTGCCTCTATTAACTTTCAATTTTAAATCAAATTTCTGAGACTCGAACTATGGCTCGGAGGAAACTTAGGAAAGCGGAGATGGAGCAGGAAATCAAGCGTCTCGAGAGCGAGTTGGAAGAAGCCAACAAACACCTACCGCACGACTACGAACACGAGTTCGAACACGACCGGCATCACGCCAGAGAGACAGACAAGCAAGGGACCCGGGCGGCTTCCACTCGTGTGACTGTTAGCCTCCCCCCGCAAGAACATTACGATGGACAAGGCAGACCGTGGGAGGGTTTCATCTTCTCGTTTCGCAGCCTAGCTCAAGCATGTCAGTGGGACGAGAGGGAACAGCGTTTTCGCCTGTTAGCGTGTCTTCGCGGAGACGCTGCGGACTTTGCATTTCAACAGCTGAGCGCGGAGGTAGTCAACGACCTCGACAAGCTCATCGCAGCACTGGAGAGCCGGTTCGCTGCACGAAAGACCCCAACGGCTTTTGTTTCGCAACTCGAATCACGTCGGCTTGGGCCAAAAGAGACAATTTCCGATTACGCGGCTGACATCCGACGGCTGACAACCTTTGGCTATCCAACCGCGGATGCTGCGACCATGGAGATGATTGCCACACGGCACTTTTTGCGAGGGCTAGGGGACAACTCAATGTCGATGACGATTGGTATGCAGGAGCCAACGACTCTGCAGGAGGCTAGGGATATAGCCGAAAGATACCACCACCTGCGGGAGGAGGCCGTCAGAAACACATCTCGCGGTGGAATACGTTCAGTGTCGTCATCGGGGTCGACATCGGTCTCGGAGGAGAAATTAGTTAACCTAATGTCGACCCTCGAGACCCGAATCACGCAGCTATCTGAGGAAATACGAACCCAATTTCGACAAGGAAATAATGACTCCCGCCAATACCAGGGACAGCCCCGTGATCGACCTCGGCCTCGATCGACTCCTCTCCGCTGCTATGAATGTCAAGAGCTAGGGCATTTCGCTAGAAATTGCCCCTATCGACGGTACTCTCCACGAGACAACATGCCCCAACAATTCAACCCCGCTCCTTCTCCGTCGAATATCACCACTCAGGGGCAAGGAATGCCGCAGTGGATGTCGCAGCCGCCACCGTCATCGTCAATACCTCCGCATCACCAACAGTTCCTGCATCAGCAATCGCATGGCCCACCCCAAGTTCCCCGGCAGGCACGCCAGCAGCAGTCGTCAAGTGGCCAACCAGCCAGCATGGATCGCTCATCGGGAAACTGATGTCGGGCGGCTTCGTCGACCAGGGCCCCGCCCGAACTAGTGAAAACGCACCTAGGATTATACGTGTTAATGAAAGTACAGGAATAACTGCCTACATTAATGCAGATGTTAATGGTGTTGTGTGCAAATTGTTGGTCGATTCCGGAGCGGCAGTAACGATTATTTCAAGGAAAATTTATGAACAAATGCCGGAAGATTCCCGCCCAGATTTGCGTCCCCCATCCGAACATATCCAGCTGCAGGCCGCGGATGAGGGGCTGCTGACAGTACACGGAATAATAAAAGTAAGTGTAAATATCAAAAGGGACCAGTTTACCTGGGATGCATATGTAGTTGATGTGTATGATGATGGCCTGTTGGGCTTCGACTTTTTGCATCATTTTGACTGTGTGTTGGAAGCTCGTCATGGACTTCGAATTAATGACCGTTTGTACCCAATAGAACTCACAAATGACAGTGGTAATCATGCTGTATATGTTAAACATGCCGTGACAATTCCCCCCAAATCAGAGTTCATTGTCCCGGGGGTTATCGATGAATTACATCGTTTTCAAATGTCGCTAGCGATAATTGAGCCCATTCCGAAGGCAAGTGATAGACACAACCTCAATGTCGCGACATGCCTAGTGGATGTTACCCGGGATGACATCGATATTCCCATACGTGTCGTTAATTTGACGGACAACGAAATTAATTTGCACGAGGGCACGCGGATAGCCACCGCGGATAGCATTGATGAATTTCATGAATTTTATGATCGTGAGGACAGTACCCAGAGACGCGTTAATGTTGGTATTAGTAATGTGAAAACGAGTACAGCTCTAAATAGTGAAAGCACGACGAGCGAATGGTCGGATGATTTATTGAGTTTATACGACCGTTCGTGTGAACATGTTGATTTGCATGACAAAGACAAACTTTTCAAATTGTTTGAGAAGCACAAATCAATATTTGCAAATTCACCTACGGATCTCGGACGTACTTCTATCGTTCAACATTCCATTGACACAGGGGACGCCAAGCCCATAAAGCAGCGTCCGCGACGTCCACCTCGTGCCTTCGTGGACGAAGAAGACAAAATAATTGAAACTCAACTAAAGGCTGGCATCATTAAGGAGTCAACCAGTGCCTGGTCGAGCCCTTTGGTATACGTCAAAAAGCGCGATGGGACAACACGGCCTTGTGTCGACTACCGAAAGCTAAATGAAGTTACCCGGAAGGATGCCTACCCCCTCCCCCGGATTGAGGACTGTCTTGATTGCTTGGGCGGCGCCAAAATATTTTCAACCCTCGATCTTCAATCCGGGTACTGGCAGGTCGAGATAAAGGAGGAAGACAGGCCAAAAACTGCATTCAGTACCCGGAGTGGCCATTATGAATATGTAACTATGCCTTTTGGTCTATGTAATGCCCCCAGCACCTTTGAGCGGGCTATGGAGCTCGTTATGAAGGGACTCCAGTGGCGTACCCTAATTCTCTATTTGGACGACATAATTGTGATGAGCTCAACATTTGAGGAACACATTCAGCGTTTGGATGAAGTACTTTGTCGCCTTGGAAATGCCGGCCTTAAACTAAAACCAAGCAAGTGTCACATGTTTCGATCCGAAGTCGCGTACCTGGGCCACATCGTGAGCGAGGTCGGCATCAAGCCTGACCCCGAAAAGGTTGATCGGCTACGAATCTGGCCTACACCAGCATCAGTGAGTGAAGTAAGATCTTTCCTAGGACTGTGTTCTTATTACCGCCGATTCATTCGTGGATTCGCGACAATCGCCGCTCCCCTGAACAAGCTGTTGGAAAAATCAAGCGAATTTGAATGGAATGATAGATGCGAAGATGCATTTAATCAATTGAAAATTGCGCTCACGAGTGACAGCGTCATGGCTTATCCGAATGATCACGGGGCATACATTCTTGATACGGATGCCTCAGCATCAGGAATTGGCGCCGTGTTGTCGCAAATACAATGGGACGACATCGCCCAGTGTGAGGTAGAACGCCCAATCGCCTTCGCTAGCCGGTCGTTAACGAAGACGCAACGGAGATACTGCACGACGCGTCGCGAACTTCTAGCAGTCGTCTCATTTGTGCGCCATTTCCGCCATTATCTTTTAGGAAGGAAATTTCTCATTCGAACGGATCATTCATCCCTTCGATGGATAATGTCTTTTCGTGAACCTACCGACCAGATGGCCCGCTGGCTAGAGATTTTGTCGCAATTCAATTTCGATATCGAACATCGAGAAGGAAAGAGGCATAATAACGCGGACGCAATGTCACGACTACCATGTGTCCCGGATAGCTGCGACTGTTACGACAGGGACAGCATATTGGAGGAGCTCCCTTGCGGTGGATGTTCCGTGTGTCGAAAACGGCATATCGCGTGGTCGGATTTCTTCGAAGAAGACGACGTCGTCCCTCTTTCTGTGAATAATGTTCGATCGTCGTCTAAAATTTCTCATGGTATTAATGCTGTGGAGCCGCCATCTATCACTATTGACCTATCGTGTTTGGATAATGTAAATGCCGATAACTGTGATAACCACCAAACGGGGTTGCTGTTTGATGTCGGGACATTTATGTGGATTATATCGTGTCTCGTTGTCGTGATCGGATGTTGTATTTCGCATTGTGATTTGTTTATTATAATGTGCTATCTCTTTGGATTACTTGTAGTTAGCGCTATGGGATCGTGTATTGTGTATTCAATCTGTGATGTGAGAGAGTTTGTGAAAAAGATCCGATGGCCCCCACCCATTAGGTTTTCGGAGTTCGTATCTCGAGTCGGAAGGATTCGTCGTCACCACGCAGCCGACGTTGCTGAAGCTGATAACCTGCCCTGCACCTCTGACACAGGTGCCCTAGCCGGTACTGTTTCCGGGCAGCAGGGAGTCGTATTCAACAATGTAAGCCGCGAGGAGTTGATCGCTATGCAACGGGACGACCCCGACATTGGGGTCGTCGTCGACTGGCTTTTGAAATCACAAGAAAGACCCGACCGTGGACTTGTACATAATAAGAGTCCAGCAGTTCGGAATTTGTGGCTATCATGGACGCAGCTGACCATCATTGATGGATTACTATATAAGCGTCACGATACGAATAGCAAATTGACGTCGACATTACAGTTTGTGGTTCCCGCCGAACTTCGAGACGACGTTGTTAGGTCTAATCATGCTGCGGTGATGTCAGGTCATCTCGGGGTTAAGAAAACCTATAGCCGCATCCAAAGAAGTTTTTATTGGTATAATATGAAACAACATGTGCGTTTGTTTATTGCTAACTGTGCTAAATGTGGGGCGCGAAAGCGTCCAACAACGAAACCGAAGGCGCCTCTCACTGAGTACATTTCGGGAGCGCCAATGGACAGAGTGGCGATTGACATTATGGGGCCGTTCCCGACTAGCATTAAAGGGAATAAGTATGTCCTTGTAATCGGAGATACATTCACAAAGTGGATCGAGGCATATGGCATTCCGGACCAATCAGCCCGAACTGTAGCCGACGTGGTCGTACGCGAGTTCGTCTCACGGTTTGGAACGCCTTTCGAGATCCACTCCGACCAGGGCAAGACATTTGAGTCACATTTATTTCAGGACGTATGCAAATTGCTTGAAATAAATAAAACAAGAACTACCCCTTATCACCCGTCTGCCAACGGAATGATAGAGCGTTTTAATCAAACTCTCGCGAATATGATTGCATCATTTGTGGATAAACGACAGTTAAATTGGGACGAAAACTTAACACTTCTTACTGCGGCTTATCGTAGCAGCATCCATGAAAGTACGGGGTTTTCCCCCAATTTTCTCATGTTGGGACGTGAGGTGCGAACGCCAATTGAGACTGCACTAGGCATTGATCGGCCGGATGCCGAACACGGCAACTATGACGACTTCGCGGTCGACCTCGTAACGACCATGGGGGAGGCAAGCCGCCTGGCCCGAGAACACCTATCGGCGACTTCGGCCAGGCAGAAGCGAGATTACGATGCCAGGCTTTCAGTTAATACCTACAGTGTTGGAGACTTTGTCTACTATCTAGACACTACGAGACAAAAAGGGTTTTCCCCGAAGTTAAAAGCCGCGAACTGGATTGGGCCTTGTGTGGTAACGCGGAAATTCAGCGATATCATCTTCGAAATTCAGTCCCAACCTAAAGGAAAGCGGAAAGTGTTACACCATGACAGGTTAAAGCCATTCGTAAGCACAACCATTCCCTCTTGGGCGCGGGAACTGTCCCGAAAAGTTGTTGTCGGCCTTTCCCTAAACAATAAACGACAGGCTGGAACACAAACTAGCATCAAGGACGCTCTTCCTCCTCGCCGATCAGCTCGCGCCTCAAGGATGCCAAATCGTCTCAAATTGTAACCCCCCCCCCCCAGATTTGCTGAAGACTGCGTTTTCTCGGCTGGATGGGGGCAATAAACTTCCTTCACTGAATTCATGTTGCCTCCCTGATGTTTCATCATTTGAAACGGGACCCTAATATCGCGAACATTGTGTACAACCATCTGATTTTTCTTCTCCCTCTCTGTTAATTCGAAATTACCAAATTGTCATGGCGTGACGCAATTATTGCCTCCTTTTGGACAATGAACTAAGTGTGACCAAAAGGGACACTGAAAAGAAAATGTACGTGTATGGTGTTCAATTCATTTATTTGGAATCATGCTTTGATGAAGTATATACTTTTCTGTCGCTTGTAAATCGATAGGCACTACTTTCCTTGGAGTTTTAATTTACCTTTGTGTCCAATATGGCGCACTCTCGTGTCTCTCTGATGACATGTGTGATGCGTTCGGAAACTCACGATGTATGGATTTATATTCAATTATGACATACTAGAACTTTCTACTGTATTTTTCTCTCGTTTTCTTCCTCTTCTCTCTGTTTTTCCTTCTTCCTCTCTTCTTACTTCCTTTATTTCGTTGCATACTTTGTTTGAATTATGCGCATTATACTTTTTGTTTCTCAGTCATGAAGTTTCAATTTATCATGCAGTTATTTTTGTTTTAGACAAAATATGCCATTAAGTATTTGCTGTGAAGTTTTATCGTTTATACATTTTCATGATCATTACTTGTACAGATTTTTTTTTTCTCCTTTCGTGCATTCGTTCCTTTAATTATGGTAGCGTCATTGCTCGCTCTTGAATTTCTTATATCCATCTACTTCTTTCTTTTGTTTTCTTTCTATCTGGCCTGTCACACCCCTGGTCTTTTACTCACTGGTTCCTTCGTCTGGCTTTTCTCCTGTTTACACTCTCCGTCGTTTCACTTCTTCACTTCTCCGTCTTTTTCTTGTAATTCATCGTCGATCTTTTCTGTGGAGTACCTCGGGCTTCTCGATTTCTTTCATTTCTTTGTTTTGTTGTTGTCTTTTCCACTGGTGCTTTCTGTGCATACATTTTGATTTAATTTGTTTTGATTTGATTTTATTTTATTCGCGCATTTTGAATCACGAACAAGGTCATGATATTGTTTGTGTATATTATGTTTCTGCATTTGGGAAACACTCATTTTTTTCGCGTCATTCTTTTGAAAGTGTTAATTTTCGTTGTTTGGGATACGATTGTTTTTTTTTAACCTTAACAAAAAAAGAAAATCTTCCTCCTAAAAAAAAAAAAAAAAAAAAAAAAAAAAAAAGAGAAGAGAATGTTACGAACAACTCGGCCATGGGGCTCATTTTGGATACTAATCCTCTCCTGGCCGGGGGTCTATCGGCCAACTGGAGCGCATTTATCTTGTTATTTTAGTGCGTGTTACGTAAGGAAGAATGTATCCTTGAGTGTAGTATTTCTCAAATCTTGTCGGTGAGCACCTGTAGTAATTCATTCCTTCGCCTTCGTAACTCTTCCGATGTAAATACCACTTTGTAAATAGCTGGATTTGTTTCGTAGGTTCGTTTTTTTTTCTCGAGCTTTGTGCACAATGATGGTCTTGTTCAGTCCAGTCACGTGCTCTTGTCATGACGATTGTTTGATTTGCCGCAACGTGGTGATTTTCATGCTATTTTTTTTATGCGTTGTTAGTACATACAGTAAGCCTGTTATCAAAGTTGCTTTAAGTTATTAATTAGAATCGATTTTCCCATATTACTTTTGTGCCCATCTGGTTCTCCTACTTTGTCTCCCTTGCCTTCCCTTATCTACTCGTCTTTACATCCTCACTGTCGGCACCTATCTTGGTTCGCTCTCGAGATTTCATTTTGACTATTTGGGTTTTATTTAGCTCCCCATTTCCTCATTATTTTCTCCTCTTTCGACTTCTCCAAGTTCTCTTTCATCCTGCTAAATGCATTTATTCCATCTCTATCACTGCGATGTATATAGTGTATATAGGAGTTCCTTTCGTTTGAATTTTCTTGCAACGTCATTGCTGAGGGCAGCAATATTTTCGAAGGAGGGGGATGGTGTTACGAATCCTGTTGAGACATTATTCACGATATAGCATTTACATCATATGTTCCGTATATTCCATTTTTATTCCATTTTTATTCATTCATCTTTATGTATTGTATCGATTTACATTTGAATTAATGTTGAAAGTAAACTGAGGCTCTATATCATGTCTGCTTCTCGTCCTCGCTCTATCCTTGTTCTTTTCGTCCTTGCTCGACGATCGGCCTCTGTCATCGTGCCATCCTTGCTACTTTACTTTCTCCTGCTTCTCGTTTTCTGCTGACTATTATTTCTCCCCCACGCTTTCTTTTCATTTCTGCTCGCTTGCACTTTCGTCTCACCTTCCCTCGAGATTTCTCTGACTCTGCAACTTCCGCGTCCGCGAGCAGTGGCCTCGTGTCGTAAAAAAAGCAAGGACGCCGCATGCGACCTCGCTCTTACGTAACGAAAGGACGCGTCAGCATGCGACCTCGCTCTTACGTAACGAAAGGACGCGTCCGTATGCGACCCCAGCTAAGGACAGGGTCGCGTGAGGACAGGGACACGTAAGGCCACGCCCTCGTCCTCATAATGATGGACGGCGACAGCTGGCCGTAAGGTCAGATTGCTCTCTCCCAGCAAGGCCACTCTCGCGGCCGCTAACAGGTGACCTCAGTATATATAGACTTGTTTATGCCTAGTTGAGGGGTCTTTTCGTTTAGGAGTTTCAGCATGTAGATCAATAAGTTTTGTTCGTTGTAATGTTCGTGGTGGAAATAACTTTCTTCACAAATAAATTGGACAAACTCCATATGATGCCTCCTGTGGTCTTTGTGACTTGTGACTCTAATACTTCTTGTTCCGCAATACCTTACAATTAATTACATAATTTCCAGTACACTGGCTAAACCGTAGGCACGCTTACTAACCACATAACGGATTTTGAGGAGAGTAAGCGAGTAAAGGAAGCCAAGTATCCTCAGCTTACCAATCGCCCTCTCCATACCAAAATTTCGTTACAATATTAACATGCCTGTAAACAATGAAATACAGCAGCAGCTCAATCACTGCTGGTCACGCCTTTTTTTCTTTTTCTTTTTCTTTTTTTTTTTTTGCTGAAAAACCATGAGAACAAAGAGACGCATAGCGGTGGAAAATCTGTGATCACCTGATATTACTTTAAGCTGAATATTCTCGATGCAGTTTGCGTTTTGGGGTTTTCCTGCACTAACTCGCAGACGAGACACATGCGTATCGTTAGATCCAACAAACTTTGTTTGGGTCAAGTGCGTGTATCTCTCGCTTTCCTCTTAAGGACCGGAGGCCTTCCCCATCACACGATATGAATACATGCATCTTTTTTTTTCTCTCCAGCGTTTCAGTTTAGCTCCTTTCGAGTGAGCCAAATTTACCCCAGATGAAAATTTGAAGTGTCCTTTGTTGGGTGAAAGGACAGCAGCTATAGGTAGAATAAACAAAATAATTGTCCTTCCCTGGCGAGGGTATGATACCTGTAAGTCTCGATCTTGTCTTTTGAGATGAGTTTGCAATCATTTGAGTGTTTGTTTTTTCTATTAATTTCATTTCATCATTTATTAAATACGCTATATACATAATCTACACAGTCAAGTTGTAAAGAAAACATTAAGAATGATGTGGATCAGCGGGAAGCACTTGAAAACATTTTCAAAATCGTCCACGTCATAACACTACAAGGCAGAGCATTGAAATACAATGCTTATCAACAAAGGGTGACACTTCCATCAATCACAGGCAGGCATATACACACGAAACGAGACGCTTTCATGATGCACACGTGCTATGTAGATCTATTAGGAGTATGGTAAATCGTGAGTAGATCCTGGAGAGAAGTGCAATACCAGGTTCTGTAAGCTCCACCCCATGTTTTTTCTTTTTTTTTTTACTTTTAAAATTTGTACATGTGTTAAAATGACTTATGATTATCAAATCAGTTGTACAATAACTCCTGTCAACTCGTAATGATGTCTTTGTCACTGTAGACAAGAGATAAGTAAGATATCATACATGTGTTTGAGATAAAACTTTAAATACAGGTAAAGACGACAAACTACACGAGATGGTATGATATATGAACGTTTGTAGCTTCCCTTATTTCCTTCACTTGAATAATTTTATTCAAACCATTGCAAATGGTGTGGGTTTTTTTTTCTTTTGAATTTGGTACATTCATTTCATCGTTTAGAGCACAAAGTCTAGTAATTTGGATTTTCATTTCATCGATCATTGTGCAATTTTTTTTTTTTTGTTCGCGCATCCCCTTGTCTGTACCAGTATTATGTATACAGCTCATCTTTTACGAGAAGGGACGGCGAATATTGATTACCATCAAGACATACCTTCCTTAGAAAGTGGCTAGCCATGCAATGACACATAAGCATCAATATCGTCATTCTATGATCTGTGAGGCAGATCAACTTTGACACATACTTCAAAATATTTTTGAGTGTCGGCATCAAACATGGGATCAAAGGGGATAAGACTGTTGTGACTCCATCAATTCAATTCAATCATAGTTTATTTCCAATCAACGACGATCATTAACATAGTACAAAGTATACATATCATGAAATGAAATTATCCAAACGTTTACAAAAGATTCATGTAGTATATGAAATAAATTATACATAACAACATAATGTACAATAATTACGAGGAACAATGCATGTATACTTCGTGAGCGTTCGGAAAATAACTTCAATCATAGAAAATAGCGAGCCACATCTATTGAACCACCTGGTTCTTATCAAATTGCTATTCCATTGTATGCTCTGTCCAAGCAAGGAGGTTACATAGATGGAGTAACAACAATTTTATTCCCTTTGATCCCATGTTTAATGCCGCCACTATTTGCAGTATGATTTGCGACACTGGAGCTGCCCCATAGATAGGAAGACCGATGATTCATGTGTCATATTACGCCACGACTAGTCACTCTCTATTAAGGAAGATGTATGTTTTTATGATGGTATTTACTTTTCGTCGTCCCTTCGTATAAAACACGAGTGGCACATACAGGTACAGACATGGGTATGGGTGAGTAAAGATTGTGCCAAAACTGAAGAAATAAACTAAAAATTACTCAACTTTACATGACTGTACACCAATCAAACATACACATGAATAAAGAACTATACTTGAAGATTATGCCATATCAGTTTTATTTGTCAGAATGATCGGAAATATGATAAAATGCGAGAGCATATACAATTTCAAATGTTTCCGTGACATACAACTCAGATTTACACTTTTGCCTGTGTTTCTAGACAGGATTTACTTTTGTTTCATATGCTCTATCATTAAGTGAAATTTCATTTCATGCAACTGATAGACAAATTGCCCTACATCGACGTATTTCATGAATTTGAATGAATTTGAATTTCATTTTATTTCATGAATTAACAAGCAAATATAGCCGACGTTATGTTAGCGTTCAAAATGAATCTTCAGAGTGCTCAGAAAAAAGGCGGCATCGAACCCCGATCATCAAAGACACAGACGCACCTGTAGAATTCCTTTGTGCATCAATGGAGAACTGACAGTTGTTTGAATAATCAGTTATACGGATCTCCATTGCTTAAACCTTAATTGGTCCAAGTAGGTACACCTCCTTTCTCTGACCAACATGGATTTTACCCTGTTCTATCGTGTTGTCTTATATGTTTTGTGAAGAGTAAGGATTATAAACGGATTTTTCTTTACATAAATTTGGGACACTGACCTATGTTAACTCTTGAACATCATTCAATAGTGTGACACCTCAAACTAATAAACCTCTTTATAAATCAATTCAAGTTGCGCTATGCTTTTAAGACAAGTCCCTGGATTTTATTGAATCATGGAGCCACTTCATATAGCTCCATTATTAAACTTCGGTTGTAAAGCAGACTAGTTGGTGGGTGGAGTCAGAAAGCCAACTTCGCTGATTGGTTCAGACTGACAACAATAGAAAGTCCTTAGACGCACAGGTGATAACACACTAGACTTTGTCACAGGCCCTTCTGTTGTGGAAGACGCGCAGATCACCACTGAACACTGACCACCAATTGTGAGGATACCATTCGGCACACGTTGAGGATTCGAGCCTCTCTGCAGAATGTGTCTGACTTTAATACCAAACTGACGCCACGGGATTGTGGCATTCTTCTCCCATAATTTGGGAGCAAAGATCGACCAATCAGTGGTGCTCTATTCGAAGCAGCTTATGCACATTTCCTACTTGGCTGCCGATTGGGGCATCCAATAACTCCATGAATTGATTTGGTTGACTTAGCAAAGTATTAACCAGGAGTGCTTCATGTTTCAGCGATGATCGAATGACGTACTCGGCTTCGCATCGCTCACTCGCGCTCGCAGTCCAGTCGGTGGTCAGAGCAACGCACGGTGACAGCCACTGAGCGAGCACACGCACACCTGAGACAAGAGTGAGTGAGTAGACCTACATCACACTCGATTTCTACTGGCACTGTAAAGTACTACAACTGTTACTAACACTTTCACGTCTTTGTAATACGAACTCTATTGATGTAATGCGTCAAACAATTAAAGGTGTACACCGTACTCATCTGCTTAACCACTATTTATGTCACGTCTTGCAGCATCAGAATGAGTTCTTCTTTTCTTTTTCCTTTTTTTATTGACTTACAATAGCACTTGGTCATCAAATTTGCTAAAGAACGCAATTCAATGCAATTGGATATTGACTTGAGTTAATTCGTGATATTTGTATACTCTGAACACCACACAAGCGCCCAGTTGATTTGGTGAATACCTGCCATATATTTTTTGTTATAATAATTCATAATATTTTTCTTCAAATTTCTTGGATTGGCCCACATAAAAAAAAACAACTTTGCAAACCGATATTCTGCCAATGATGTCTTCAGATCTGTCGATCATTGATAAAGTACTCAATCTTATTTATTGGACTCGATTTCCCCTTTAAAGGATTTTAACTTATTATTCATTAGATATTGCCCAAGTTTGACTGATGTTTTGATAACTTGCATCCAGAGAATTGCCTTTGCCTCTTGTAGCCAAAATGTTTGTGAAAGCTAACCCAGGTCTTCCCTGGTATTATGCGATGTAAGTGCGCTGATGATTTGGTACATACTGGGTAAATTCTATATAATGTTATGCGTTTATCCCATTCCATGCAAAAAAAAAAAGTGGAAACAATCCACTGTACACTAATAAATACATGGGAATTAACATGCATGATGATATGTCTCATTTAAACACGTAGAAATTATCATGTATGAATGTATGATGTGTAAACATGTCTCGTATAAACACGTGGAAATTACCATGTATGATGTGTAAACATGTCTCATATAAACACTCAGCATGTATAAGGTGTAAACATGTCTCATATAAACACTGAGAAATTGCGATGTTTAATATGTAAACTTGTCACATGTTTAGTGTATGCAATTTTGTGATCGATCTAAAAATCAGACATGTGTTCTGAGAATAAACACTAAAATGGCAAATAAACATGTCGCAGTGTTTTTAATCTGTCACAGCGAGTAAACATTGCGTCATGTTTATTTTTTGGTTCAGTGTTTAGATCTTAAACATTGTGGGTGATTATGTGACTGTGCGGTGTTTAGTATTTAAACACTGTGAGTGATTATGGTGTAAACGTTTGGTGTTTAGGCTATAAACAGAGCAGGTGTTTAGTTTTTAAACATCAGAACCGTTTAAAACATAAACATGTGTGTGTGATAAACACCTAGGGTGTGCTGAAAATAAACACAGCATGTGTTTAGTTTCTAAACATGTTTAATATATAAACGCGTCGCAGTGTTTTTAAACTGTCACAGAAAAGTGTTTAGTTAGGTGTTTAGAAACTAAACAAATTTTTTACAGTGTACGTATTGCTTTCTTTTGCAAAAGTAATATACTATTAATGTGGCTTTTTTAAGTTGCCCATACAATGTTGCAATAAGAAATGTGCGATAATATCAACGAATTATATAACATAAATAAAATATTCTGAGGGACATAATACTTTAACTTTTGAAGTATACCAACATTACGAGATACTTTATCAGAGATATATTGTACATGAACGTTCCATTTCATATTTTCATTTATATATATTCCGAGGAATTTAATACTCTCTTTTTGTTCCAATAATACACCATCCACCATAATATTTAAATGTTGCATTTCATTGTTGTGCTTCTTGTTATAGAAATACATAGAATTTGTCTTTTTCAGATTAAGTGATAATCTATTACTCTTAAACCACATAGATAATTTCGGTAATTCAGTGTTAAGAGTTCTTAAGAGCGAATGAAAATCAGAGTTGGAACAAAATACATTGGTGTCATCAGCAAACATAATATATTGCAGTGACTTAGATGAGTTTGAAATATCATTTACATACACTAGAAATAATAACGGTCCCAATATGGATCCTTGTGGGACTCCACATTGTATAGGTAATACTTATAGTAATATAGTTAACAGATTCATAGTACACATATTGCTTTCTATTTAACAAGTAATCTTTAAACCATTCTTATGTACCTTTTCAAGTTTTGTTCTGTATCACAAATATCCCGTGTATACGCAATGTACATAAAGTTCTTTGTTCATTTTGATGGAGGTGAAAATAAAGTTGAAAGTTGAAAGTTGAAGTGGAATACCACGAACACCATAGGACTGCAATTTACGTATGAGGATGGTGTGGTCAAGAGTGTCGAATGCCTTGCTTAGGTCCATGAAAACACCGATGACATGTTTTTGTTCAGCTAAGGCAGTCGACACTCTATCGTATAATTGGGCTAGTGCCATATCTGTCGAATGAACATGAAAGAGAGAGATTTTTCTCACGCTCTTTATTGTTTTTTGACTTACTTTCTTTATTTCTTTCGTTTTCCTTTTTTTGTTACGTTCATGTTTTCTTTATTTCTTCTTCCCTTCTTCTAACTTTCATTCTTTTTTTATATAAATCTGTCTTCCTATAGATGACGTGTTTTATGTATCTTCTCTTTTCATTTTCTTTTCTTTCTAACTTCCTTTCATTTATTCTCTTTCTTTGCTGCCAATCCAAACAGCGGGTATTTTGTTTTTCCAGTTGAGCATTATAGTTATTTTCGTATTTTTTAATTTTTCTTATTATTATTAGTTTCTCTGTAGTGTGAATCAGAACAATATCCAGATACTATTTGAAAGGAACTCCTTGCCGATGACACTTCGGCCAAATTTTCACGGTATCATAAGAGAGAAACAAAGAGTTTTAAAAAAAGCTACTATATACTAAGTATCTAGTTTCAAAATATCATGTTCATTATTCCACAAGTTCGTCAGTCCGCGAATGAAATAAGGTTCGTTATTCCGATGGTTCGTTATTCTGAAACAGACAAATAGGCCTTCCTACATGACCTAGATGTTCGTCAAACCAAAAATTTGAAACGGATTCGTTAATCTAAACATTAAACATTTTGGCGTTATTCCGAAGGTTCCGCGAATCAAGGGTCATTAATTCGAAAATGAAAGGTTTCTTACTCCGAAGGTTAGAGTTACTCAGAAAAAAAAAGAAATGAAGAGAAGGTGCGTACTATAACGAACCTTTGGAATTACACGAACCTTATTTCGTTATCGGGATAACGAACCTTAGGCCTATTTCATTTTAAACGAATTGTAGCATTCAAAATGTGCAGTGCATATAGTAAGAGGTTTCACGGATACAGATTTGTGTTTATCATAAATGCTGCTTAGTCAAGTTCAAGGGGAAACACTGAGTTTGAGAAGCATCATTTCTCCCGGAAGATTACACAAAGCTACTGAATACTATAATATAATTACGTTTATCCATCATAATTCATTAAATCATGGCGTCGTCGTGCTCGTTGGTTTTAGATATCATTGTATAAGCTTTATGATACGAACGTTATATCGCTGATTCATGAGAATATGGTATGGACATTTTGCATATGATATTTTTGATAAATACTATTGATCATGCGACACACATCAACAAGAGCCCAATATTTCAACGTGTTAAGGTATACCCCCACTGCGGGTTACAACTGTGATAAGCATGACACGTACGTTTGTACTACAATGTGCATACTTTGTTGAGTTTGACTCAAAATAAAGTCTGTTTGCAGCAATTAGTAATATTATACAAATTCGTCATCTTATTTTCTTTAATACAACCAACCTATTGTCACATATACCGGCAGCAGTTAAAATGTTTTGCTCATACACATGTAGTTGACTGCAGCGTAAAATGGGCGATATAGATTATTTCTATTCATTGCAACATTGATGAAATACATATATTAAAAAAAAAATAATTCCTGCGGTGGAAATATTCCTAAATGATTTCTGACTGGTCTAAGATATTATGTTCTGTAAATTCACACCTTTCTGTATTCATTATTGATTAAAAAGAATATGAAAATCACGTCTTGTGTGTGTTTGTTAATGTGTTAACTTATCGTCTTCTTTTTACCTGTGTAAACATTTGAAGAGTTTTATTGCAAAATGAGCTGAGCGCCACTTTTAAAGTAAGTCCACCGATCATCAGATAGAGTAAAATTGAACCTTTCCAGTAATACTGTGACCTCACTATTGACATAACAAGGACTATTCTACAAGTTATGATTAAAATATCCTGTATTTTCTCATCATTTTCGTTTTTTGCAGCTTTAATCACAAATATCTCAAATTAAGAGCCTCGGGTATAAACCGTTTGAATGACAAACTGGAAATATCAAAATTTTATGTATACAAACCACATGGCAATTGAGTTGTGGGGGGATGACATGCTCACTTTGCCATTTGCATATTCATATTGACCGTTTAAGAACTGTTTCCTCAAAAATTAGGGAAACTTCAAAATGTCATAACTTCCTTATTTTTCATCCGATTTCGATCAAAATTATACCGTGGAACTCGTAATATTTTACTCTTTCTTATCAGACTAACTTATATTTGGACTGGATTTCCCCTTTAACAAGAATGGAGTTCGTCCGTTTTGCGATAAACCTCTTCATTTAGTATCCATGGTAACGGTATTATAAGATAGCTTTATGCAATAAGATTGAACATCGCCTCGTATACGTCCGATAACCAGCCAATCTATTTTTCTCTTGTATTTTTAGGGCCTACATTTTTCAAGGTGTTTGATTATTGCTGGTGTTGAATATCACAACATAGTACATGTCCACTATGGAAATATTGCGTGTTTTTTTTTCTACGTTGCAACCCTGAGCAGTATAGAGTATTATAGGCATATACCTAATATTTTCTTCAACCTATAGGTGACGTCTTTGAAGCTATACATTGATAAATCCGCTTTGCCGTCCCCAAGTACGGTGAAAACTTTGATGAACTTGAACATCAAAATCATTTTGTAACGTTTCAGAAAATAATCAACAGATTTCCAGGGGAGGAAGGTCCAATCAGTGTAATTATCTACCAGTTTCAGTATACAGAAAGCAACAATATCCCTCTTTATTAGCGTTAGTGGATATAAAACCATTAAATCTGAAAAAAAAAGAAAGATTAACGAATAAACAGTAACATGAGTCGATAAGCAGACTTCATACCGGACTGATGAGTAGAAACAAGAAGAATTAGATGCGTTGACTAAAAATTTCCATTATATATAATTCAGAGCCTCATCAGAAAGGTGGGAATACACATTTTCATTACAATGTAATTGCACTGCGCAAGTGGTTTTAATTCATTACAATTTTGTCTGATTGAGAAAGGTCAGTTGCGTTCCTTCTACTTCAATCTCTCTCCTTACCCTATAGTATTTCGTAAACTATGATAAATCCATGTGTGTCTATACGTTGTAAGTATCATTCAGTAGAGAACCCATCAATAAAAGCATGTCAAAATGCATAGCTGGTACAGATCTTTATAATACAGTGATGGTCTATTACACTAAGTGCATTATGAAGTTATGATGACTGATGAAACCGGTATAAAAAACTGATGTGCAGAACTGCACAATACATGCGTTCATGAGCACAAATTCCACTCCACATAAACTTTAGGGATAAATGATTTTCTTTCGTGCACCGCTCAAGGACTATTGGCTAATAACCAGGGGGGGGGGGGGGCATTTCATGAAGCATTTTGCCCGACAAAGTTGTCGGACAAATTTGCTCTCAGCCAATCAGATGCAAGGATTTCAATAGCTTGTAACAGTTTGTCAGAAAAATATCCGACCAAAATGCCTGTGAAATGCCCCCCTGATCCCTCAATAATAGAAAAAATATTATTGATATTGGTGGACAAAAAAATCCAGACAGAAAAAAAGCCCCATAAAAGACCAATAATCATGATACTCTTTTCATTCATTATTCAATTTATTTTTGCTTGTTCGTATTAAAAAAAAACAAAAAAAAACATGTTTTGAATACCGTTCTGATGTACTAACGTTCACGATCAAAATAAAAAAAAAAGATCAAAAAAATAAATAACATGCTGGCAATGATGACAGCGTGTTAGTGACTGACAAGCGCCCTCTACCATTCAGGGTTGTACTATTCCTTTTTCATTCATTACTTTACATCAATTTTATTTTTCCATTTCCAGCAGATATATTGTGTGTGGTAACCTGGTCCTCGATTCTATATTGATAAGGTCAGTCGTCATTTCAATATGCCTACCACTTTTTCACGTCAAACGTTATCTTGTGTAACAGCAGCAGGGGAAATACTCAATGGTATCAAGAAAGATGAAAAGGTTTTCTGAACATTTTTAAGCCTACTTACACAGAAGACTGGGCACGATGACTTGCACCCATGGTTAATGTTGGCATCTGACTTTTTTTTTTTTCGTCTTTTGTGCTGAAATAGAATGAGGGAAAACATGTACTATGTATAAAGGCATGCATGGACATAATCTAGAAGCATAATTTACAGTTACCTTGGTTCAGTGTCAATAATATTGACATTGTATACAAAAAGTGAATTCTGAAGCAAACGACAGTTGATTTATAAGAAAGTCACAATAGTAGGTAATGATATTTCATTAGTGATTGAATCGATTTTAAAGGGGAAATCAAGTCCAAATATAAGTTAGTCTGATAAAAAAAGTAAAATCATACAAGTTCAACGATAAAAATTTGACTGAAATCGGATGTAAAATAAGGAAGTTGTGACATTTTGAAGTTTTGCTAATTTCTGCACTACAGTTCTTGTACACTGGATATGAACTAGCAAATGAGTGCGCAAACCATGTCATACCTTCACAATTTTCCATTGCTCGTGTACAAAAAAGAAAATTCAATGTTTCTGTTATCAAAGTCTGAAACATGATGTTAAAGTACCAGGTTGAATAACTTCAGAATAGTGATCAGTTAGATATGCAGTACCAGGATTTTAAAGCCTCAGGCATAATTGCGTTTGAATGAAAAACTGGAAATTTCAAAATTTTATGTACAAACTATTTATGGCAAGTTGTGAGGGAATGACATGCTCACTTTCCCATTTGCATATTCGTAATAATTATTGACTGTTCAAGAATTGTTTCCTGTAAAATTAGCAAAACTTTGAAATGTCATAACGTCCTTATTTTTCTCCCGATTTCAATCAAAATTTTACCGTTGAACTCGTAAGATTGTACTCTTTCCTATCAGATGAACTTTTGATTTAATTACCCTTTAAATTCCCCTTTAAATTGTTTAAATGTGGGAAAGATGCATCATTTATATTTGTTTTTATTTTTTTTAAAGCTTGTACACTAGTGGAAATATTAGAAGAAGGTCTATTTCATGGTACCAGGAAGTTTTGTCTGTTATATATTAGGCCCTATTGGTTCTTTTTGCATTTGCAGTTAATGGCTGGTACAAAAAAAAAAAAAAAAAAATTACAGTATTTGGTTGGGACCGGAGAGGACGTAATTTGAGTTCCTACTGTAAAAATTGGCAATTGTAATTAAGAGCTAATATCATATTGCTCAGAAAATATGCAGATGGTACGTGTCACTCTGTATCTGTACAAGTACACCTATGTCTGTGTTTTTATCATAGTAGCCTATTAATGTGCGTATCAATACATGTACCGGTACTGGAATATACAGTGTATAGAGCCTACTGTTACTGTTACACAATAGTTTGGATTGTGCAAGTTACCCTTGACATTAAATTTGTTAAATTCTGTCAAGTTAAAGGTCCTGTTTACCTTTGGGAGCAGTGATTTAAAAAAAAAAATGTTCAAGATATCACATTTGGATGCAAATCATGTGTAGGTCTGATGTGTCACAAAACATCCTGCCATATAAAATTTTTGCAATAAAGCCTAAAATATAAGGAGATATCAGTATTTTTCTCATTAAATCATTACTGTAGATGGTTCAGTCTGGAAACATTTTTATTATAGCTATTGTTCACATTTTGTGTATTTAACAATACTTCAAACATCGATTGAACGGATTCAGATTTTTACAGTGGTTGTTTCTATCCCTAACTCACATTTAAGAACTATTTTAAAGCACTAATGCTGGGTGTTCGTTTCATCTGCGAATGGTAAATTATGCCTATTTTGCCACTGCCATTTTGTAAATTTTGTGTTTTCATAACAGTTCGGGAAACCCACTCACAAGGGGGGCCCCTCCTTATAAGTAACCCGTCCCCCTTATAAGTAACCCCGTCCCCCTTATAAGTAACCCCCGGGGCACCCCTTATAAGGAGTCTCCACGCTTTTTTGCAATGCAACGCGAAAATGAAAGGACTGCGGCAATTCGCTTGATTATGTCCATAAAGCTTCACAAGTTTCCTAGTTACGCACGAAATTTGAGCAAAATCGGTTTGAGGCATCATATCTAAAATCATGGATTTAAATGCGATGTCAAACGACCCATGCGAATGCTGAAATGCGAGCGATTACTGGCGTGAGTGTCGCCAGGCGCGGCGGCGCGGCAATGCTTGAGTGCAGACGTGGCGACTGAGTACATGTACTGAGTCGCCACGTCTGCACTCAAGCATTGCCGCGCCGCCGCGCCTGGCGACACTCACGCCAGTAATCGCTCGCATTTCAGCATTCGCATGGGTCGTTTGACATCGCATTTAAATCCATGATTTTAGATATGATGCCTCAAACCGATTTTGCTCAAATTTCGTGAGTAACTAGGAAACTTGTGAAGCTTTATGGACATAATCAAGCGAATTGCCGCAGTCCTTTCATTTTCGCGGTGCATTGCGAAAAAGCGTGGAGACTCCTTATAAGGGGTGCCCCGGGGGTTACTTATAAGGGGGACGGGGTTACTTATAAGGGGGACGGGTTACTTATAAGGAGGGGCCCCCCTTGTGAGTGGGTTTCCCGAACTGATAATAGTTGTATTACTTGCTTGTTCGTGAACTCACATACCCCAGTGGGGTGATTGAGTTAATAAACTTGAAACAACGAGTTTACAGTATGTAACTTCGTTGTAACACTGGTCAAGTGGTCATGCTCTGCATCATCGAATACAATACCAGTAGGCTCCCCCCTCCCCCCTCCCCCCTCCCCCCCTCCCCCCCCCCCTCCCCCCCCCCCCCCCCCCCTCCCCTAACAGTTTACTTTTCGTTTTGTTGTGCAAGCTTGTGTTCAGTTACTGTATCTTGAGTCAAACAAACTAAAATTCGCAACGCGCACGCATGAGTTCCGCTTACGCTTCCGTGCTTGCCCTTACTACATACACTAAGCTTTTCGAGCTACTACTACGACTAGTAGCTTCCTGCATGATAGCTAGCTGCGCACATTGCATTTGGTGACTGCACACGCGAATGTTTATTTTCTACAGGGTCAGAGTGTGGAAAATCGAGATCTGGGAGGTGAACAAAATGATTAAATAAAGGTAAGACAGTTACCAGTGACTTTGATATTACAGAAACAGATGAGCTTGATTATTATCACGTAGATGATAGATAATATTTTGTAATCTGAGCTCGTTTAACAGATGAATGAGCAAGGCGATGTGATAGATTTTTTTTTTCTCTCAGAATGCTAACTTTAGAACCAGCTCGTTTGTAAATGGGTGGGACTACACACAGTTTGTGACGCTTAGTTTCCCATTGAAAAGCGCGTTCTTTACGTAATTAGTGCTAGATGTACTATGAGTCATTGTTAGTAGTATCGCCTATTAGCGTCAGTAGAAATATATTTTGTAGTATGCATTCCAACAGAATGTATTTGTCACTGAAGAAAGTAAATTTTCAAACGGACACTGTAAATTCACGTTGGTTCGTCATACATTCATTGGCATCTAATGGTTTAAGCAGGGTTCTTCTTCTTCTTCTTCCGTTAAGCGCAGCTTCATGCCTGAAGATTACGCACTGTAGTGTGTGAGAGTGTGCAGCCGTATGTGTGCCCCACCAGTCAAATTCCACAAGTAGTGTATTGCACACTCACACCAGCTCATCCGCTCATTTTTTATGGTCTGACCTCACTGTCGCGTCGGACCAGTACTGTCAGTAGGAACCCAGTTTTTCCATGTTTTACTTATCCATTCTGGTGATTCTGACAGTGATTTTTACAGGTCAGGGACCATTGGGCCAGTGCCAACGTGCAGCGTGAAATAAAGTCATGGTTATTGATCTTTTTAGAACGAGAATTCGAAGAAACTTAACCAAGTGTTGTTTTTGAAACAGAGTATTGATATTGTTACATCAGGGGCCTGACAGCAGGTATATTTGTCACTGAAGAAAGTAAATTTTCAAACGGACACTGTAAATTCACGTTGGTTCGTCATTCATTCATTGGCATCTAAGCAGGGGTGCACACTCACACCAGCTCATCCGCTCATTTTTTATGGTCTGACCTCACTGTTGCATCGGACCAGTACTGTCAGTAGGAACCCAGTTTTTCCATGTTTTACTTATCCATTCTGGTGATTCTGACAGTGATTTTTACAGGTCAGGGATCGTCGGGCCAGTGCCAACGTGCAGCGTGAAATAAAGTCATGGTTATTGAACTTTTTAGAACGAGAATTCGAAGAAACTTAACCAAGTGTTGTTTTTGAAACAGAGTATTGATATTGTTACATCAGGGGCCTGGCTCAAGGCCCTTTAAACTGAGTTGCTTGCAGCAGGAATTAGGAAAATGATGTATAGTGTACTGTTTAAGTCTTACTTCCATTACATGTGGTAACCTAACTGCGACCAGCCCCAACACGCAGTGTTGGGGCTGCGCATTGTAGCAGACATGATCATGACAGGCGAAGTATAGCGCCTAAAAATCAATATGAAATCGCAAAAATTCTGCAATATGAAGACTTACAGGTGAAGATGTACAAATGTAATGTTGAAGACTGACTGCGTTCAACTTTTGGTTCTGGCAATAGTCCCTTTCTGCTCGGTTTGATGAGTTAAATGCGACTCGGTCGAGAGGAACTCGGGAGAACTACATCTTACACAGTCAATGGATTTGAGATTTGTGCGCATGCGCTGGCCGTCAAGTCGTGTAGCTTTGTGGCAAGGCCTTATCATACTGTTGGCAAACCCTCTCGCTGTATATTGCGTTGCTTTCTGGGTGGGTGCGCGCGCGCAGGCCTTGTCAGAAGGCTAAACGCATTGCGACTCCGCCAGCACATGAATATTTACGTGCGCAGTGTACTGCATACTGATTTCGAAAATGCTGAATGGGATGGGGAGCTAGGACTACGGACCCGTATATGGCCGTGAAAAAAACGTTTTTTCAAGATCATTGGACCAGTGTGAACAAGAACAAGGTGAACGAAGGGTATTATTTAGATAAGAATCTTATGTATACTATAAAAGTACGTTTTTTCCTCGTGATATTCGAAACTTACGGAGGTGCGAAAATCTGTGACAGACTGTGTATGTTTTTCAAGCTTACCGATATAGCACTCTATTGACTCAGGACGCTCCCACAGTGTGTAACTGTGTATACGGAGCGTCCCGGGGTTAGTGGTAACCATACTCCAATTTTGTTTGTGTTGTGCTGAGGTAAAGTAGGGCAGTGACCGTGATTAGTAAGTGTGAACTGGTTTGGGAGAAGCTGCTGTACATTGCATTCTATAGGCCCTACAGCCTGTACGTACTTTACAAGGGCCTGCTTTGATTTTTGTTTGCAGTCACTTCACCCATCATCAGTTTCCCTACCATAAACTCTAGTTCATTAGTCTTGATTTAATTTTCAATGAACATTTAGAGTACAGGAATAATGCATATGATATGGCTGAGTTATATATTTCACAAGTACACGATAATATTTGGGCGATGTTGACTTATAAGACAATTTTGCAAAGTGGTCAAATTTGAAATAGAGTTCCTCTAACCTCTTCTTTCTCTTGAGCAGCCGGCACTGACATGGAAAACAAAGACCCCAGCCCCTCTCAGGGGGCACGCCCATCTGAAGTATCCAGTGCAGCACAGGTGTCGGGGAATAGGACGTCTCCACCAAGCCAGCCAGTGCCAGGAAACACGAGAGAGAACATGCCATCGTCGGACGGGGACAAAGTACCAGCCCCAGAGTCACGACTTCAAGCCGGAGCTGACATCATTGGGCCAAAGGAGGCGGAAGCAGAGAGCGCAAAGAAGAGGCCCAAGAAGAAAGAGAAGGTACTGAAAGATCAGAGGGATAACAACCCCCAAAAGAAGGGTCAGGCGAGTACCCGTGAAGAAAGTAACTCGAACCAAGCGGAACCATTCAGGCCTGCAGCGGACCAAATGGTAAAGGAGACGGCGGGTGCCACAGACAGTAGACATGTTTCCGCAAACATCAGGAAGACCTCTGCCAAGAAAATGCAAAGGAACCATGCCGTGAAGCTCGCAAATGCAGAAAAGAGTGAAGAGCGCAGGAGAGCTCAAGGCGGTGTGAACGTTCAGGAGCCGTCCTCCAAAAATGATGGTAGTGAGAGTGTCCCCAGTGAACATGCAGAAAAGTTGGCCAGGACTCCTCAGCCGCAAGTGACCAATACGAACAAGAGGAAGGGCGTAGAGAGGAAACTGCCTAGGAAGCTGGTTAATACCAACCTGCGGACGGAAGAAAAGGCAGTGCCGACACCATCAACCGCTAACCGCAGAGAGGGCTGGCGTGATCTGAAAGAGAGAGGTGAGCCAAAGGAACAGGAAGAAAGAAGAAGCCGGCAGGCAGATCCGGTGGCACCGCAGATTCTCTCGACCCCAGAGCATGAGCGGAGCAGTGAGGAGAAGCATGGCCACAAATCCTTCGCAGAACAGGAGGATGAGCTTGAGAAGACCTACATATTCAGACTTTCAAAGGTACGTGTGATGGGCTATTGTGAGTGGTACAATCTATTTGATATTTTGTGTGTAATTATGGTACAAATTGCATTTTGAAAGGTCTGCTCTGTTCCTTACATCAGGTTTTTGTATTCATTCAATCAATTGAAGCAGCTTGTTTTGGATGTTTGCAATGTATGGAATGTAGGATAGAAAGTATTCAGATGGAAATCAATGTTCTTTCTCATTTTGTTAGATCTTCCCCAGTTGCAGATCATAGCCATTATCAAAAAGGTATGATAATTTGAGAGATTGCAATTACCTGGGTATGGCTGTCACCATGGTTGGCAGAAAATTATTTTGTTGTCATGTTACTGTCTTGCTCTTGGTCTCTGTTTGGCTCTTACAATAATGTAAGAAGCCAGGGAGCAGTCATACTTGAAAGTGATCAATGAAAATAGAACCAGAAATACTGAACTGATAGAATGAGAGAAAAGAGTTTGTAGGAGTAGAGTTGACTAAAATTATACATTCCTTGCTGAATTGTCGATACTACATTGTAAGTGTTAGCATTTCCAGATGCCAAAGTAGGTACACTACAATTCCTAACAATTACCCTATTTGGACCGCATCCCATCACACAAAATCATTTCATGAGGTGGCTCTCATGTTTAGATGTGTATAATTATGTATCCTTGCTACCCTGAATTGCTTTCAGTGAGAACGTGGCCACGATTCACCTGTATGCTAATAGCAGAATATTATTTTTGTCCGCACATGGTATCCCTGTTCTTCCACAGAAAAGCATAAAATTCCCACGTGCCCAGTATTACTGCCGACTGTGCAACTATCACATCGACACTGTGCCGCTCTGCTGGACGCATATTGACCAATCGAGACACAACAGACTGGCAAAGGTACAAGATTCAGTCTAACCGTTGTTTGTCACTCAGTGTTGCAGTCACAATAAGTCTGTCTTATCAAATGCACAAGAAATACATCCCTGTGATTATCTCTAGATCTATTAGAAATACTACTTGGTAGAGATGATTTAAAAGTTATTGTCAAATAAAATATTTACCTGATCATGTCAAATTGCTCTGCTGCACTGTAATTTAGATTTCAAAGACCCCCTCCTCTTCCCATAAACAAGAATGAGAATAAATGAATCTAGCAGAAATGAAAATTAGATAAATTTATAGAATAATAGTTCTATTGCTAATGTTGCTATTGAGATAAAGATGGGGTAAGTGAATGTAAGATGTAATATGAGTGTAATGCTTTGGATTGGATTACTCTAATTGATCAGAAAAATAGTAATACATTCATGTATAAAGTTGATAGTTCTTAAAGCTCTTTCTGCAAACCCTCATGTAATTATCTGTCATCTATTTGCAACCTTGCACTATGCAAATTTCACCCTGACATTGTCTTTGTAATATTTGTGGTATTTCATGAGATGCTCAGTGCTTTGCATGAGATGTTTGCAAATCATGATTTGATGGTTCTCTGCCGATGTTTTCAAGGCCAAAGAGTCCGAGAACTTCTTCAAGAACCTGCCACCGCCATCCAAAGCGCACGCCCAAGCCCTGACCGAGCTGCTACAGAGAATGGAGGAGGAGCACAGTCTGACAGGCAGTGAGATGAACGTGCGACTTGGGATTGCGAGGAGAATGGAGACTACCCTTCAAAGTTATTTGCCAGGTAAATGATGAGGTTGCCATTTTATTTTTTAGTTTATCTTTCATTCATTGCAACTTATAGAAAACAAAACAAAACAAAAACTGCAAAGTTGTTCTGCAGCACAGTGTTGGTGGAATTGTAAAGAGCATGGGATAGCTTGCCTGGAATAATCCCCTGCCAATCGTGGCATGGTTGTCACATTCAAAACAATACCTGTATCATGTTGAATAAGGTCACCTATACTCAGAAGATATACCTGGTACAGAGAACTTGCAAGGATAGAGATGTGGAATTCAGCAAAGTCTTGCACCTGATACTGTGTGGTCAATACATTAGATTACATCAAGGAGATTTTGCTAGTACAGATGTCAGAATTGCCTTTGGGGTTTTCAAGATTATTCCAAGGACAACCAGTATGGAATATAGAAGCTGTGTGAGATTGCAGGAGACGAATATACACTCAAGATTGGCATTGTTAGGGAACATACAAACACCATCAATGAAATAAGGTAAATTAAAGAAAAAATATTAAGTATATATTGCACTTTTTTTTTTCATTAGATGTTGTAATTCATGGATCATTGAAGATACATATTTTGCTTTGTAAAAGTCGAGAAACTTCTGGTCTTGATATCATGATACATGTATTCACTGCTGTGGTCACAAGCGTTCACTGAAAAATGCTGGCATGTGAAAACTTGTTTCCTTCATCTTTCTGACTAACTGTACACCCAGAATGTCGGGTTAAGCTCTACGGGTCATCTTTGAGCAGTTTTGGTTTCCATGACAGTGATGTCAACCTAGATGTTGAGGCCCCGAGTGAGAAGCTGGCCTCCAAGGTTCTTGTGGCGGTCAGTCAGGCCATTGCAGCCAGAGGTGGGTTTTTGAATATAATGGAGATGGTAAGCTCCTTTTCCTGATAAAACTTTGATTCTCAATTGTTGTGTTTATAGAGTATTCAGTTCCATAATAATGAGAATTGTGGGGGGGGGGGGGGGTATGTGGTGGAAGAGAAGAAGTCTAATTTTTTTTTTTTTTGGACACTGCTCACACCATGGACATGTCCAATATTCAGTCAGATATATTTCATGCTCCCGTTGATACTAGCACTAGTTTGTAGGATGCAATGGTCAAGAAATAAAGTGTCTCTAACACAAGCTCGGCAATTGCTCTACCAAGTTCTCAAATAAGCTACCAAACTTGGAGAGACATGTTTGCATTGCATCATCCCATACTGAAAATTTGTAGTGGTATTACTGTGCTGCATGAAGGGCACAAATTTTTCTCTTTGATCATTAAACGAGTAATTGTCAAATGGCATGGCATTTAATGTGGGTTTACTAAAATCTATGTAGATATTTCAATGCTTTCCTGATGCCATGTTTCTGTGAGGAATGCTAAAAGACCTGGTAGCGTGGTGAAACATGGGTGGCCTGATTGAATCGATTTACATTCGCTGTGCAACGGCGGGAGTACCTGCCAAACTGCAAATAGCACCCATCAGCGAATATGTGCATCAAAGCGTACGCTTATCAGTAACAGTCACTTCCAGTCAAGATTTTGCGGCTGTGCATGTACTTACCTGGAGATCAGTGAAAAAGCTGTTCATAATTTGTCATGGGGATTCTCTAATATATCCGAGTCAGGCCAGCCTTCCCACTCTGTGGTATGCCCACGCTAGTGGATCTTTGGAATGGATGTTTTGGCGATTTCTCTCGCTTTGAAGAAACTGCAGAAAAATCAAGAGCCATTTATGCTTTATATTATTGTGTTTGTTAACGTGCACTCTTTTTCTCATCTGCAGTTGACAAAGACGTCACTGACTTTGAGCCTGACTTTGAGGGGAAGCATCCTTGTGTACGATTTAGGGACAGGAAAACGTGAGTCCTCTTTTCTCTCTTTTTCTCTTACCTCCAAGTGCAAAATGAAACCTAGCTGTTTGATTCACTCACATAATGCAGAATGGGCAAGATTCAGATATCCGCAAAGCCTTTGTATCCACAAAACTGTAGAACATAGACTTCATGCTTTGTTTTCCTTGCAACAAGTACAGTACTCAAGTTTCTCTACATTTTATGTAAAAAAAGTCATGAGCAGAATGACATAGAGTAGATTCATAGTTATATGATTTGTTTTGGATCTAAAAAGGATCTAAAAAGGAAGTTTCTTTGTTTCTGACGATACCCATGTACCATGAGGTGACAGGGTAGGTGGTGAGAATATGAAGAATGCCCAGCTGTGGAGTGGGTGTGGAAGGTAATGACATATGGTTGGTCGGGAGGGAGTGCATGGAAAGCGTAATAATGAACGTACGACTGAGTTGAGTGTGGGACAACAGCCGCATGGCCACAGCCGCATGGCCACAGAGGGCAAGCACGAAATAAAATTGTGACCTCTTGGAATAGCGCATTCTCAATCTACGCTGAAACAGCATGAAACATGATACTTGCTTGGTTTTTGTGAGGGTATTCAAAAAATTTTGACAACACAAAAGCATCTCACTTCAAAATGAAGACAATAGTTGCATCAGCAGTGCTTTAATATGTATCATGGGAGAACACATGGAAAAATGTAAGTATGTAAGTACTAAAAACTGGAGGAAAAACAAGCTGGTTGAATTAAAAAATGATAATAATGATAAATATACTGATATTTTCACTTTAAAAGCTTTGTTTAGAATGTTCAATGTGCTGCAGCATGTATTTTCCATGCAAAGGTTGTTGTGAATGCCATTAAATGGCATATATTCAATGAACTGGAATTGGCAGCAGATGCAGTAACAAGTCCAGTTATTTGCCATGAGAATTATCCTCAGCTGTTCAAATCTGTGGACTCTCTTTGTTCAATATTGGGGAAACCCATCCCAAATGGCTTCCTGTGTACAAGCCAGTGGTTTATATAAATTGTGAAAAAAAAGAAGAAATTATCATTATGAATCATCCCCTCGGGAAAACATTATAAACAATCATGATCTAAACTAATGGAAAAAATGATTGGGAGGGAAGTGAGTCAACAGCCAAAGATAAACCACTACATTTTACTGCTTCCGTGAAAACAAGGATATTGCTTAGATTATGGATTAAAAAAAAAAAACTAAAAAAAAAAACCAAACAAACAAAGAAGGGAATAGCTTTTGTGTGAGTGATGTGTCCATGTGTTGTGTTGGGGAATTAGTTTCATGGCCAGTGTTGTTGCAAGAGAGTGCATCATGCACTGTAAATATGACTGAATGTGATGAGTCTATCTGCATTGTAATGAAAGCTTGTCAGGCTTGTGGTTTTCGATAGTGGGGAGGTATCCAGCTAAAGCCACAAAAAAAGAGGGAGGAAAAGCAAATAGGGAAAGATGAATCTGAAGTCTAGTATGAAATTTATCTCTGAAACATTAGATCTTACACAATATTTGATGATCAAGTTGAGTAATTAATGAGATGCACAATGTATGTGTGCACATATGCCTGTCTTTATAAGTGTGAATGTATGCACACTCAGATGAATGTGTGCATACAATGTGTGATATATACACATGTATACATGTATGTGTAAGTTTGTGTCATTGGTCCATTGTAGTGATGTTGAATTTGTAATAGACTTACTCCACACATTCTTAGGTGTGTTTGAATTAAAGGGGAAGGCTAGTAACTGATCAGTGGGAATCAGTGGGAATGCTGGGGAATGATTGTTCCAATCCTTGTGGGATTCATTGAAGAGTACATTATATATCTATTGTTGTGTGAACATTATTTGCTTCAGAATGGCCTCATATTCAAGTAATGTGCAGTTTTATGTTTCCAGGTTAGCGTGCCTGGTCAGTGACGGGGCATTAATCTGCATATTACTTAAATATGAGACCGTTCTGAAGCAAATAATTTTCACACAACAGTAGATATGTAATGTACTCTTAAATGGATCCCACAAGGATTGGAACAATCATCCCTCAGCATTCCCACTGATTCCCACTGATTCCCACTGATCGGTTACTAGCCATCGCCTTTAAGCATAATCACGCATTTAGAACTATCTCTTCACTGTTCAGTTCACAATGTAGACTGTTTATTTCTTTGTTTTCATTTTCCATCTGACAAGATGGCTGGATAGCCCAATTTCAGGTGCAATAACTTGTCTTCCATGGGGTCCAGTTGAGAGTTATGGGGTAGACCACCTCACTGTTTTATGCACCCTGCTCTTTGAGATGGATAAATGAAGTAGGATTTTTCTTTTACCTGCATGGGTTTTGGCTTTCCCTGTTGGGAACAATACACTGCAGTGATTGCCTGTAATAATATTATGCACAAATATTTCACAGTCTCCGTAAAGTTTTTAACATTATTTCTCAGAAAATGTTATCATGACTTCTGAATCACAAAGTGGATAAAACTATGAAGTTATGCATTAAACAAAAGATTATTGAGTGTGGCTAGAATGATTTGTTTGTTCTTGATGGGCAGGAATCTTCTGTGCGAGGTTGGCACAGCCAATCAGCACGCCGTGCAAGCCAGTCAGCTGATGGTAGAGTACAACCAATGCGACCACCGGCTCCGCCCGCTGGTCATGGGCCTCCGGTACTGGGCGCGGCTCTGTGGTATCGACCAGCAGGCCATCGGGGCCATGCCGGCACATACCTTTGTCCTCCTCGTCATCTACTTCCTCCAGCAGTGCAATCCTCCCATCTTACCGATCCTGCAAGAGGTGCGGCAAGTTTCTTTGACCCTTTAAAGTTGTGTCCCTTTTTTAACCTTAAAATTTAGATTTCTTTCATACGTCCTCAGAATGATAGAATTGGGCACTACTTTATGATGGTGGCGGAAACAATGCAATAGATATCCAGTGAATCTTTTCAGACTTCAAAAAATACCAACTTATATTTTTGGTACAAACATAGAGTTTATTGTCAAGTAACATAAGGTTAGTTTTTTATTTCTATTTTAAAAACTCTGAGGTATATTAACCCGTTGAGAACAGGCAGATTTTGTTACAACACACATATCCCAAAGACACTTGCCCGAGTATACTCGGGACTCGTCCTCAATGGGTTAAGGTAAGATTTCATGTACAGAGTTGGCAGACATTCTCCAATCATGTAAAATTTTGTGACATTTGCCAAAGAGATATACAACCTTGAAAGGGGTATGATACCCAAATATATATGTGGATTGAGTCAATGCAGCAGTGGCGGCAGCACGCATCAGTGAGATTTCAGTAAAATTAAAGAATTCGTTCAAAAGTTATGAATTTTCATAGTTTTGGTGCCCCCATCACTGGATGGAAAGGCTACAACAACTTGTGCTGTCGCTGCATGACAATGATGTACAGAAAATATGAATAGAATTCAACAAACTTTCATTTTTCTAGCATAACAAAAGAGTACTTGACTTGCCTCTTTCAGATAGCAAAGGGAAAGCTATAGCCCTTAGCATATGTTGATATTATGTTAAGGAAATGTGTGCTTTCCATAGAAAAACAAAATTTTGTGAAAATTTGCTCTGGTGCAGAATGAGCAGCTGAAGTCGAAGAACAAGCAGACCATCGGTGAGCTGTGGGTGGGTCTACTTAGGTTCTACCTCGTTGGCATCAACATTGAGGAAATCGTCATCAGCATCCGGCAGCGGAAGCCAGTGACCCGCGGCGACCTCAAGCTCCCAAACAGAAGGGTTGCCATTGAAGGTAGACTGCAGTCCAGATCCCCATTTCATAAAAGATGTTAGTATAGCAACTCTTGCTGGAATGGCAACTTTCCATAGCAACAGCCAATCAGGAAACTGGATTATTGTCACTACCACGACACCTGTCATGCCAGGAAGAGTTGCTATCATATCAACTTTTTATGAAATGGGGCCTAGGACTAACTGTGATGTCATAAAGATACTTTATTAGACTGTAGGCCTATTGCACTGCATGTACACTATTTGTATTTACTGCTCTTCTTCCACTGACAATTGGAGGCTTATCTGATCCCCAAAATGCAAAACTTTCAGCATTCCGATGACTTCCAGTGAAATCTGAGCCAACAAGCTCCAGAGCTCCAAGCTCTGCCAAGGCTTACCAGGGGAAATACCAATGCCGGACGAGCCCGAGAACCTGGTCTCAAGTTAAAACTTGTCCAGTTACTGTTGATCAGATGACACTCAACAGCATGTCATTATGTTACCACCCAGCTCTAAATGCACAAAATGTCTCAGGTTTATAGATTTTCTGTGATGGGCCAAAACATGCTCTGTGGATTGACAGACCCAAATTTTTAAATTTTGTCATAATACCTCGGAGAGAAACCTTTTCTCTAGCTACTGTCAAAATTTGGTGGCTTAAAACTAAACCGAAATTGATATATTAGCAGTTTTTCTGGACCATATATTTTTTTTTTTTGAGGAGCGACACTCATGATCATAAGTATTACATTTATTTCTAGTAAAGGGAGACCTTCGATGTATCATCAGTGATACATTTTATGAAGACTGTATTATTTGTTGAATAGAGTGAACATAGTGTTCTATGAAAGATCCTGGACACTCCCACCCCCCCCCCCCATCATTTCTCTCTCATCTGTACCACCTGACAGGCTGATATTTGCAGACTTTCTAAAACGTTTCCAGAGTTTACATAGTCAACGATGCATTTTTTACTCCACTTGTCAAGCAGTCGTCCCACCTGCTTTATAATGGTCAAATGCATTTTTTTGTGTAAGGAGTGCATTCATCTTTGTGCAACATGTAGGTGGCATTGTGAGCCGACATGGGGTGAGTATTTGTGAGTCTTTGTCTGCTGATGATGATGAATTCATAATCCTTTATTTAAGACAAGTAAACTGGGCCTGTGCCCAGAAATCTTCAAGCAAGATGTCCGTCTGTCATTGAAAGCTCTAGAAATGATTTATTTTTCTTTGCACTCCTCGTTAACTCAGATCCATTTGCCAACGGGAAGAAGAACTTGGCCAAGTCTCTCACCACATCCTCCGTGTTTCAGTATATCATGGACCGCTTCCACGATGCGCTCAAGTACTTTGGCATTCCACAAACCGGGCTTTCAGCAAACAGCGCCAAGGACCGTGAGCACACGGAGGGGGAACCCGGTCCGGGCGGGGCCATGTCACCACCAAACCATCTGGATGCTGCATGCCCTGCCACTGCAGACTCTGTCCAGGATGATGCACTTGAGTGCACTGAGGGCGAACAAAACGGAGAAGTTGATCGGGCGGCTGCAGGTGCTGCAGCTGATGTTGGTGCCAAACTTGCCGAGATGGTTTTAAGGGAAGTCGACATGGAGGAAAGGGGTGGGGAAGAAGAAGATGCGATATCAGACTCAGATGGGGCAGCCTCAAATGTAGCATCCTCTTCTTCCGACCCGGCGACTGACACTGCGGGTGGGAGTGAGGCGGAGTCAGAACGAGGTAACTCCCATAGCGAAACACATTCAAAATCTGGCAGTGCCACTGAAGCTGTTACGGGATCATCATCAGTAGACTCCAGCTTCATCAGTGGGGCTAATTTGGACAGCGGGTCCCACCAGGGCTCATCTTCCATGGGTTCAGAAAGTGAGGATCCGATATCCGATGCAAATCTAGATGTCTCGAGTCCTGCAAATGATGCTGACACAAGCATTAGGGAAGACGAGCCCACATCAGAACTAGGAGATGCCAAAGAACAGAATGAGGACCCATCGCAAGGACCTTCTGGTTCCCTCCAGAGGAATTCTGATGATCACAATGATGCAATAGAGAAAAAGGAGGAGGAGGAGGTTAGGGAGGAGGAGGAGGAGGTTAGACCAGAGAAGTACGTGTTTGTCTTTGATCAGAAAATCCTGACGAGAGGGGAGAAGGTGCAAATAATTTGTATCAGCTGCTTGAAGGAAGGGCACATCAGTAAGGTAAGATCATGTAATATATACGCTCATATACATTGTATTATGTTTATATTCTGTGCATCTGTGTCTGAAAACGTCCATTCCACCTTGGTGAAGGGACATTCTTGTTGCAACCAATCCTGTTTTTACGATGCATAGACAACCATTCAAGTATCAGAATGTGTTTACGAGTGAATGAAGGTCCAGTTTGCCGTGCATCTATGAATAAATTGTTCTGTACTGTCCGAGTGTCCTAATCGATTCTTCGTAAAGCAGAAATTATTTTAGTTTATTTTGAGAAAATGAGTAAGGTCAGTCTTACGCGACAGCCATCATTCGCTTTTGTGTTCACAAGGAAATATCAATATCACAGTCCACAGTTACACATTGATGGAACATGCTACTATGTCTTATGTGTGTGGTTCATTGAATACAATTAGAAGCATGCAGCACATCATTTTCATGACGTATGAATATTAGCAATTGCTATACTGATAGTGGGCGCATGGATTCCTTTATACTAAAACATGTATGAAGTGTTTCGACAAAGGTTAACATACAGTTATTTTCATAGATGTGTTCATACAAGACTGTAGTTTAAAGAGAACGCAAACCCAAAGAGCAATGTGGATTGAGTAAAAGTATTAACATTAGCAGAACACATCAGTGAAAGTTTGAGGAAAATCAGACAATAGATGCAAAAGTTATGAATTTGTAAAGTTTTGGTGTTGAAACCGCTGGATGAGGAGACTACTAGAGGTTATGACGTATGAGTGGACAACAATATAAAGAAAATATAAAAGGAGTTCCACAAAAATTTACTTTTCTAGCAAAATGAAAGAGTACTTGACTTACCACTTTCAGAAAGCAGGGGGAATTAGGATATGTACTACCCCTTTTAACATATGTCAGTATCAAGTTGATGGAATGTGTAATTTTCATGAAAAATGAATTTTTGTTGAATTCCCTTTATATTTTCTTTATAGTGTAGTCCACTTGTACGACATAACCTCTAATAGTCTCCTTACCCAGCAGTTCCAACACTAAAACTCTAAAGATTCATAACCTTTGCATCGATTGCCCGAGTTTCCTCAAACTTTCAGTGCATAAATGATGTCCTTTTTTCCCTCTTTCTCATCTCTATATCAGACTTTTCCTTTCTTTTTACCACTTCTTGTTGGGTGTCTCCCTTTTTTCTTTCTCCCTCACTTTCTTTCTTATTTCTCTCTCTCTCTGTGTCTTTTTATCTCTTATTAGTCTCTCTTCCTTGTTATTCTTGTTATGATTGTGAAGATATTTTAATTGTGTTTTGATTTATGTGGATTGTATATTATGTGCAACTGCTTAGTTATATTGTTATGGTTATATTAAGATGTCTGAATTATGTATACAGTGTACTTGTATAATTTATATTGTATTGATTCACCTGGAAAATGATTATCTTTTTTGTTGGAAGAAAGACTAATAAAAATATCTGTATCTGTATCTGTATCTGTATCTGTGATGTGTTCTACTAATGTTACTGCTTTCACTCAATCCACATTGCTCTTTGGGTTTGCGTTCCCTTTAATGTCTGAGGCTTTATCATGGCTACTTTGAAATTGAAGAATTTTTGTTTGGAAAGACTGCTCTGTTTTGATCAACTCAGGACTGTCCAGAAGACGCCTTGCCTCCCTTGCAACCACTACCGAAGATGGACCCGAATTTCCTGGAATTGGTCACGTGCTTCTGCAATAATATATTTGGTAATTTCATTAGACATAAGATTATTATCTTATTAATTGCCGTCCCTTGTAGTTTATTTTCCTTTTTCTCTATGGACATTGCATTATGCAAATTGATTTCGCAAAATGCTAGCTTTCATGTGAGCACCATCTTCAAAATGGAGAAAAAGCAGGTATAAAACATTGCTTATACTATACACTTGCTCTCCATGAAATTCTGCCCTTCCTGTTGTGTTCAAGTTGATTGGTCAGCATATTTCTTAGGTTCCAGTAACTGGAGATAAAGCTCTTGTTTTCATAGTTTTTTTATTGGAAAGTAAGGTGAACTATGAATCATGCTCTTAAATTCCTTTTAGAAAAATACAACAACCATTTACAGTGTATGACTTTCAATGGGCCTTGCTTGTGTTTGATACATGTACAACTTTTGTAGCTTTCTCATGAGTACAATCCAGTATCCAGTATGTCCAAGTTGCACTGTATTGTTGAGTCTGATATTACAGTGCCATGAAAACATTCACAGATTACATACCTTTCTCATCTATGTTAAAACAATAACAAAAGTTATTAACATAGCAATTAACCGAACTACGAATGCATTTGAATGTACTGCACAGAGTATGTATGCATATTTTATTCAACACTGAATGACCAAGAACCGTGCTACAACATACGACGATGACGATGACGACGACGATGAATAAAGAAATGAATGAAATAGAATCACTCGGCCAGACCATAATTTTCTTTCTTTCTGTCATAATCATGATACAAAAATATTGTGCATTGGCACAAAATCATGAGCTTTCAGGCAATCTATTAAAAGTAGAAATTAGAAAACCATATCACCCAGTCAGACAAACTTTACCAGTCCTGCATCTTTGGTGTCTCATGCAGAGCTACACGCCCCGAGTCGACAAGATTTGCGCCACCGAGATAATTGCCTCAGGGAGCTGGAGTACTACATCAGACAGCACTCCTTCCCAAAGGCTGACTTGTCACTGTTCGGCTCCTCGGGCAATGGCTTCGGCTTCCGCAACAGCGACCTCGACATCTGCCTGACCTTCCGGGACCAAGCGAGTGCAGAGGTGAGGCCGGAGCATGTGGTTGCAATAATCTGTGGTTTCAAGAGACTTCGACCCTAAGCGTCTCTTAAACGGGAGATTTTCTGGTCTGGACCCTCTATCTAGCAAACCAGAGACTCTGAGCTCTCAAACATGGGCACAATTCCCTTTTCCCTTTTCCCCCTACCCTTCCCTATTTTTCTCTTTCTCTATTCCCTATTCTATCCAGAGTAGGTAACCATATAGTCTCCATACCGTCAAGCCTCGGCTTATTTTGGAGACCCTTCTGTTTAAGTTCCATAAACTGTTTGTATTTAAATGTCTTGTATAATTGTACTAAAAACTATGTGTCAATAAACTGTTTGTCATAAATGACATGTACATAATCATATCTGATGTAACGGAATTAAGCAGAAATAAATCAAATCAAATCAAAATCAAATCAAACAATATAAATGATGATTATTATATGATGTGCAACATCCCTTGGAGGTGTGGTTAAGGTGCCCTGGAAGCTCTAGGGTCATAGATTCACTTCCTCTGTACCCCCTTTCTTTTGCAGTTTCTGTAATCCTTTCATTCCCCACTCTTTAGTAGACCATTTCAAATAATAGTGCCCTTTTGATAACCCTTTCATTCCCAGTACCTCTGTACCCCCTTTCATTTTGCAGAGCAGATTCTCTAACCCTTTCATTCCCAGCTTTCTTGTAGACCCTTTCGTATTCCAGTAACCTTTGGTAACCCTTTTATTTTCAGTTACTCTGTACACCCTTTCACTCAGTAGGAAAGTTTGTATATACCTCGCAATCCCAGCTCTTTTGCAGACTCTGTCAAATTACAGTATCCCGTTCATTCTCAGTACAATTGTTCCCCCTTTTTTTTTTTGTAGCACAGTTTAAATATCCTTGTCATTCCCAGTTCTTTTGTAAGCCTTTTCAAATAACAGTACCCTTTTGACGACCCCTTCATTCTCAAAACCAGAGTAGACCTGTCCATTTTGCAGAGCAATTTCTGTAGCCCTATCATTGCCAGTTCTCTTATAGACCCTTTCAAATAACAGTACTCTTTCGATACCCAGAACCTCTGTACACCCTTTCATTTTGCAGAACAAATCCTATAACCCTTTTATTGCGAGCTCCCTCGTAGACCCTTTCAAATTACAGTACCCTTTTCATAACCCTTTCATTCTCAGTACCTTTGTACAAATTTCATTTTGCAGGACGGTGTCTATAACCCTTTCCTTCCCAGCTCTTTAGTAGGCCCTTTGAAATGACAGTGTCCTTTTGAGAACCCTTTTATTCTCAGTACTTGTTCACACCCTTTCATTTTGCAGGACAGTTTCTATAACTCCAAGCTCTTTAATAGACCCTTTCAAAATTTTCAGTACCCTTTTCATAACCCTTTCATTCTCAGTACCTTTGTACACCCTTTCATTTTGAATTATAGCTTCTATAACCCTTTCATTCCCAGCTTTTTAGCAGAACCTTTCAAATTTCAGTACCCTTGTCATAATCCTTTAGATACCCCTTTCATTCTCAGTACCTTTGTACAGCCTTTCATATAGCAGAACAGATCCTATAACCCTTTCATTTTCAGCTCTTTTGTAGACCTTTGACATTACAATACCCTTTCATAACCCTTCCTTTCTCAGTACTTCTTTCACCCTTTCATTTTCCGGAACGGTGTCTCTAACCCTTTCATTCCCAGCTCTTTAGTATACCCTTTCAAATTTCAGTACCCTTTTCATAGCCCTTTTATTTCCAGATCCTCTGTACACCCTTTCATTTTGCAGAACAAATTCTATAACCCTTTCATTGCGAGCTCCCCTGTAGACCCTTTCAAATTACAGTACCCTTTTCATAATCCTTTCATTCTCAGTACCTCTGTACACCCTTTCATTTTGCAGGACGGTGTCTATGACCCTTCCATTCCGAGCTTTTTAGCAGACCCTTTCAAATTTCAGTAGCCTTGTCATAACCCTTTTGATAACCCTTTCATTCTCAGTACCTCTGTACATCTTTCATTTTGCAAGACAGTGTCTACAACCCTTTCATTCCCAGCTCTTTAGTGGACCCTTTCAAATTTCAGTATCCTTGTCATAACCCTTCAGATAACCCTTCTATTCTCAGAACTTCTTTTACCCTTTCATTTTCCAGAGCAGTGTCTATAACCCTTTCATTCCCAGCTCTCTGGTAGACCCTTTCAAATTACAGTACCCTTTTGATAACCCTTTTATTCTTGGTACTTCTTTTCACCCTTTCATTTTCCAGCGCAGTTCTATAACCCTTTCATTCCCAGCTCTTTTGTAGACCCTTTCAAATTACAGTAGCTTTTGATAACCCTTTTGTTCTTGATACTTCTTTTTGCACTTTAATTTTCCAGAGCTGTTTCTATAACCCTTTCATTCCCAGCTCTTGAGTAGAGCCTTTCAAATTACAATGTCCTTTTGATAACCCTTTCATTCTCAGTACCTTTGTACACCCTTTCATTTTATAAGCCTTTCATTCCCAGTTCTTTAGTAGACCCTTTGAAATTACAATGCCCTTTTGATAACCCTTTCATTCTCAGTACCTCTGTATACCCTTTCATTTTGCATAACAGTTTCTATAACCCTTTCATTCCCAGCTCCCTTGTAGACCCTTTCAAATATCAGTACCCTTTTGATAACCTTTTTATTCTCAGTACCTCTGTACACCCTTTCATTTTGCAGGACAGTGTCCATAACCCTTTCATTCCCAGCTCCCTTGTAGACCCTTTCAAATATCAGTACCCTTTTGATAACCTTTTTATTCTCAGTACCTCTGTACACCCTTTCATTTTGCAGGACAGTGTCTATAACCCTGTCATTACCAGCTCTTTTTTAAACCCTTTTAAATTTCAGTACCCTTTTGATATCCCTTTTATTCTCAGTACCTCTGTACACCCTTCCATTTTGCAGAACAGTATATATAACCCTTTCATTCCAAGCTCCCTTGTAGACCCTTTCAAATTACAGTACCCTTTTGATAACCCTTTTATTCTCAGAACCTCTGTATACCCTTTCATTTTGCAGGACAGTGTCCATAACCCTTTCATTCCCAGCTCCCTTGTAGACCCTTTCAAATATCAGTACCCTTTTGATAACCTTTTTATTCTCAGTACCTCTGTACACCCTTTCATTTTGCAGGACAGTTTGTCATTTTGCAGGACAGTGTCTATAACCCTTTCATTCTCAGCTCCCTTGTAGACCCTTTCAAATTACAGTACCCTTTAGATAACCCTTTTATACTCAGTACCTCTGTACACCTTTCATTTCATTTCAATTTTAAAGACCCTTTCAAATTACAGTACCCTTTTGACAACCCTTTCATTCTCAGTACATTTGTACACCGTTTCGTTGTGCAGAACAGTGTATGTAATCCTTCTGTTCCCATCTCTTCTGCAGTCCCTTTCAAATTACAGTACCCTTTTGATACCCCTTTCATTGTCACTACCTCTGTACACCCTTTCACTTTGCAGAACAGATTCTATAACCCTTTCATTCCCAGCTCTTTAGTGGATCCTTTCAAATTACAATGCCCTTTTGATAACCATTTCATTGTCAGTACCTCTGTACACTCTTTCACTTTACAGAACAGATTCTATAACCCTTTCATTCCCAGCTCTTTAGTGGATCCTTTCAAACTACAATACCCTTTTGATAATCATTTCATTGTCAGTACCTCTGTACACTCTTTCACTTTGCAGAACAGATTCTATAACCCTTTCATTCCCAGCTCTTTAGTGGATCCTCTCAAATTACAATGCCCTTTTGATAACCCTTTTATTCTCAGTACCATTGTACACCCTTTCATTTCGCAGAACAGATTTTAAAACCCTTTCATTCCCAGCTCTTTAGTAGACCCTTTGAAATTACAGAACCCTTTCAATAACCATTTCATCTTCAGTACTTGTTTTCACCCTTTCATTTTCCAGAGCAGTTTCTCTTAACCATTCCATTATGAGCTCCCTTGTAGACCCTTTCAAATGACATAACTCTTTTCATAACCCTTTCATTCTCAGTACCTCTCTACAGGCTTTCACTTTGCAGAACAGTGTCCATAATCCTTTCATTCCCAGCTCTTTTGTAGATCCTTTCAAATTACAGTGCCCTTTTGGTAGCCCTTTTATGATTTCTTTATGTAGCAATGAGAACAACGTTCGAGGGCAGGGATAATGACCTCTTTCCATCACATATTCTACCCTTTGAGTGAAAACCAACCTCATGTACAACTTGTTTGAATGAACATGACTAAAATCATTCAGAAAAAGTGGGGTAGGTTCATCAATATTAGGCATGAAATACAGGAGTTATGGAACTCCTGTATTTTTTTAGTTTTTGCATGTTGCTTTACATTTACGGAACATTGATTTTGCTTGCAGTTGCACATACATATTAAGGCAGGTGATTTTCTCAGTACCTAATACCTGTCTGTAGCGGAACCCCTCTTTAACAGAGCCTTTCAAACCAGAGTTACTGTGACAACTTTCGGGCATTTTTTTTTTTTTTTTAAACCAAGCCTGTGAAGAAGGTCTATGCGAAATGTTGCTGGGATGTTGCCGCGGTAACTTTTGCCAAATTCTACCCAAACCAGCTGGGGAGAAGGTTTTTTGTGTACATCTGTTGAGACGGTATCCCTCATCCTCTCTTGCGGTTTCATTGCCCAAGGCAAGGAATTTTGTTCTCTGGGCGTTGTCCCGACATTGTCAGGGTAAAGTCTGTTAAAACAGGGTTTAACTGGATTTACACCGAAATTATATTGTGAAAATTATGCTTTAGATAGATAATTCAGCCACTATTAGCCCTTTACTTAGAAGAAGTCACTGCTGTTAGGCTTGAATGACAAGACTACACTGATTGAAATCAGAGGATTGATTTTGTGACAAAACAGGGAAATTTCGTTTAAATTTATGCACGAAACAGTGGGAATTTGAGTGTACCATTGCTTTAAAAATCATATTTCTTTATGACAATTTGTGGAAAACTTTTTGTAGCTTTGTAGCTTGTTGTAGCTAAGTCCAACTGTAATATATAACAAAATTGGCCATTCTATTCATGTGTTATAATTCTCCTTATTAAAGTGGACTTGGCCACAGTATAGAGTTACACTTGAAATGATATTTTGTCGTTCTGTGATTCTTGGCCTGCCTGCCGCAGGGTGTAGACGTGACATCAGTGGTGGAGGACCTCGCCAGCGCCCTGCGGAAAAACCGCAACCTCTACAACATTGTGCCCATCCCCACCGCCAAGGTGCCCATCGTCAAGTTCGTCCACCGGCCCACCCGACTCGAAGGCGACATCAGTCTGTACAACACGCTGGCCCAGTGCAACACCCGGCTCCTCAGGGCCTACGCCGATATCGACGCACGAGTGGTGAGGTTGGGCTACACCATGAAGTTCTTTGCAAAGGTATGAAAAAAAAAAAGGAGAAGAAAATGAAAATGCAGACTTGGTATGACAAAAGCCGTGTCATGAGCTCCTGGGCCCCATTTCATAAAAAGTTGATATGATAGCAACTCTTGCTGGAATGACAATTGTCATGGTAACGAGAAGAATCCGGCTTCCTGACTGGCTGTTGCTCTGGGAAATTGCCACTCCAGCAAAAGTTGCTATCCTAACATCCTACATGAAATTGTGCCCTGGAAGTTGGATCTGCTGATTTCCATCTTTATCTTTGCTCTCTGCCTATGTATCTGTCTATTCTACAATGTATCTATCTAAATCATTTTAGATAGATAGAATAGAATTTAATTTGTCGAATAGTGGCTCATGCAAAATTTGTCAGATTAAAATGCATGCGGATATATCTGGTTTTACAGAAACTATCAATTAACCGAGCTATTAACCCTATTGTGAAACCAGGCCGGGCTTTTTGGGGTGTTCTGTGGCCGAGGGGGGGTTCATTCAACCCCCCCCCCCCCCCCCCCCCCGAGATCTCGGCCGTCGATCGCGCAATTGCCATGGAAATGGGCACATGCATTACCTGTGGCGTAATCTACCACATTATGCAAAAAGAAATGGAAATTTCCATTATATTAATTAATTATGCTAATATATGCATAAAATCATACATTTTGCTCTAAATCAGAAAGTGAAGCTTTTAGAATCCTAATTTTTTTGGGATAACATTCTTTGTAGCATTCCTAACAATGTACTGAAAAAAAAATCTGGTATCAAACTTAATTTCTTATGTATTTTATTGTTTTGTGAATTTCTTATGTATTTCTATGTTTTTTGACTTTTTCTTTTATCATTTTTTTTGCAAAATTTATGACAGAACCTTTTTCAAGCATAATTATGCTAAAATTAATTGATTTCAGCCTATGAAAGTGAAAATAATCATATCTTTATGAATAAGGTGAGAAAACTCCATTTGCATAGACTTTATACACAAAATCACGTTTTTGGTCTGACAGGCTTGTATAAAAGGTCATGCAGCGTCGTAACGGTATGCGCAATTTTCGCGAAAATGGTGTCAAAAGATGCACGAGACTTGAAAGTAAAAAGTCAGCGAACGGCGCGGTCAAAAAACTTCGCGCGGCGGAATAGTCGCAAAAAATGTCAAGGGGGAGGGTTGATTCAATCCCCCCCGGCCTTTTTAGGGTTAAACTACATAGCTGTCTTGGTCGATCTCTCAATATTCTATCTTTCCATCTATATCTGTTTATCCATCTGTTTCTCTGTCTATCTGCACATATCCATTTATCTGTTTAGACATATTATCTATTGTCTATCTGTCTATGAGTTTAGTGTATCCATTCTGCAGCAGGCCTAAAAACAACATGCCTTTCATGAGCTGCGTTACAAATGTCTTTGATAATAATAACATTCATATAGATATTCATACTGGCATTTTTAAGCGCATTGATATGGAACAGAAAAGTTGAATTAAAACGCAGAATATGATTAAGAACCTTGTGATAAGTGTATAGAAAAAAGAGAGAAAGAAAAGATGTTATGATGGTTGAATAAGTGAGTTTTGAGCATTGATTTAAACTTGTCTTCACTTTGCATTTTGAATGTGAGAGGGGAGTGTGTTCCATAAAAATGGAGCAATTTGATGATTCAAACTTATAATGTTTGTCTTTTTAATCTACATTAGTGAGTTTAGCACTTGCACAGCACTTCAGTTTTTTTCTTGATATTTCTTTTCTTGCAGTATTGTGACATTGGAGATGCTTCGCGAGGCAGTCTGTCATCCTACGCCTACACTCTGCTCACGGTGTATTTCCTGCAGCAGCGAGAGCCACCTGTTCTTCCAGTGCTACAAGAGGTGAGTTTTAAGGACCAGAAACCCTGGATATCCAATGTTTGTGCGTTTTTTGGTTTTTTTTTTTTTTTTGGGGGGGGGGGGTTTGGGGGGGGGGGGGGGGATTGTTCGTTTTGTTCTGTTTTCTACAACTTGATGAGCACTGGCTGTTTAAATTGTGTGTTGCAAGGCATGATCTGCGTGACAAATATTTAAGTCTTCAACCCTCTGTGTGTTTGTTGTGTCATTTTTTTTTTTTTTTTGACCTAGAAAAATGAACTTGAGACTTGCACAATACTTTTTTTCCCCTCCTTTCTTGGTATGGTCCTGCTAGATAGCAGCATTGTAAGCTGATACCAGGCTTTCACCATTTTGCCTGAAGAGAACTACACCAAACAAAATTTTAAGTCGCCATCTCATGCTGTATATATTATCACCAACCATGTAAGAAGATCACAGCACATTCTTAGACACACAGTTTATCAGTGTACAAAAAAGTGTGAGTAAAAAGGTGAAAAGATCAAAAGGTCAAAATATGAGTACTGTAAATGGGTAAATGAATTTTAGAGTCACATGATTTTGATATGGGCTTTGTCTGTCCGCGTATTTTTTTGGAGATTGAGGTTAGCTTGGCCTTTTTGGCTTCCCTGACCAAAACTCAATGCAGTATATTATGCAGTATAACAGAATTGATTTCAAGATCCTACTGCTCACTTTTAAGGCCATTCATGGTCTGGCCCCAGGATACCTGTCTTCCCTAATCGAGCGACGGCAGCCTCGCCCTGGCCTTCGTTCATCTGGCCTTACTTTCCAGGTGCCCATCACACATCTCAAGGGATACAGAGGCCGGGCATTTTCTCCTATCGCTCCTCACCTATGGAACTCCCTCCCATCTTTTCTCCGTGAAATTGGATCACTTCAAAGCCTCACTCAGAACTCACATTTTTCACCAGGCATTCAATTGTTAACTCTCTTGGAGGAGTCTGTGCCTTTGAAAATTTCTATAACAGATATATGGTGCTATACAAATGCTGTGGGTCATCATCATCATCAGTATATTTATGTTTTGAACTGTCTTCTTTACCTCAGCTGTACCCAGGTGACAAGATGCCAGTGCATGAAGTGGATGGCTGGAATGCCTGGTTCTTTGATGACATCAAGAGACTGGTGAGTGCCGATACTGATACTGTAAAATGCTCACATCATGAATATGCATATATGCAAATTCATATATTCATGAATTCATCTAGGGAAACCCACCCACATGTGTAAAGAGTTTCTAGAAAAATGAGATTACGCATATGGCGCTCGGGGGATATGAAGTTGGTTCCTTCCGATTCCTCCTAAAATGTTTGGTGGTTCGGTCAGCCGCCTTATCGTGCAGTTTCACTGAAATGACATGTGTGCTGTTGATTGCCACTATCTTCTCCTTGAGTTTGTAGCAGTGAAATACCATTGTTTGCCATTGCCATCGTGGTCTGCATCTGGACAAAGTTTGTACCAATGCTGAACTTGGCAGTGAACAGGAAATGTGATTCAGCAGATTTATATCTGGTTTTTGTTTTTGTCTTTGTTGTTTGTAATTGCATATCCTCTCTCCATTGTTGCTGCAGTAAATGCAGCTAATGCTGAACCCTGCACTGGGTCTTGACTTTAAACTCAGTCCTTATTTGTGACTGTGGCTGCAGTTTGAGTTCTATTCAAGTTCATTGAGTTCCCCTTTATTGTGTGGAACAGAAGTGTATCAAAAACTACATGGTAACCACTGTGGATAGTTTACCACAAGCTAAAATTTGGTAATGTCATTAAAGGGACTGTATAGTACTGATTGAGGTGAGGATTCAGGTTTATAACATGTTTTGGTGAGATAATGAGAAACCTCTTATGAAATATGAAAGAGCATGTAATTTCAAGAAGGATTCAATGTTTATTTGATGAAAATTAGCCTTGAAATGGCTGAGATATCCAATAAAAGCGATCCCAATAAAATTGACATGCCACGACTTTTATTAGGATCTCTTTGTTTTTCCTTGTTTTTAGATATCTCAGTCATTTCAAAACCGACCTTCATCAAATAAACTTTTGATTCCTCTTAGAATTGTATGCTCTTTAACATTTCATAGAGTGGTTCCTAAATATCTTGCACAACGTTACAAGCTGAATCCTCACCTCAACCAGTACTGTACACTCCCTTTAACATTATACTACTCCAAGTACTCACAATGATATCAAAGTTTCTGGTGACTGTTCTTTGAGAGCGTGAATGTGTGGGCAAGGGTATTGACGATGTCAAGCAACCAAGTGACCAACTATTTGATCGTGTCGTTTCTTCCAGCGGTTTGTGTGGAGGGATGGTGGGCGGAACAGGGAGTCACTGGGGTCTCTGTGGCTGGGCCTGCTGCGCTTCTACACAGAGGAGTTTGACTTCACCAAATTTGTGGTCAGCATCCGGCAGAAGAAGCAGTTGACGCGCTTCGAGAAGCTCTGGATGACACCCCAGCGGGGGATCGCCATCGAGGACCCCTTCGATCTGGACCACAACCTCGGAGGGGCAGCATCCAAGAAAAGTGAGTTGCCATGGCAACCATCCATTGCCCATGGGCATATCTCCATAAAGCTCAACCTCCTCTTTTTGTTACCTCTCAAAGGATAGTAGAGTATTCCTCTGTGATACGTGTACCTGTAAACATGACCTCTTGGCAAGCTATGTATCTCGATAACTTTGCAGACATTCAAGCCAAAGAATTGGCAAAAGAAGTTGATGCGGTCTAAGAATTTATAGACTGATAGTTTTTGCAAAATCAAAAGTTAGATAATGTAACTACTTCCTGTCCGAAGTCTTTGTTTAATGCTCCTGAACAAGGCCAAATGCAACTATCTTTCTATTACACTGAACTTGAGTTCACCAGTAAAAGATTGTTGTGGAATGTAGAGTCAATTTCACAAATTGAATGTGTATCAGTTTCAGAAAAGAAAAAAAAAAATGCCTGCAAAGTGCAGCGCATGTCATTGGAATGCTTGTCCGAATTCCTGGATGAGGAAGTCAATTTTTTAAAGAGCTCGATAGGGGATGGGAGTGGTCATTCAAAATTGATAGAATGAATGAAAATGGTGTAATGTTTATGATGAACCTTGAAGGCACTTGGCTCTATTCATCTCTTTTCTTCTCTATACTGCTTCATTTTCCAGTGGCAACATATATACTCCAGGTCTTTCGCCATGCTAGGCAGCATTTTGGCACACCCAACAAGCACGCTCTGGGGAATTACAGGATGCAAAATGTGAACTTGGTAAGAGAGAGAAAACAAACAAAAAAAACAAACAGACACATTAATAGATAAGTGATAGAGACATTGCATTTATAATGTGTGACCCTGCATCCAAACAGCAGCATAGCAGTTGCCATATGTTATTGGTTGGCACAGGTTAAACTTTGTAGGAGGAATTTCTTAGCTCTAAGAATACCCATATGTACTTTATCAGTTTCAGCAGTAGCATCAACGCTTTGAAATAATCACAAAAGAATGAGCTTAATGGAGAACCATATTACAGGAAAATCAACAATCTCATACAGACACGAAGGAGCTTAATAGTCTCATGTTTGCGCAGTAAAGAGGCAGTTGGCACATTGCAATAGACCCTGGACTTCAGAGCCAAATTTTATTCTCAAAGTTGATATTCTTAGAGGGTTATTCCACGTGGTTAGGAACATCCATCGTTGATGAAATATATTTATTGTAAAGCTGAGAATGCATTTTATCAGGATCGAAAACCAATCACAAAATCAGTCCTTTTTTATTTTGATGATAAAGGCTTTCATTAAATGACTGTATATGCCATATATTTTAATAGTGAGTCTAAATTTTCGCAAATCCGAACTTCCTGACGATTTCGCGAGTGGTTGAATTCGTCATCGTGGAGTACCGTAGTGGACGGAGAAATGTACATGTATAAGTATGCGTCACATTCATATCGGGATCAGAGTCATTATTTTTGCATGTCTTTAATTTCGCTAATAGCACCTGACTCGTGAAATTCGCGAAGATAAAACCTCGTTAAATATTTGGCACATACAGTATGTTGCATTTTGTGAGAATTTTCATATTGAATGATTGCGCTCTCATAATGCTTCATAACTTCAGAACTACTTTCTGGACATTGATAAGCTGACTGGCGGCGAGGCCCCGCCCAATGACAGGGGCTGCAGGATTTGTGGCAAGATAGGTCACTTCGTCAAGGACTGCCCAGTGAAGAAGCGCGGCCAGGACAGACGAGACCAGGAGAGGCGGGACAGGGAGAGGCGAGAGCAACAAAGAGGGAAAGGTGCGGTGCTGTTTTAACGGCGCATAGTCCCGGTAGTGTAGAGGGCGCTGTTGATGATACTGCCGATCACCATTAGCATTGATACGAAGATTGCCGAAGTTGAGCTGTCATCAAGAGTAAAGCGCGTAGGTGTTGCTTGGTAACGTTGCCTTCGTTGTCTTCTCTGCGCATGACACAGTCTGTAGTAATGCCAGGGTGCGTGTATATGTGCTTCTTATTATGACATCACAAAAGAAGTTTGCTGAAGCTGTCATCCCCCTCAGCCGAATCATGAGCCGAACTGTGATCAGACCACTACCTACAGTGGATCGGATTTCTTCGGACTTGGGGAAATGGGTCATAGTGTAAGCGCTAAAGAGGAGTCGATAGTGTAGTCTCTATAGGAAACTTGTGCCGTGTGCCCGCGTACACATTTGACTAAACTACCGGGACCATATACCTTTAACACCTTTTTTTTTGCAGTGCCTTTTTGAAAGAATCACTGTGATGTTATTCCGAAAGCTTTCTTATCTTCCTTCAGATTAAGCTCCTTTACCAGCTCTCCCTTGGTTGTTCTATTCCCAAAGCTTCGTTTGCGATGCCCTTCCCATAGCTTCCATCAGAATAAACTCCTACACTTGCCCGGTTTTTCATCGCCTACACAATTCTGCTCCTAAACACTTATCACAGCTTTTGCACTCTCCCCACCGTTCAGCTTATAAATTGCGCTCTGCCATGGATACTGTGGTAATCGAGATATCAAATGTAAAAACTAAGGCTGGTGAGTGTAGTGTCTCATTTTATGGGCCAATGGCATGTAATACCTTGCCAGAGGAACTCCTCATCTCATTACCCTCAGTGTGAATATTCAAAAAAAATTTTAACCCATTGAAGACGAGTCCCGAGTATACTCAGGCAAGGGTCTGTGGGAAATGCGTGTTGTTGCAAAGTCAGCTTGTCTTGAATGGGTTAAAAAGTTCTTACTCTTTGACCTTGTCATTGGGACAAATTTACTTTGTAAAGTGCATTGATCAGTTTGATTGGAAATGCACAATAAAAAAGACTATTTTATCATTATCATTTATTATGCTTGATGGTGCTGTTGCTAAAGCTTCCTTAGCAGTACCCTTCCCAAAGCTTCCTTCATTTCAAGATTGTGTACTTGGAGGTGCTGTTTTCATAAACTTCAAAGCAGTGCTCTCCTCATAGGTTTCTTCAGATAAGTACTTTTCCTTCCTATACTTCCTTGGTTGTACTGTTGCCAAAACTTCTTTAGCGGTGTCTTTCCCAAGGCTCCTTCAGATTATCATACTCCTGTACTTCTTTGTGATGCTGCTCCAAATGTTTCCTTGTATAGATTAAAGACACTCTATACTCCTGCCTGGAACCATTTTATGGTTAATTTGGTAATTTTATTTTATTTCATGATGTTTGGCACGTGAGGTTGATAGTTGGATCTAAATTAGAAATTTCATGCCTAGATTCTGTTTAGTGTAGATGTTTGTTAAAGGGAGAAAGCTTGAATATCGATGCATGGAGCCTTCTACGTCATCCTTCAAACTTACTTTTTTTTTGTATCTGGTTGTAGGTACTCCAGACAAGAGTTCGGCAAATGGTGCCAAGCAACCAGAGACGCCGTCCTCTCCCAAGGAAGAGACAGGCAAAAATACAGACGCCAAGCAGAAAGTTAGCAGCGAGCCAAGTACCAAGAAAACTGAGGTACCAGTGGTGTCTCATGTTTGTGTAGCTGTGTGTGTATGTGAGAATATGTTTACACACTTCACCGTCTTTTGTTAATTCATTTTGTTAATTCATTGAAGACATTCATTGAAGGTGTCTATGGGAAATTTGTGTCAGGCAAAATCAGTCCATCCTCAATGGGTTAAAGGAATCATAATATGAATCAAATTAGACTACAGAATGCTAATAAAAATCAAAATAATAGACTGTACACACCATAATATTTTTTTCTAAAATCGGGAAAATTTGCAATTGAGAAACACAGCAATGTAATCGGAGACGATTGTAATATCATCCCTTTGTAAGAGAAGAGTAAGCGATTTTCCGCCTGAGAGATGATGTACATTGCTTTACATAGGCAATAATTTTGGTGAATATCATTTGAATTGCAAAATTTCCCAAAAATAGAAGCACTGCAAAAGATAGGGCACATACATTGTATAGTATTGTGTGAACTTTGTAGTCATTATTGCCACAATAGGTACATTGAATATTTGTTTTTGATCTTTACAAATTCCATCTTTTTGGATTCCTATTTGTTTGACTTTTGCCTCAGCCCACCAAAGAAGCAGAGAAGCCACAGAAGACTGCTATTGTGGCTGACGAGGTACAAACGAGGCCCGGCAAGCGGCCGAAGGAGAAAGCCAAGACCGTCGAGCCAGTTGCCAGGCAGCTGTTTGTAGCCCAAAATGGGAATCGCAGAGAGTGTTCCCCAGCGGGGCAGAAGACTGCCGAGAAGGCCAAAGAGGTGACAGCGCCCTCTGCCGCTGAGAAAGAGAGAAGACCTGATGCACCGAGTGAGGTAAGCTCAGTTCCTCCTTTTCTGTGTCTACTCACCCTCATTCTTTTCCCTCTGCCTGTAAGTGTACTGTTTTGGCTGTCTCAGGGTTTATTTCATGTAATTTTTCGTGGTGTAGTTGCTGTGGATGTTTTTGTAGTGTCTGTGTCTTAGCCTTGCTTTCTGTTCCTGTTTTGTTTTCATGGTCATCTAAAAAATTTGTTACGTATATGAGCAGTATTCTGTAAACACTCACTATCTTTTTACCTCGGTAAAGGATAAGAAATAATGTGCTGCATACAATTGTATTCAAGACACATGTTTGGCGGAAGAAACACCGCCAAAAGAACAAGCTCAAAGTGACTTCTACTGATTTCTAAATCTCAAGTAGACCTCATCAGACACTGATCAAGAAATGTTACTGACCCCTAGACACCTGACCAGAGGCCATACATACTCTAGCTTATTCAGCTCCATGGCATTTATACAAACCAAGCCCAATTCTTATTCCAGTTCATAAGGTCCATGATGCTGTTTTTGGGGAACACCTACAAAACGACACAAAACAAAATAAATATATCTTTTAAACAAATGCCTCCTTTTCCATACAAAAATCTCAATTTTAGCTTATGTTCATTGATATCAAAATTTTGATTAATTAGTGCAGCAATGTAGAGGTGTATCTTATGTAGAAACATTGTTTTCTGGTGATCATAATGCATGATGACATAACATTGTTTTTGTCTGTTATGTGTCAAAGTTCAGTACTCCATCTTTGAGAGGGTTTCATTGGATATCACTACTTTTGATAACTATGAGTGTTTAGACTGGTGCATTTTGATTTCAGTAACATTCTCACGATAATATTCTCATCTGTGCCATCACTCTTGTGAGTTGCATTAGTCTTCACCCCAAGGTGTTTTCACGATTCAGTCATATTCGGAACATCACTAACTTCCAAAACTAACTCATCACCGCTACACTTTCATGTCAGGATACCAAGAGAGAAAGGAAGAGGTCCGCAGCATCATCCGATTCCAAGTCTGCTCCTCCGAACGGTGAAGTCATTAAACAGAAATCGGACACAAATACCTTGAAAAAGTCTGGGGCAGTGGATGTTCTTGTCAGAAACACCAGAGTCGCATCATCTAGTGCTCCAGCCCCAGAAATGTCATCTAGGGCTGTGAGTCAAGATCGGAGATTGCCTAATCAAAGTGGGAGAACAGTTCCCCTGGAAGATGGAAGGCCCGTGCGGGCAGAGCAACAGAGTAGTGACACTGACCAGCCACTTACAAGGACTGAAGTTATAAACCCCACAGCGGGGTCACACCCCTCTGTTATTCCAGCAAGGACTGCAGTGGCGAGTTCCGTTGGTCCAGGAACCACGCCCGTTCATCCCACATCTCAGCCCATAAGCAACACCATGCATACTACCGTACCCGGTTCGGTTGGGAGCATGTCCAACGGTCCCGCCCCCAATCCTGGTCAAGTCCGGCCCCCAACCCTCACCATGGGAGTCCCCACCCACCAGGGCTTCCCAGGTCCTGCTAACAGCTTTGCCAATGGTCCATACCCCCGTTACCCCCTGCCACACCCCTCCCCTCCCTTTCCTGGCCATATGGGAATGCCATTCCCCCCAAATTTCCAAGCACCGAGACAGATGCCACCGTATGGTAGCAAGCCTATGGAGCTGAAGGTAAGCCAGACTTTTGATCATTGCCATTAGTTATGGTTACATTGTCCAGAGAGATGTAAATGTCTTCAAGTACAGTAGAGCTTCAAAGCAACAAATCGATAATCAGTTTATAAATGTTTTACAAACTGAAAAAGTGATTTTTTTTTTTAAGGATTAATTCAACATCTTCATCTTATTCATGATATATTGAGACTTTTACATTTCACAGAACAAAAGGATTTTTTTTTCAATGATCGCTCAAATCATATCAAAATATTCACACTAAAATTATACCTGTACATCTCTTCCAAAGACGCTTTTTAATAGTCTAGTAAGTTAAATCTACATGATTCATGATTCATCTTCATCATTTCTTTGTCATATTATTCATTTCATTTTTTTTTTTTTTTGTTCCTGTGATGTATGATCATTAAAATGAAGCATTTAGTGTGATGTACAGTTCATAGCGTTGAACAAGGCAGGATTATCACTATTATTGTTGTTTAAAAATGGTAGTGTTTCGTGATTCTATATTATAAGAGTCTGACAGACAAACTTACCCAGTTGGTTCAACTGTGTGTTTTTCATTTCATCTATTTATTTCCTGTGTTTATTATGTATTCATCTATCTATCAGTCTATCTATATATCTGTCTAAATATTCATCTATTTGTTTAATCACTTGATTTCTGGGCCTGGTATTTATATGTTGCAGTTAGTGGTATGGTCAATATCATTTTTGTATTAATAGTTGAACATATATGAGACAAATGTGTATGTCTTCATCTATCTATCCCTCTCTCTCTCTCTCTCTCTCTCTCTCTCTCTCTCTCTGTATGTATATGCTTAATCTATCTTTCTGTATATCTACACTGTATCTAGCTATCTGTCTATGTAATCATTTGATTTCTGAGCCTGGTATCTGATATATTGTGATTGATGATATTGTCAATTGTGCATCCATAGCTGACCACATATTGGACAAATGTTCAGTAAAATTTAAATCATGTAATGCAGGCTCTTAGATTGTTCTCAGTTGGTATCCATTAACCCTTACAATGAACAAATTGGTATTTCAGTGTTTTCTTACCATAAAAGCTTGAAATATTGCTTTAGTGAAGGTTCATAATCCCCCTTTTGTATCTGTTTGATTTATTCACTTATTTGGTCTTCCACTATGCCCATTTGCCCCATTTGGGGTGGCATGGTGGCCCTGCCAAAAATTGATGTCGGTCCACCAAATTCCAAAAAGGTTCATCTTTTGGTGGCCCAATTCTGGGCAACTAATATTCAAAATGGATTGTTACGGTTGCCTGTTTTTCAGGCCACTATAAATCTCTTGCAGGCCACCAAAATTTTAGATTTAAAGATTTTAGTGACCCAAACAGGCCACCAGGGAAATAAGTTTGTGTCGAGCCCTTTATGTCACATTTCATAACTTCTTTTTTTTTTTTCTTTTTCTTTTTTTTTTCTTGGGGGGGGGGGGGGGTAACCCAATGACTACATAGAATTCGTTGTTGTTTGTCTGTATTTCTATCTTAACATCTTTCAAATGGATATTTCCAAACCCTCCCTCCTGCAACCTGTAGCAACAAGATCTGACGGCGCTGCTGCATTCTATTCAGAAGGGCTCAGCAAAGCCACCTCAGGGACCAGGACAAAGACAGGTTGGGTTCCGTGAAGACCAAGTACCGCCTCTGCTGTACTTCTCTTCTCTGACCGGCACACCTAGGCCCCATTTCATAAAAGAGTTGATACAACGACAAACTCTTGGTGGAATAGCAAGCGTCGTAGTAACGACAAAAATCCAACTTTCTGACTGGCCGTTGTTATGGGAAAATGGCATTCCAGCTTGAGTTGATACAACATCTTTTATGAAATAGGGCCCTTGTGGCATACTTTTGTTTGTTGTAGTTTTTTCTGTAGACCAGCTAACAAATTTATTTGGATTTCATGCATACTTATCTTTCAAAGGTTATCCATTTTGAGGACTTTTGCCTCTTCGCTGACCTGACACAGCTACAGCCCCTATGTGCAAACTGATTCAAAGTGTAGAAATATGTTTATTAGGAACATCTAAATTCAGTGGCATACTGCAACGTCCTCAGCGATTAATGTCCCAAATTTTTGAATACATACACGTAGGTAAAACGATCCATTGTATAGATTCATGAAACCGATTGTTAGTGAAGAGGATGACGTAACCCGCTAAAACATTTTGACATCTGAGTGGATTACATTGCTGTCAAGTTCACAGAAAGTCAAGCAAATGGCAATTTAGACCCATTGAACAAACATCCCACCCCTTCTGATCGTATAAGATACAAACCCACAGTGCCGACAGTGAGACCCAAATTGCAATGAGATATTAACATGATATTGCGTGGTGCAGGGCAGTATGCCTTTCTAGAATGTCTGCCCCATTTTTGTAGCTTAAAGAGAAATTCCCTCTTGAAGAATAGGTAACATTATGTGTCATTATTTGCATGATTGTTAGCTGCCTGAAATGCAATGCTTCATGTACTGTTCCTCGGTCCTTTGGTGGCAGGCACCGACACAGGTCCCATTGGTGAGAGCCCCGACCACTCCACTGACTGCCCAGACTTTGGATGAGGTGGAGCACCAACTGCGGAACCAGCAACGCGCGGAGGAGCACCAGCACCTTCACACACAGCAGGTGGTGCAGCCGGGTGCGAAGTCCAGCGAACAGATAGAGCAGCAGATGCGACAGGACCAGTTTTTCCAGAACCGACAGCCCTCTGCCTCCGATCAGCGCCGACCCCAGTTTGGTCCAGAAGCTCAGCAGCATCTGCCCCACCAGAACCTCCAGCAACAGTGGCACCAACACCACGGCGGGGACGCGGGGCTGCCCGACTCCAGCCGCGCCGTGGCTCCACCATCTCAGTCGAGGCACCTGGACAGTGAGTGGGGTAGGGGCGACCAGCAGAGTTCTCGGTACTTCCAGCAGCCCCCTGTTCAAGGGGGGCAGACGCAGCCGATACCAATCGGTGAGAGACCTGCCCAATGGCCCTTGACCCACCAGGGACCCGGGAATCCCTCACCCACATCTCCACCACAGGGCGACTTTCCGTTTCCGGGCCAGCAGGATCTGGCCCCAGGGCGTCAGCCGCAAGGGTACGGTAGCGCACCCTCTCCTCCACACAATCTGTTGCGGTCACCACCGGGTACCACATCCCCACCACACCCCTACGGACACACCCCATTAGACCAGAGAGCATCCCTGGGATTCTCAGATGTGAGAGGCAGCCCGCTCATGTCCATGTCCCTGTCTGGAGCTAACCCCACACTGTCATCAAACATGCCCTCTACCATGTGGCCACCACACCCTGAATCCACCCCGGGGTCAGATGGCGCTGGTAGTCCCCAGGACCGCAGGGAACCCAACAGGACCCCGCCCGCAGAGTCTCAATACCAGGGCCGTCTGAATGGACCAAGGTTTGGCCCTGGACATGGGCCTGAAGTCATGTTTCCGAACACGTAAGATCAAAATGTCTGGCATTTTTGTAGGTTATGTACTCCGGAAGAAAAATGCAATATTACGAGATGTGAAAGCCCCTAACTATAGTCATTTCCAATCAGGTTTGGATTGCCATCTTAGGTTACTGTTTCCTAAAGTTCTACAGTACTGACCTCTGTGTTGTGCAAAAGCTCCACATTTAATGCGAGTGGCTAGAAGCATTCATGTGCATTCATGTGCTGTTGACTGGTCTTCGGGGGGATATCAACATATATTATATTGCGCAGAGTTGAAAAAATAACATAAGACCAAGGGGAGCATTGTATTTTCTTATGAGAGACTGTATCTTCTTATATCCCCCATATTATATGCTTGCATTTTCTGTTGTCTCCCATTAAAGCTGGTACAGTATGTTGTGTCTCCCGTGCCATAAGGCTACATTTTCTTTTATCCCCCTTAGCAAGGGGATATATTTTCTTGTATTCTTTATATCATGAAGCTGCATTTTCGTATTTCCCATATTGTAAGGTTGAAGTCTTTGATATTCCCAGTATTATAAGGTCAGCCATCTTTATGATTATATGCAAGTCATACTTTTTTTTTTTTGTAGATAGAAGTTGGTCAAGATGATGCACTGGATATTGATTATGTTACCATGGTTTGTTTCTACAGTGCATTGAAATGCCAATGATGAAAAGAAAATTGGAGAGAAAAAAAAATCTTTCTTTTGTTACATTTGCATTCCACACACAGCGCTCAGCCATTCCACTTCAGTCGATCTGGCTTCAACCCTAGCCTGCCCCGCTCCAGCCACGCTGCCACCATGCCACCCCAGCATCCTCACCCCCAGCACCACCAGTCGTACCCCGGTCAGCACCGCCCCGACGCCATGTGGCACCACCACCAACACCACCAGCAACGCCAACACCACCACCAACACCAACAACACCAACACCAACACCAACACCACAACCAACAGCAACACCAACACCAACACCAACAGCAATTCCCATACCAGCCTGGGATTGGCACCGAGCCACCGCGCTTCTCACACCCTAACAGCGTACCTACCATGGCCCAGGCCCCTCCAATGCAGAGTAGCAATGTCCACACCTCTGATGAACTCCTTGGGAGAGGGCGTGCCCCGCCCCACTATAGCTCGTAGCGCAGAGTGATTCTACTTTTCGCCCAAAGTCGTAACCGTCAATTTTTGTTTTAACCTCAGATGTAGCTATATTTGTAATTCATTTTCTTACCTTTTAGCTTGGAAATGCAACGATGTTTTAAGTGAAACCTGCTGAGAATAATTGTCAGTGCATGTGAAATAGTAGAGAGAGTACATGAATATACACTAAGGGGGCTAGGTGATTTTTTTGTTTGTTTCTTTCTTTGTTACCATATGTCTGTGAGAAGTTTATGCTAGATTAAATTTGTTGGTCCTTGCAAAAATTACTGTGTAAATGTCATGTCAAATCAACAAATGCTGAGTTTGAACCAACGAGGATCCTATATACCTGTGAAACAGAGAATGAAGTGACACATGTAATGTGATAATTGTTCAGTTGCTCTCATACAGATATGATTCAACAGGCGCTTCTCATGTTCAGTGTGATAACAAATTAGGATAACATTTTGATTTGTGTCTCATTTCACCAGTAATTCCTTTTGACAATTGCTTTATGTTAGTGAAAAAATGGAGAAGAATACCAACTATAGATGTATTTTTTATATGAAAATCACATTTCTTCAAGATGCAGTTTGTGAGAAGTAATCCATGTCTGTGTGGTGGAGTTGTACGTATTTGCCAATTTGTGGCAGTACCTGGTCGGGTCAACTAGGTATTGTTAAGTGACCAAGTTGTGTGTTTACAGTCGGGCACACATGCGTACATATCCCACCTATTGATATTCACTGCCAACATGTTAGAATACCAGAGACTCCAACCCCAAGCACCTCTTAAATTTGATATACACGCACGATATGCGTGTAGTGCACATCTCCAGCGCAAAGCGCGATGTTCCTTTGCTTAAGCAGGCCATGGTAGCTCTAGGGTTACAGATGCTCTGTAAGGCTACAGTATCCTTACTTTTGAACATAAATGAGAAAACTAAAATTGGACAGGAAAAAGCTAAATTGTAAGGGTGAGAGATTTCACGAAAATGACCTCAAAGTGGCAGATTGTCTGCCAAAAGCAGAAAAGAGGGACGAGTCTCTGGCATATTCTTCCTGCTTTTTCCATCAATGAGGGTAATCAGAGCTTATTTCTGTACCATTGGTTTTGCAAACTTTTTGCAGTTTTAGAAATTGTTTGTTGTCTAAAGTTTTAGTCCCTAGTCCTGGCAAAACTTTGTGTTTCCATTTAGGTTTTATTTGTAAATGAGTGGTAGTGCAGTTTCCATCATGATTTGGACAAAACCATGCGGCGATAAAAAGTTATGAATGTTAAGTATTGGCATAGTCCTCTGGACACACACAGAAGGTTCCCTTGTAACTACCGATGTAGTTCAGCTCTTCTTCTTCTTCTTCTTCTTCTTCTTCTTCTTCTTCTTCTTCTTCTTCTGTAGAAGTGCATCCTTCATAGTTGAAGATAAGCTCACTGCAGAGCTGTTAGGCAAAAATAGACAAGTGAAACAAGACAGCAATAAAGTTACGTATTAGTTGTGAAGAGAAATAATGCTCCCATGCAAGGAGCTAAATCGGGCACAAAAGCATGAAAAAAACAAGAAAATAACCATTTATATTTGACGTCCTAAGAAGAAGTGGACTTTGTTGTCCTCGTAAGCAGCAGATTTGATGTCTTTTTATCCAGGAGGGACATTTAATGTGCACCAAGGAAGCCCAGTTTTGATTGGCCTAATCACCCCACAGGGGCAGGGTGTGCCTTTATCTTCCAATGGCAGGTGGGTGGAGAGGTAGTGGAATCAGGTTCACTTCACCATTAATATTGAACTTTCCTTCTTTAATATGGGCAATGGTAATATTTCAAAAGTGGAAGACTTACGGGGGATACTGTTGTGAGGTGATGACACAACTAAAGTACTCCTATTGTCATCGTCTCCATCACTAATCGACATGTTGAGTGAGACTGGAAGCTGTAAGGAAAGAATTTTGGCTGAGTCACTTCATCGTCTTTTATTTGCATTTCACGAGGGGACACAGATAATAAGATAGTCCATACTAGCTGCTCAGACTTGTAGGGTACCTTCTCCTGAAATGTGTGTGCCCCCCCCCCCCCCCTGAGGTTTACAGAACCAGGTGGGAAATCTCTCAGTGCCTAACAAGACCTTTTTTCCCTGTTTAGATTTGCATAATTTGAGCTGGATTTGCATGTATTCACACATGCCATCGGGAACAAGATGCATATGGATAATTACTGCCCATGTAACTTTGTTGGTGCTGTCAGGGATTAAATCGCATGGCCTCGAACAAACATTGTTGGATGAACATTGATGAGTGATGTCAATCAAGTCCGAGTATGACCATAATAGTGAAGTATCAAAGCTTCAGAGCTCTTGTGAGCTTTCACCCCTCAAAAACAACTTAAAGTCATTGTCAATCTTGTTCAGACCAAAACCAATTTATCACTCACTTCATATATTGATAACATGTGTTTCTTGTCTACAGCAACACATAGGAAATAGAAATCAAATATTTGACACAAAGCAGAAATTTGGAAAAGGCAGAGAGTAAAGACCTTGACAGATTTGTCATACAAGTATTTGCCCCTATTGGATGATATGGCGTCTACATAGAATGTTGCCTTTGAATAATAACTTCTACTCTTTACAAATTTTTCCTTTTTATTTAAGAACAGAAGAGCAGAACATGCCTCACCTGCAAGACAACAGTAGAAACTAGTATGTGCAAGTGTGCTGTACTTTATTATTATGTACTTTATCATACTGGGGTTTTTTTCTATGGAAGAGGTATAACTAGAGAGAATTTTCCATGCTTTTTTTTTTCAGTTTTCATTGTGTATGTGATCAACATGAAATAGGGTTGACTCTATTTGCTCTTTAACATGAAAGTCCGTCAAATGTAAGGTTTGTCCCACAGAGGCAAAGATCAGAAAAGTCAGTGCTAAATAATTGAGATGGCTTTCATGTGTTTCTAAAAATGCCAAAACATGGAAAGAGCTTCTCTCTTGAATTCATATGGACTTGTAAAGTTGAGTTGTATATGGAAATGGATACAATACTGCACACAAATGAGACATATAATTTTTGGTTTTTTGTGATTTATTCAATGTCCCTCTTGTATTTTCCCATTTCATTTTCTCTCTTTAAGTCCCTAGTTAGTAAAACTGCTGTCGTTGTGGTATGTCGACAATTTTGCAATATTAGTAGAAAATATTTACCATAGAGTTTACACGAAAAATTCTACAACTATGATGGATTTAGTTGACTCTAAGTGATTTTATCATAAAAATTGTCACAAATTGGGAAGTTGCAAAAGTTGATGTAACAGTGACCTGAAGAATGCTGACAGATTTTTCAGAAGCGAATTTGAATTGAATTTGAATTGAATTTATTTTCCACTTCCATGATAAAAGAGCAAACATGTACAATAAGCATTATACATAGCAATGACGTACATGTAAAAATACCAATTACATGAATGGTTGAAAATTGCTCATGTCAATGAGAATGGAAGTAGTAAAGTGTTTTGGAGTCATTACTTTTTCCTAAATATTTCCCCCATATTTACAGACTATAGGCCCTATCTTTTTACAAATTATGGCAACCACCATCCAGACTTGTACCACATTTACTTCCAATAGTCTGCTATGAAAATGTAGCACTTGAACATTGAGTCTTACTATTAAAGCGATCTAGCTTCTAGACTCTGTAAACATGAAGAATATTCTTACCCTCCCTAGTAGTGAAGAGTTTAAAGTGTAGCGTATGCTTCGGCTGCACTTCGTAGTTTTTTGTAGGTACAGACACAAGGTTCAAAGTTCAAACTTTATTTTCGTTTTTTTTTTCTTCAACAGAATATACAAAGTAGCGATTGAAAATGGGCGTGCATTTGAATAAAACACTGGAAGCAAAAATAGCAGCATGTTCACTTATGTGATAATTACAAGAAGAGACATACACTATACAGACACACATGTATAGTCTTTGAAAACAAAAATATGGAGGTACCCTCTCAAAAGACTATGCTTGTAATATGTGGGTACCTCAAAACTAAGGGTAACCTTTTCTCTATTATTAAGCTAATCCCCACAGAATATAATGGCATTAATTTGTTTGATTCAGAACTATTTGGGCCTCTGCTTAAGCAAGGGTAGGTCAAACTGGAGCAGTGAACTTCATGTAGTATATAGTTATCTATCTGAATTCCTTGGGAAGATGTCTCTTTGTGGGTTGTAGCCGAATTCATTGTTTTCATCTCAATCACGCCCACAGAAATGTCATGTGGATTATTGTTGTCCTCATCTCTTATTAAGTGTCTTTCATCTCGCATTTGTGAAGCGAGTGCATGCAAGATTTTGGCTTATGTCAACACTGGAGAAGGAAAAAGAAAATCATCCGTCATGAAGTAGCATTATGCCGATTTAGGGAATTTATGTCTAATGATACCTCCATGAAAGAAAAACATATAAGGCACTGTCGGTGAATAGACAAAAGTCTCATACCTCAAATTATTATATGGCTATATATTTTTAGAGAAATGCCTCCACGCATAATGGAATATTATTACGTATGAAATCCAATTTGATATTGATGGAAGATCAATATTACTCTATCACAAAATTTCTAAACCAGTACACATTTTTATGAGATTCTCAGAGCAGTACAATTTTTCTTTAATTTTATGTGGTGCTCTTGAAAATAAAGACAATTTTATGACTTTTATACCTGATGCAAAAATCTCAGAAACCTTGGTTTAGTAATCTATGTAGGCATTGAGATGGATTGTCTGTCATTTTGACCTTATTCTTTTTTTCGTATTGTATAAATGTGCGTTTTTAACTACAATAGCACACTCGTACGTACGCAGACACAAGTAGGTGCATATTGCCACTGTTCTTTTGTTTGTGTGCGTTAGCTTTCTGTCGTATTTTGTCTGTATCTTTGCCATTTTCCAAGGGGGTGGGTGGGCTAGATTGCATGTTTCTACATGCATGACGGGACCCTTTTTTGACTGATATGTTTTGCAAAAAACTTGTGTAAACTTTTGTGGGTGTTTTTTATTTTGGGGTTTTTTGGGGGGGTTTTTTGCTAGTCAAAAAAAAGGTGAGATTTATGTAGAGTTTTGTGCAATGATGAACAACATTTCCTTTTGATGGGTACTTGGATGGCCCCTTGATACAATTTCTGCACAATATCAATATCTTGATATTCCATCACTGCATTTCCTTCCCCACCCACACCCCCAGCCCTGTGACACCCCTGAGAGTTCACACCACTCTGGCTCTAGATTGATTGTGTAGTTTTTTATCAAAAAATGAAGAAAGACTAGAAGAAACAACAGCAAATTGGTTCCAATTAACATATGAATCATAATCAGAGACTTAGATGCATTGCTTTTGTTGCGTTTATTGTTTAATTTTTTTTATGTTATGGATGTGCTGAGTGAATGAAAGTTCTTCAGGTGGATTCGGATTTCTGCATTGTGAACCGTGTGCAAAAAAAAACCAGGAACAACACTAGCAAAGACAAAAAGGAAGGAATTTTAAAACAACATCAGCCGGCTGAAGTGATTGGAACACTGATGAGAATAAGAGGTACTGATATTTGAGAAATGGAATGGTAGTGATGGTGTCTGCTTCAATCCAGCCCTAGATGCCAACTTTCTGTAGCTTGGTGCTGCATATTGTTATTATACATTGTAATTTGTTTTATCCAGGTGTGAGTTTCTGCAATTTGTTTCCCTCTACAAATTAAATTTCTTAAGATCGCAGCTGCTGATCTGTAAGTAAACAAAAATGTCGTAAAAAAAGGAACCAGTGGGACTTGAACAAGTGGGATTCTAGTCCCACTAATCCCACTGGTTCCTTTGTTCCAACATGTTTGTTAATTTACAGATCAGCAGTTGCGATCTTAAGAAATTGAATTTGTAGAAGGAAACAAATTGAAAAAAAAACTCACACCTGAACCTTCACCCCTCTGAATAAAACTATCTTTCAATTTGTTGTATTCTTTGATACTGTTTCATGAGGTTCAGTAAAAAAATATATTTTTAAATGTTCATTCATTTGAACCCGTGTTATTTATATATAATTGTGTTGGTTGCAGAATTTCAAAGGGCCCGTAATGGCATAAACTAATTCTGAAATTAAGAACACATTTTTTTTTTTTTTTTTAGAAAGATTACAGTTCTTGGTTCTCTCTCAAATTGGCATTTCTGTGTGTTTTTAAAATCATTATAACTAATTTTGAGCAGATTTAATGAATATCACCTGTTCCATGTGATATATATCCAATATACCAAGATAAGATGTGTAGTGAAATTCAGAGATGCCAACTAAATGGCAAAAGGATGATGATATCTGTAGCAGGACTTGATAGAATGAAGGTTCCAGAATCCTGCTCACTTTGATGCATGATACTTACCTGCCTCTTCAGCTGAACATTCTTTGGAGTTTGTGTTTGCAGCAGACATACAGTATTCGGGTTTTCTCTACTCTTAAGTAAAAAACAAACAAAAAGTTATTAGATATGGTTTGCTTGAAACAAAAGTGAGGATGTCGAATACGGCAAACACTTTTATGTACGTGACATATGCTTGTGGAAATTTCTCGCACTATTTTCTCATAGTCCATTGTTTGTATTTAATGAATAGACAGTTATATCAATTTGTGAGTTCCTATGGGTGCAAAGTATTTCGTGTAGCATATAAGAGAGTGTGTAGAAAATGTGTCCAGAGTAGTCTGTTTTTGCAGGTTGGTGATTATAGAGTATGAAAAGATGTGCTAAAATATTTGTAATGTAAAGAATGTCATGGCTACAACTACAGTATAGAAACAACGTCTGTTACATCTCTTTTTACTACTTGGCAAGATCTCTGAGAGATTGTCAAACTTTTTTTTTTTCATAAGACTATTTGATAGACCTGTACTGTAGTTTGTTTTTCAACATGATTACTCGTTTTAGATTAAAAGAGTTTTTAAATTTCATCTTGGGCAATTCCTACAGTGACAATGTTTGACTCCATTAGAAAATTTCTCCCTCCCCCCGCCCCATTATATTCAAGTTATCCCCAGTGAACCTTCCACTCATATTTGAACTGGAAGACTGTTTTTTTTTTTTCTGCTCAAGTGAGCTTAATGAAACACATGGGATATCATGTGTATGGAGGGGAATTAATAGAGATAGAAGGTCAGTTTTTTCTGTTTTTGACCAACCATGGTGATGAATACATGAAAAGGATGACCATGCTTGATGTTAAGCCATTTCAGAATACTGGTTCAATTCTTTTTCTGTCTTTTTAAAAAAGTTAGTTTACTTGTGTTTTCAATCTGCATTACACAACATGATTTTCAGGAGTTTGGATTATTTCCTGATATAGTTTTAAATTTGCAATTTTTGCGATTTGCGATAATTTTGTTGAGTACATTGGACACAGAATGATGTACAGGTGTACATTCAGCAATACAGTGAAATTAGTTTATCGGCTAGAAACAAGTGCATCGAGAGAAAGAATTTAATGCGCATGTGTGATGCACTATGTGAGAATCGAGTTCGCCACAAGCTCTATGCTGTCTTAGAGAATTCGATTTAATTTCAGCTTGCAATAGAGACGTGAGCAGAGGATGAGAATGATTTGTATATAATAAGCACTAAAACACGATTATGACAAAGAAACGAAGCTGTACAGTGCATAAAGGAGAGTGGTTGTTTGTGCAAAGGGCCGGCATGACGCTATGATCCTTGCCTTTACGGAAAGAAGACATTTTTCGTATATCTAACTTCTTCCAGCCGTCGCAGTGATTAATACGTGGAATCACCACTTAGTCGCAGAAAACTGGTTAGAAAAACCAAGAGACACGTGCAAATTGACGGTATCATTAATTTGCATGAAACGTCATTCCACATTTTCTAGATTGCGCATGTGCGGGCACTCCGTGTAGTGTACAATATCTTGAGAAGTGGAACTCATTCGTCATGGACCGCATGAGAAATGTTGTCAATGGAAGGCAGAAGACTTGTGCTTTCCCATGAAGTAAAGCAGTTGACAGGGGATCCTTGAGATAGGGCAATATAAGTTGTACCCTGTACTGAGTTGACGGCTATACAGTATAAAAAAGTAATGACTGGTCTATAATTATCACATCGCTATAAATGTGTGCATGTGCGAATACAGTAATTGGCATGAAGCTTCCTTGCACCGATATGTATTGTTTAGAATGCAAAAGACCTCACTCACCGTTAATATATCAATGTCTTGCGTTTCACTCCAATATGAATTCTTGGACCATATTAATTGTAAATATTGATTATTTCGGGACATTTCAGTTGCAATTTATCAAGTTATAACTAACCGTCTCTCTTGTATCACCTCTCTTTGAACCGTCGAATATCAATTCCGATTGGATAGTGTACAAGCTTAATGCTGCATATCTGATTGAAATGTCAGACTATAGAGAATATTCTCTTTTCAAGCACCACTTCTTTTTTTTTGCTTGGTCCCCACATGTGAAATGACTTCTTTTTTTTTATTGATGAATTCGGAGGACAATCTGTTTTGTTCATGGTATTTGCTGATATTTCTCCCATTTCATTTTGAGGGTGGCTCACACTCTCGATTTTGTGCCTGAATTAAATTAATGAGATAACACCATACTCTTGATTGTTCGCTCTTCATTTTTTCTCTCGTTGTTATCCTTACTACTAGAAAGGGAATGTTTCTTTAAAGGACAAGTTCACCTTCATAAACATAAGGATTGAGAGAATGCAACAATATTAGTAGAACACATCAGTGAAAGTTTGAGGAAAATTGGACAATCGATACAAAAGTTATGAATTTTTAAAATTTTTGTGTTGGAACCGCTGGATGAGGAGACTACTACAGCTTGTGAGTCATATGCGTACAACAGAATAAAGAAAATGTAAAAGAAAATTTAACATATTTTCACTTTTTTCACATAATAAAAGAACACTTGACTTGCCTCTTTCTAAAGGCAGGGGGAATAATATTACCCATAACATTTGTCGGTAACGAGTCAGGGGAATGTGTACTTTTTTCAAAAGATGGACTTTTGTGAAATTCTCTTTATACTTTCCTTATATTGTTGTACGCATGTGACATCTGAGTTATTCATACACTGCAGTAGTCTTCTCATCCAGCGGTTATATCACTGCACAAAAACTTCAAAAATTCATAACTTTTGAACGGATTGTCTGATTTTCCTCAAACTTTCAATGATGTCTTCTACTAATATTGCTACATTCTCTCAATCCTTATGTTTATGAAGGTGAACTTGTCCTTTAAAGTCCTCTGCATGCCACATTTAATTCCAGTCCATAGGTTTGTGTGTGAAATTTGGGCACATTTGACTCTTTGGCACAGAACGGGTATGAATGATCGGCTTTTCTTTAATGCTGATAGAGATTTTCATGGTACCATCTTTGTTTTAAAGGGACATTCCAGACGATTGTTGATGTATAATTTTCATTATGTAGTACATGAACGTGATAGTGCCATGTATAGATTTGTGGACTTGATTGTGGTCCTTGAGCAGACAAATCAATACAGTACTCTGAAAAAAAAAACAATAAGTTACATTGAACAAGGATGATGACGTAGGAGGCTCACATATTCCAATGTAGCAACGTAATTCGTCACTTACTAAGCAAGTTCACTTGTGTAAAACTTATGCATGCTTTCTTCCTTTGTTCTGCTTTCCATGAGCACCCAATCATGCGTTCTTATGCGAAGCTCTCTACGTCATCATCCTTGTTCACTGTGATTTGTTACAAATAATTTACAAGCATTCTTATCCCCTGGGCTATCCTAGTCATTTTAAGTTCTGTAACTTTGTACCCAGTATAATCGATTTATCGATGTTTTAGGGCAAAAGTGTGCAAATTTTTCGGAGGTCTCCTTTAATACTTATAAGGGCATTTAAATGAGTGGATCTTCGTGAGAACGGGCGGCGCAAAAAAAAAAAAAAAAAAAGAGAAGAAGAAGAAGAAGAAGTCGGTCGGTACACCACTCACGTCTTCATTTTTATTTTTTTTTTTTACTTTTTGCTGCAATACGCCACCCCCACCCTCTTCCCCGTATGGGTTCTGCTCGGAGCTATATTCTCTCCGAAGAAATGTTCCTTTTTCCTCAACCTTCTACCCACACATCCTCTTCCGTCTTGACAGTGTAACAGTTCTTTGAAAGGTCGTATATCCCTTTTGTAAACGTCACGAAATTTTGCATGGTTGAAGAATAACGTCTCCCAACGTCATGTATGAAATCTTACGGTTATATACACCTCAGATATCTAAAAAAAAAATAAAATACTCTCAGCAAAAAAAGAAAGTAAACACTTTTTCCAGTTAATATTTTTCATAGAAGATTTAGATGAATATCAATGTGTCATATACCATATCAAAGATTATTTAATTGGCTATCAATCTGGTAGGTTTATACTAAGGGAAATTTTACGCATGAGTGAACACATTTGTTTTTGTCCTCCAAGGCAGAAAAGTAAAAATTGCAGAATTGGACGTATTGAAATTCATTTGCAAATGCCCTCAAGATAGCAATGATAACAAAAGACCAATTTAACGCAATGAGAGACATGAATGAGACGGCAGAAATAAGTTTCCGTTCCCTTGTTTCCCCTTATATTCAAAACAAAAAACATAGTGGGGAAACTGAAGGTGGAACATAAGCATTTTCCATCAATTCAAACTTAAAATGACATAGGGATTAAGCCGTAAAGGTGATAAAATCGACAGAATTTCTTCATTTTACCTTTTAGTTAAGGTATTTAAAATGCACGAGACAAATTCAAGATCCAAATATTATTTCAAATTTTCTTGATTTGGAATAACGTTTCAAGTTTAACATTCTTTGTTACCATCATTTCTCTTATGTCTTTTGACTGCGGATTTGACAGAAGATTCTTCATTTTCCTCCATTATTTTTTGCCTTTCTTTATCGTTGGAGGGTTACAGAGACATTATTGAGATCATAGGTTGATTTTTGCAAATTAATTTGCATTTCTATTGTGTTAAACTTGTCTTTTGTTCTCATTATTATATGGAAGAGCAAATACGCTTGAATAACAATTTGTCCATTTTGCAATTTTTACTTTTGTGCCTTGGAAGAAAAAAACGAATGTGTTCACTCATGCGTGAAGTTAACATTTTCATTGACCTACTAGGTTGATAGCTAATTAAATTACCTTTAACATGGTACTGTAAAACACCATTTTTAGCCTGATAGTCTATGAGAAAGATAAACTTGAAAAAGTGTTTACTTTCTTTTTTGCTGAGTGTAGAATAAAAAGAACGGAAGAACTAACCTCATACCACTAGAGAATACGCTGCCCCTTTGTACCAAGGATGATTTTTTTTTCGGGGTCAAGATAAACTAAAAATCTTTAGTATTTTATCCCCCTGTGTTTAGAAAGTAGTGTCCTCCTTTTTATACCCCCGGGCATACACTAAGTGTATAAGGGGGTATAAAGGAATCAGCGTGTGGTCGGTCGGGCGGTCGGGCGGTCCGTTGCAAATCTTGCGTCCCGAACTCCTACAGTTTTGAAGCAACTTTGATGTAATTGAAGTCAAATTTGGAGTACATGATGACATTGAGGTGTAGATGTGCAAGACATGTTTTTTATGTTTGTCGGAGAAAGCGTTGCCATGGTAACCACAATTTTCCCAAAACAGTGTGGGGTGAACTACTTCCACAATATTTAAGCAATTTATTTCAAATTTGGTATGTATAATGATCTACATAGGTGTAGTTATGCGAGACACACTATGTGTTTGTACCTGACAAGGTGTTGCCATGGTAATGGCATATTTTCTTGAAAATCTTGTGGAGTGAACTACTTCCACAATTTCGCAGCAATTGAACTCAAATTTGGTGTACATGATAATATTGAGGAGTAGATGTGCAGGACATGCTTTTGTGTGTGTGTGTTTGTAGGAGAAAGCATTGCCATGGTAACCACAATTTCCCCAAAACCTTGTGGAGCGAACTACTTCCACAGTGTTCAATATTTCAAATTCAGTATGTAGGGCCTATAATGATCTATAGGTGTAGTTATGCAAGACACTCTTTGTGTTTGTACCTGACAACGTTTTGCCATGGTAACTGCCTACAGTATTTTCTTCAAATCTTGTGGAGTGAACTACTTTCACGATTGTGAAGCAGTCAAACTCACCAGGTACTCACAAGTACACACATGTAAACACACAGACAGACAGACAGACACATACACATAACCTTTTTTCAAACCCAGGTTCAATTCTTTTTCATAGGCAGCTGGGCTGCGGGAGCGGGGTTATCAATCACCTTTAGCGATACTTCTAGTTTACTGAGAAGAGGTCTGAATCACAAACCTCTACAATGTACCAACTTACGAAAGGAATCTTCAGGTTTGCAAAAGGGACACACGAACTTTAAGGACTAAAACTATAACGGTGTTTTCGCAAAACTCTCATCTCAATGTATATAGTATACACGCCAAAGATTGTAATCATATTTTATCATGTACAAACATACAAATGAATGTATTGTATGTACACACATACACACTTACACGCTTACATACATAAACACATGCATGCACCTATACACACATACGTACGTACATACATACATACAAACATACATACATGCATGCATTTTGTATTTCATATTCCCTGCACATCGTTTGGATATCTATATAGAAAGCGCAGAAAAGAAACGAACCCAATTAATTTTGTCTCCGGAGGTGCATTGAATATGAAAGTCCTATACTGGGTGTATGTACCAATGTGGGTCAGCTGGACGGACCTACATGACTCTGGGAAACACTGGTCAGCCAATTTCCGTCAGATTATCCGGCGACGAGATTGGACGAACAAATTGGCAATCATCTGTTGGGAGAAGCAGCGATTTCGAAAAAGGGGAGAAAGGAAACTCCCTCGAGACGTTCCGCGCGAAATCCGCATATCGCCGTCACTAAAATTAGACGCCGTCCGCGATGAATCATTCATACCAATACGTTTCATGTCCTCCTCTTTTCCGATAGGCACATCCCGTGTCATATATTATATAGTGTGTCATGGTTTTCTTCTCATAAGACTTTCATCGCGTTCCAGCTGTACCAAATTGACTATATAGGCACATGATAGCTGTGACGAAGGTATAGCCTGGGGCGCATCTGCCCACACGTCTGCGAAGGGTGACGGTGTATTGGTGGGTGTTGGGGTTTGGGGAATGAATTGTTATCTATAGCCGTATAGGTAGTTGAACCTCTCTACTGCGTCTCCTCATCGATGAGAGTGAATTCAGACAACATCAACCAGAAACAAACAAACAAACAAAAATCCGAAAGTGGTATCAGTCGCAAAATCATCATTAAAAGATCAATAAAAACGAAGCTTGTCATTTGATTTTATTTGATTTATTCTCTGTATGGCATTGCTTTACAATTACATCAATTTTAGCAATACCATTGATATCGTATATAACTATGGCATAACACAAAAATGTTTGTTTTTGCACAATTCAACAATTTGCGTTAATACTCTACCCATCTGTAATAATCATAACCACATGAGCTACATCTTAATTTTCTTACAGAACGATTGCAGCCAAGAATAAGCCCGTCAAGGTACAACCATGGAGCTAGTAGCTCCATGGTACAACGGTGACATTATGGCTCAGTCGTGTATAAACGTAGAGCGTCTGCCCCCAGATCCACATAACCCGGGTTCGATTCCCGAGTCCAACTGAGCAGTGTATACGTTGTGTGTAATCATACCGTTCCCTCAAACTAGGAGTCAAAACACGTTGTCCCTTGGATAGGACATATTAAATGAAGGTCCCATGTGTGAGAGAGAGCCACATCTCACGCACGTAAAAGATCCCGCTTATTCATTCATCGCAAAGAACAGGGTGCGTATTATGCCCTATATGAAGTGGTCCCGCTTCACATCCAAATGGACCAGATGGATCGGAGACCTGCTTGTGCGGCTGAATATGGACTACTGTATCCAGCCATCTTCTCAGATGGAAAATAAAATGAACGAAACGAACGAGCTTGACTGTGTAGAAACCGATACTGCATAACATTAATGAAATAAAACAATTGGTCCAACATGATGCTCATGGAAGAGATGGTCACGGAAAGAGAGAGAGAGAAAAAAAAAGAAAAAAGGAGAGAATGATAAATGGGGGAGGAGGGGAGGGGTGACAGAGGGTGATAGAACCCCCCCACACACACACACACACACACACACACTAGTCTTGCCAGATCAACTCGCCATACACACATGCATATGAAGAGTTTGTTCGCAAAAACCGATAAGTCCATTTTTGAAGATTTTGAGTACAAAAGTACAAAATAATACCTTTTAAATGATATATTGGTCACTACATATAAAGGTACATTTTTTAAGCTATGGTCAAAGAAGCAAAAATTTTCTTATTATTCTCTTTATTTTTCTTGACCTTTAATCGCAAATATCTCCATTTGGCAAATATGGATTTATCGGTTTTTGCGAACAAACTCTTCATATATACATGATGTATATGCATACATATACTCATATATCACAGTAATGCATTATTCATCATTGCATCACAATATTCCATTAAAGGGATGGTACAGTATTGGTGGAGATGAGAATTGGGCTTTTTACTTTTTGCGAGATACCAAGAAAACACTTATTATAAAGTACAGAGCATACCATTTGAAGAGGAATTCAAAGTTTATTTGATGAAAATCGGGTTTGGAATGACTGAAACATCCAGAAACAAAGTAAAACAAAGCGATCGTAATAAAGTGTGGGTCCCACACTTTATTAGAATCGCTCTTTTTTGGATATCTCAGCCATTTGAAAACCAATTTTCATCAAATAAACGTTCAATTCCTCATAGAATTACATGCTCTTTCATATTTCATAAGAGGTTTCTCATTATCTCACCAAAAATGTTAGAAACCTGGAATTAGGTCTCAACCAAAACTATACGATCCCTTTAACCTCCACGCAAGTTAATCTGCACCCTGGTGCATAAAAAGATGCAATCAAACATAAGTTTGTTTTTTTTTAAATCAACCACAAGTCAGGTATCAGCCAATCAGAACTGAGCATTCACAGATTTATGCTTCATTTTCTGACGTATGTTAGATCTCAACTTTTATGCAGCAGGCCCCTGTACTAGCTTACCTTTTTATTCTTTTCTTTTTTTGAGAGCGATAGTGGCAATGCAATTAGAGAGCATCAATCTTTATGATATACTTTGAAGTTCCATAATTTGCATATTTCTTGTTCATTACTGATGAAACTTCGACTTTTCAGTTTATTAAAGTCCACTGAACACGGAAGTGCATGACACATGAAACCATTGCTACACAGTATGGTTTTCATTAGGCTGATTTGGAATAACGCCTTTTAGGTTTATACATTCATGTAGTGTTATCGATAAGATCGTAACACATCTGGCTTTAGGATATTATTAGAAGCAATTCTATTCACCCCTATACAAGAAAAAAAAAATCCAGCAATGTTTGTGGTGTAATGAGGAATAGAATGGTCAACGTAAATCGTATTCTTCAGACATTGAAGAGCAGAAAAATAGCAGAAAAACAAAAACAAAAAGAAAAGAATCCGCAGATATCGAAACAAAAGGACAGTACAAGGTTGAAAATTTGATAGTGCAAGAAAAAAAAAAAACAGTGCAAGAACACCGACATCAGAACAGAAGTGACAGAAGGTAGCAAACGTTCGATATTATGTTTCTGACCAACTTCGGTCTCGAGGGAAACTGGTTTGTGCAAGCTGGGTATTTCTTGCTACTAACAGCGTGAGTGATGGTATAGAGGCTTAAGCGAGAGCATGATCGCTTGACCCCACTGTTGTCGGTCAACGAATTCTAGTTAGTGATCCCTCTGAGCATTCATCAGGTGTAAGTCACTCATGGTTAATGCTCCTGTCGTGAATACTAATAGTGCGTTATCTCAGCCTCGAGATCGTGTTGTTCACCTTGCACATGAGTAACACTGCATGATGGGAGTGGATGGTGGGACACAGTATTCGAAATCCACTCAGCTTCAAACGATCGAGTTACGTCTTTCAATGCATAATGATCATTATTTCTGCATGATGGGCTCGTGCATTCCTCGACGACGAGGGCCAAGCATTCCCCTTTTGAAGTTAACGCTAAAAATGCTATCATACACTGCATTTCCACTTCTGCGTATTGGGTATGGGAGTAGTCTTAATGACGACTTATGCCAGAGTAGTTAACCAGAATAATGATGCTCCTATAAGGATACAAGACCACGCTAATCAATGCAGTGTTTTGTTGGATCGGTACGAACATAATTTATTATATTATGATCATGTATGGGGATATATTATGGAGTAGTGTATCTGACCTCTTCAGGCGAAAATTTTGTGTTTTTGCGGGTTTTTTATCTATTAAAAAAATGATTTCAGGAAATTTCGATAATAAAACAAACAACTTTCAAGTAAAACGAAACAGCTCCTATGTACGCCGTTGTATGAGACGTCGATTGTCAAACACCAAGCCAGTGTATAATCGTTTTTATCAAGGACATTCATTATCAAACTTTGTCAAATGACTCATGAATATTTAAATTGCAAATTTATATTCATATTCATTTCATGAATATTCATCACTCATGAGATTGAAGGACTGTGATTATAAGAAAATATTGGCGAATGTCAGCCCTCACATTAGATGGTCTCTGAGACTAATGTACGGCACGGATGACGGGGTTCTGAGTATCATGATCCATTAAAGCTATACAGGTAACCATCATAAGCATTGATAACTCATGTTGTTATACATCGTGTGCTTTGGTTATACCCTGGTACTTTTCTTTAGCTTTAGGTGTCTTTCTTTCCATAACCAAGTAGCGTTCCCCAAATATTTCGAGATTCTAAAATCTCCACTTTGCACATAATCCACTGAGCTCCCTAAGACGGCAGAGAAAGAGATATTGATGGAAAGATAAATAAATTTAGAGAAAAAGATAAACAGCTTGCTTACAAAAATATTAAAATGATGTACTATTGCATAATCATTTCTCTCTTAGCTGCTAGATATTCGGTTCATTACTTATACTGGCTCCTGAGTTTAGACGCAGTAGGCTTTCAATTTGAATGAACAACAAACACGGTGAAACACGCACAGTCTGTCCAGATTCAACAGCCTCTCAATATCTTTTATTCGTCTATTCAACCTTTATACTCCAACCTCTCTCCCTTGCCTGTTAGTTAACAGGTTACCGTTATGTGATGCGATACAGGTGAGCACATAATCAATACCCTGGGGGAGCCGCCGGCGAGGTTGGCGTCACAAAACCGTCACATTTGACGACTACAGTCAACTTCCCGCGGCGAGCACGTTTTTCAGGCCGGCCCGTGATTGAAAACATTGCGCACAACGGCTAGTTTTGCGCAAACCGCCGTACTCCAGAACATGCAGCGCTGCGGGCGTGTGGAAGTAACCACCAACCCCGCATTGTCTGCAACGACTTGATGTCCTGCTACATAGCACCGTCAGGCAAAGGGGCCTTTTCTCGGGTTCTGCTTTTAATAAGGCTCTTGAGTTTCCCGAGCTCATGTTTAAGCCTTTACATTTATGTCAATTTGTGGTTCCTACATAGTCTTTGCTGCGACAGAGACAACGCAACAAATTCTGCTCTCTGTGATACACGTTGTAAACGTAATTTCATACACATGAATTCGACAACTGCGCTGTATACTTCATGAAGGATAACCAAGTATCTGATCATTAAACTTACTCTGTTAGGAATTAAACTACCCGACATTGACAGTCTTTTACCTTGTTCCGAAAGGATTAGAATACGGTATTGAAAACGTAGACTCCCCCCCCCCCCCTTATACCTGGGAACATCGGAGCGCATTAATGACCAACATTAATTAGAATCGAAAAGGAACATCTTGATAAAATTAAATGACAATGAACGAACCGCAAACAAGCTATGGAAATCTCAAAATAGGAACGAGGGCGTCCACGATCCGTCCTTATATTTACCCATGGCACAACATCAGAAGGTGGCTGCGATGACAAAAATATCAGATTATATATAGCTGATTTTTTGTTTCATCCCACAGGCATTCAATGGTACTTGAAAACATATCCGTTAACTCGATCAGAACAGCCAAATCAAACTCAACAGGCCTAGAGCTAGCCGTCATTATAATTATTGACATGAATAAGAAAATAACTTGTTTAAAGTTTGGAAGACATTAAACATATTATCAAATCTATATGGTGCTGCCACACACAAACACATAAATACACACACACACACACACACACACACACACACACACACACACACACACACTCACACACACAAATAAAATTTACACGCAAAACTCTTTGATAGCATTTGACCTGAGAAACATGTACCATAATTATGTATACCACAGTCATGAATATTATACTGAATCTCTCCTAACATCGGTCAACATAGTTTAGGGTTGCACACATTATCCAAGAAAAGTGCTGAATAAGCTATTTTGACCGATTTTTTTTTTCTTTCTTGCTACAAAATTCAAATTTTTGTTAGAAAATCTGTTTAAGGGAAAATTTGGCGTGAATCCTGTATGAATTTCAATGTGTATTACAGACTGCTTCGATATTTCAAAAATTTAGTTTATACATGAAACGTGCAGTTGTGGCGTTTTGAAATGACATATTGTGCTAACCTCAGTCTTTAGTATACTATACCGTTACCCTCTCAGAGGGTGGTCTTAAAGGGTTGTTAAGATATACCCATAATCTCCTACACGTTTATCTGCATCTAACTTCGTACTACTGATTGTCTCAACATGCTGGCTGCAAACTTTCTTTGTACCGCTTTTTGTGATAGGTTTCGGAAAAAACAGAAGAACAAATGGCATCACTGGAAGCCCAGCGTCAGGATAATTCGAAAATACCAACATCAGGAAATCGACGTTCGTCAACCTCATCAATCAGACGTGATGCCGAGTCAGATCTTCATTTTTTTGATAATAGTGAAAACGTCATGTTTGTCTTCCATACTTCTTTCAAACAACCACAAGGTCGTCAGTGAGAGTTCTTATCAGTATTATCATCCATTAAAATTGCAACTTATACAAGCGATACGCTTTTGTGATCTAATGTAAGCGTAAACTTGTTTTGCTGTAACCTTGTAAAGTTTCCACTTCAATTTCATCATGGCAAACGATGACTACTTTGAAAATGATTATTATCATCTTGTCAGTTCCTGTTTTGACAAAATGAAGTTGGGATTCACCTGCGTACTGTTTCTATGTCACAGCAGAAACCTTCGGGTGTAAGTTGAAATCTGGCAGTGCAGTAATGGTTAACGGTTATGGTCTACGGATGTATTGCTTCCTTCCTTTTTTTTCCGTTTCCTCCTAAACTTTGCCCAGAACGACGTTTGCCGTTCAGAGAATTGTTCTCGCTATTGACGTAGGTGCATTGAAAAGAAGAGTGCATACATATCTATGTTTTCAGCATCGGACAAATTTTGATTGATAATGTGACGATAAGGTAGTGTTGGACAAATGTATTTATTGATTCTAATATTGACACTAAGATGGCTAATTCATTTCCAAAAGCAAATGTCAAACAATGATTGACAATCACCTTACACATTTCACACATGACTTCAGTACTATCATGACTATTATGTCATCTTGAGGTTTGTTACCCAGCATAAGTTAGCATTGATGAAGTATGGCATATTGGCCGGGACGCGACATTTCCATTTTCTTCTCATTCAGACTCAACGAGACGAGATTGAACAGGTGCACGATGGCGCGTGAGTAACGATTTATCGATCAACGTCCGATCGCATCCCCCATTTCCCTTGCCCAACTTCGCTGGGAACCACTCCGTGATGCAGCCTACACCTTCAAACTATTGACCAATTACACAGATAGTCACAATAGCCACGGAGGGGACAGGAAATGGATATTTCGCATGACGGACGTTGATTGTGATGGGGACGAGGGTTTCAACGTCACCTATTGACGACAAGCAGAAAGAATAGAATCGAACAGAACTGAGTAGGCTTACTTCCTGAATATACCTATACAGCAGAATGGTAACGTTGTCTTCCGTAGATGTCAAACTCCGACAATCTTTTATTTTTGTAACATGATATGGACACATGGGCGCACCCAAACAAATACACAAATACTTACACACACGCACACACACGCACACACACACACACACACACACACACACACACACACATACATATATGTGGCAGCGGAAAGAATAAAATTTGACGTTGGAGCGATGAACTATCATTCATGGTCCTGCGTGACAATAACAGGGATGTTGCACGGCTCGAATCTATTACAGTATATTAGGAAACGTTTAAAGAGATCATACAAATTTACCATCGACTTGACAGCTATACTTTGATATAAAACCAGTTGCTGCTAAAAGGTTGCGCTCTCCGTCCATTAACTGCGTTGATTTGCGCTGTATAATTATTGGTCGCTTCCTAAATATCACGATAAATCGAAAACAATCATCGATAGTGATCGCCCCAAGGGATAAGTGAACTGACGTGGCTTCATTTTTTTTCCTCCCCTTTGAGGCGCGACCGATCGGTGTGATCGGTCGCTCCGGGCATAACGTCTGGCGACAACTAGACTGAAATTAACGACCGTTATTGTTTATGAGGCTTATTTCGATATCACGCGCTTCATTCATCGGGAATATCGATCGCCTGAAATTGGGTTATGGGGGCGTCACGGAATCTTGTTTAATGGAAGGGAAATACGCTGCGGGATGGGAGAGTTGGTGATATTAAAGTAGTTACTCCATGCCTCGAAGAAGATCCCACTGATCAGAACCTCCTTTCCCGAATCATGATTATATCTAACGAATTTCATCAGCAATGTTACTGACTCTTACAGAGTACATATTGCTTTAGGTTTTGTTGAAACTACCTCCTTTGAAGCCAGGTTAGTATACACTATTGCTGTTGTTTATTTTTTTTTTATTTTCACAGGGTAGCCCTTTCAATTAAAAAAAAAATGATTTACAAAAGGACTCTGCATAAAAGACAACACCAAATACATACAAAATGACATACAAAAATACAGTAAAATAAATGTTTTAGTTGTAATTCTTTCTATTTGCCTTTAATGAGTACTGCATCTTCAAGTTCCCGTTATACTAGTTATTATAGGTAAACTATCTGTGGAAGTTGATGTAACATTATGACCTCATAATTATCAAACATTACGATAATACCTACCACAGGGTTATTCACATGAGTTCATTCCGCAATCAATCTATTCATTGCAGGAACCCGTCTCGAAACCTTGTATATCTTCATAAGGGCGGAGATATTGAATTTCATCTTTCACAAACTATCGTTCTATCTCGAGTTTGTTCTTAATATCTAGTGTGCCTTGCCACCAATTTTTTTTTTCTGTGGATTGATTTCGTCTTTGATAATTTTCTTTTATCAGGACATGATTCCGCTGAAGAAAATGACATGACTGTGAAGTGCAGTGGCATCCAAGGGATGTAGAATCGGCGAGATGAACTTAACAGCATCTTTACAATTGAGATTATTCGACCACTCAAGCCGTCCGTCGTGATGACGTCTTTGGAAACGGGAATGCCGAGAAGTGAGCGATTTAATGAAAGCACAGGGCACCGTTTCATGAAAGTAGTCAGCCATGACAAGTTGTCAGTCTCTGACAATCACCACCATAGTAACAGTCAGTGACCAGAGCTTCTCAGCCAATCAAAACCAAGGCTTTGATCGAAATTGTCAGAGACTGACAACTTGTCAGGGCTGACAACTTTCATGAAACGGTGCCCAGACCTCTGTGCCTTTTTCCCTCTTTTCTGTAGAAATGGGAGACCATAAATACGATTTCTCGGAGACACACCGCTATCAATCATATCACAAACTTTCTCACTCCTGAGAACCTCAATCACGAAAGTTTGTTTGGTTTTTGTCTGATAAGATTTAACGTATTTAATTACTCTCATGATCTCATTTCATGTTTAGTAGCAACATCGACTCAAGATGAGGCCACTCTGTTGAGTGTGATATGGCATAAGGAAAGACCGGAACTTAATCTTACACGGGGGTGAAGTTGGGTCCCTCGGCTCCTCCGTAAATCAGAGAATGTGTTGAGCATCCTATATGTCAAAGGTTTCACCCCGTCCCCTCATGGGACCCGCCTCCCAGCAGCGGCAGTAGCATCGCTTCCAAGGTGTTAAGGATCTATCATCTCTCCTCCTTCTCTTCGTCAGGTCGCCCATCACGTCTCGGGTGAGATTTTGGACAAAAGGGGGAGGAGGGCAAGCAGCCTGAAAGGTGAGACATCTCGCTGTCCCTCAGCTCCTCAATTCCCAAACGTCAAATCTTATTCATAGAAAGAAGAGGAAGGATAAGTGGGATTTGGGGTATTGTTAGTTGTTTTCTTTTGTTGTCTTCAACTCTTATTAACGTTTACTCGCACGCTATTCACTGGTGCATTGTTCACCATAGTCAAAGGGGAGGGGCATCTACGATCGTACAGCATTTTCAATCTCGTTATCAGATTGTGCGGGAGTATGCCGCCGTAAGAACTACTCAAAATTGGGAAAGGGGATACCTAGATGCCAAATATTATGGGAATCTGAGCAAGGTGGTCATATCCGGCTGCTTTAGTGAGCTTTATTATTACCTCCTTCAACACATTGGTCAGCATACGGCAATATTCATGTGAGGAATGTTGACATCAGCTACGTTCAAACGTTGATCTTTAACTTCGAGAATAAGCTCGTAGATAAGTATGGGTCGCCAAGTGTCTCTTTCGTCACGAGATAACAATTTCGTCATGGAAATTGCAATTTTGTTCACGAAATTGACGTTGTCATTTGTCAACGTAAAAATAATTTCGTGACGAAATCGTCATATCGTGACAAAATGACTGATCTCGTGACGAAAAAGGACCATGCGACACTTGGCGCCCAATACTTAGACGACTTTATCCTCGAAGTTAGCTAAGCCTCGAAGTTAAGGATCACCGTCTTGAACGTAAGAATACTTACGCAACTTTAGAAATAGATAAAGATTTCTACATTTTTATCGTTGATTGCATATCTTGAACAGGAATGGTGAACTCCAATCAAAGACCATTTCTCATATTGGTTTAGGACTTTGTTCAGAAGCATTTAAGTTTGTAACAAACCTCTACGGTTGCGAGAACTAGGCTTAGATACATAGAGTCAATATGAAATACCGGGAATCTAGGAATCCACAATTGCGCATATCAACATGCGCTCGTTCAAAACAACACAGAACGTTCTAGCTTTGGTTTATTCCACTCACGTACTACTTAATCTACCTGTGGATTAGCTCTGTGCATGAACACGTACGGCTCAGATGAATTATGGGATAGGTCTATGGAGAATAGTTATGCAGAGTCATAGATATGAAGTGAAAAACATAAATCCCGTTATTTCACATTGAATAAAATACAGTAGTATGCAAGTCCCCTGTTGGCGTTTGGGTCATTTCAGTACATTTCCATGCCGGTGAACCATAAAATCACGTGACCATTCTTAGACCATAGCTCCTGATCATGTACCTTGTTACTTTGTAGTGTGATAAGTTAGTCTGCTACTCTCGATAAAGGGTTACCTCCATTATTTTGTATGTGACATTCACCTTCCATGACATTTTTTTTTAAAATACCCTTTTCCAATGTCCAGCCAATTCCATTTTCCGACTACACTGTATATGTTTCTCTCGTGACATTGTACTCCCACCCGACAAACACTTAGCCGCCGGTAAGATAATGAAAGATATCGCCGAGAAATAAACAAAGTAAAAGCCATTGAATTCAGCAGTTGATGAAAAAAAAAAACACGAAACAAAACAAAAACATGGCAAAAAGCTATTGGTGTTTGGCGGAATTCGCTTCGTCGTGACCAGTGCCGCTTAAGTGTCATTTTCATTAGCAGAACTGCGAAATCTGAACTTTGGGAGCATTGAAGACACAAACGCTGTACTTCCTTGACCGGTCACATGATATTTGTTGGTGTTAAACGTTGGTATTTTTAGGTTATTGTTATTGATAAAGAGAAACATTCTATTCACTTCTATCTGACGTGTATAAGTTCAGGGACCCGTTTCATAAAGATTAATCTTACGGTTGATCTTACGATTGATGTAATTCAAAAGAGTTACGCTCGATCTGCTATAAACCATGTGCTTTAAATCGAGCGCAAGAATCTATGAAACAGACTTACGATTATTATTAGTCTTACACTCGAGTCATAAATCGAGCGTAAGATCAATCGTAACTCTCTATGACACGGGCCCTATATAGGAGAGATGCGCACTTGCTACCATGTACTTGGACTTTTAGACAGAAATGCCCATTACCGTTCAAATTTACTCTAATTAGCAGATACAGCAAAAGCAAGCAAACAAACAAAATGATTGAAGTTTCACTATAAAAGATGGTCAATGGACTTTGGACAAGAAAGTTACAGAATTTTTACAGTTGCTCATTTTAGTTTCGAAAGCCCACTGCTCTTTGTTGCCATTACATGATCTTTAGCAGTGCATGGTGTCAACATTTTGACTTCGATCGCTCTTCAGACACACTAAATAGAAAACAACAATATACCAAGACCTAGGCCATAACTTTGTGAAAACAATAGCAACAACAACAACAAGAACAACAAACAAATAAATGTGTTTCAGCTTTGATTATATCGGGGAACGGGTATAAACTTGCAAGATATCATACAGTGTTACCCTGTCCCTCGGTATGAGCTGACGGAGACATTTCAATGTTCGTTCATCACTGCCGTCCGTTTTTCAAGGTATCAAAGCACTCATTGCTTATATACTCTCTTGCTTCTCGGAGCATTAAGTAGGATGACTCGTTTCTCACAATAACGTCATTTTAATAATTTCTTGCTCTTCTCTTCCATGTCATTCTCAATCTGCTATCATTCCATTTGGTGGGTTACAAGAACTTTGGCAGCAAAGAGAGATATACAGCAAGCGCAAACCTTATAATGTTTACTTAACTCACAAGAATACATGCGTCATTACCTCGGCATCGCCAAATACCCATATCTGCCTCAGTGGACAGAATGTTGCTTTGAGACGGGAGTCGATCCTATATAGGATATCATTTCTAAAGTCCCAGAGCACGAACCACTCGACCACAATTCTCGCCGTGCTCCCTGCCTTGCTATCTCGATCCTCCCCTCCCCTGTTCTCCCCTCCCCTTCTTCTCTTCTTCCCTTTCTCTGTAAGAGGCTTTCCTTTCTTACCGTGACTGTAATCCGAAAAAACATTGATGAGAGGTGAGCGCTCGAACACGCCGCTCATTTTTCACCATTTGGGGGCGCGTCGGTGTAACAGAGACTATCTTTGCGCCAAATTTATTGGTGGTTGCTCTCACCGCCGCTGAGATTTTCTTCTTCGTCTTCTTTGTTGTCAAAATGGCGGGAAGACCTTAGGTGCTACGTCACTCCTTTATCAAGAGCAATATGTATCGTATAAAATGGAAAGGTCAGCTGGTATGAGGAGGAGCCAAGGTCATAGAGCACAGAATTATTACTGAATGGGAAAGTGACGGGCCGTGGACGAAGCGCAATATATTTTCATCTCGTCCCCTGTATCCTGCCCTCTAAACGGTACTATAGCCTTTGACGCAGATATCGTGATCGATCAAACTACATTTACTATATCCTAAATTTTGCTCTCGTTTGTTCGCGACTTACCATGTCTATCGATCGTTGTCAGCATGGAATACCGAGTAATGGGGACATTACATAATACAAAATGGAGTGCATCAATGGCCTATAAATTGCTTGCAAAGATAGCTTCTTACTCTCTGATCCATTACAGCCCTATGTTATAAACTACATTGCGGAAGATGATAAGCAATGGACCCATGACCTTCAAAAGTGATCTTCACAAGTCTTGCCTGAGAGTCGCAGTCCATCTTTTTCTACAGGCCAACCGTCGCAACACAATGGACAATATACACCTTCTTATCAAACGGGAATGGCAGGCTAATGGCATGAGTGTTAGAAGTGAGCTACCGAACACCAGAGAGTTTCATGAGGTTAAAAAAAAGCGCCGTAAAAAAAAGGGGGGGGGGTCGTGGCTTGGAAATTCATGAGTTCATGCACAAATTTAAGTTGCGAGATATGTGATAATTTGTTGCTTGTACATATAACTATATAAACCCCTATGCGGACTACATAGTTAATAGGTCCACTCTGATCAGCTTTACGCCTGTTGAACTTTAAGCTAACTTATAATGAACATTCTAGTGGATCCATGCAGAAAGCTATTTAAAAGCTGTCTAATACGAAAGATTTTGGTGTTTCACGGGTCTATAATATGAACTTAAGTTTTTATTGAAGTCCACTGCAGAACTTGATGGGAGATACGGACTCTTTAGCTTGAAACGTTCCTGCGATGATGATAAAAGTGATGTATATAATAGAATCATGGGCAGGCTTAATCAAGTGGAGCTTTTTTCCTCCTCTACCTAGTAATTAAGGGTCATTATAAGGCCAATTAACATCATTTTCAATTTCTCCAGCAAAGTTTGTCATCAAAAATGCACCTACAACGGTTTTGTCATCTTTTAATGTTGCCTCGAAAGGCGATGGTGGTATGGTGAGCTCAGGGCCAGCAAAGTTACTGGTTCTTATCTCGATTGTATTCTCGCTTCGTAATGATATTTTCTTTCCTTCTTTCCTCATCTACGATATGAATATTACTTATCAATTTGTGTGTGTGCGTGGCAATGTGTGTTTGTTTTGTTTGTGTAAATGTTTGTGTTGTTCCATATTCCACGTTTTAACAAATAAACGATTAACATAACAAGAAATTGAATAAGTGAATTGACGTATACAGCAAATTAGACCATTAGACACGTGAAATACGAGGAATCTACATAGAAGCATAGCTTGTTTAAAGGCGTAGATTATCAGATGCTGATTTGAGATGTATTCTTATACATGAAATTTAAAATTGAAGGGAATGACAAATTATGAAGTAGGGGAATGCAGACGTCGAAGAATATAAGAAAAATAAAAGAAGAAAATAAATGAATGTCCGCTACACAAGACTGCTAGAGAGTGGTGTGTGTGTGTGTGTGTGTGTGTGTGTGTGTGCGCGCGCGAGGGTGAGTGCCTGTGGTGGTGGTGGTGGTGTTGGTGTTGGGGGGGGGGGGGGAGTAGTGTCTGCGATAATGGATTCATTCTACGCTGTTCTCTCTGTCTATGAAGAACCACCGGGGACTATCAATTTGCCATGCAAAGGAGATTGATTGATTGATTTTATTGTTCCACGTCTCAAACACAAATAACATGATACAATCGATTGAACATAAGCCATACCCTGTTATGATATCAAGGCGTGGAGAGGGTAATTTCGGCTCTTCGTTGCTTTGAAATGTTTTCGCATTGTCTTAAACAACAACAAAAAATTATAAAAAAAATGGTTTGAGCACAAAATGAAAATATAGAATTCAACACAAACAGTTTTTTTCGACTGTGTATAATCATCGTCTCATACGTTGTCCTGTTGGAAAGGGTTTTGTAGATATCTGGTCAGTTGGTCAGTAGATATCTGGTCAATATTGGTCAGTAGATATCTGGTCAATATTGGTCAGTAGATATCTGGTCAATTTGTCGTCCCGGTGATGTGAGCTACTTGACAAAGTTACAAAGTAAGTTGCGTACCTCTAGGTATTATTGTAACAACAAAAAAACATAAAAAAACGCAATGTCGTACACATCCAATGCATAGTCTACATGAAACCTCTCATTTTTCATAAGACATAAAAGTGTAAAACCAACTTTCAACTGATATTTGTATTTTCTTTTTAATCCTGAATGAATATGCTCGAATTAAATCAATACAATGTATAGATGCATAGAATAATTCACGTAAAGAAGAAAAGAACGAAAGTTACCACATTGACCCGTGCATCATTTGTATTTTACACACTGAATGGCTGAATTTCACAATGAACGAATGCAAACTGATACAGGTCATGATATACACCACTGAAGAAAGAAAGAAGTAATGAATCTCTTTCTCCTCTTCCCGTCTTGTGACGACTTTCTTGTTTATTGTCCAGCTTTCTTTATGCTGTCGTTGGATTTCAGAACGGACGAAGTATTATAAGCGGCACGAATGAAAGGGTGTCAGTTTAATCACCGTCAGCTCACTTGGAAATTCAAGCGTGAGGGAGCAATTTGCAGTGAGGTTAATAATTCCTAACTGGCTTCTACCGCGGGACGCACCAGCGCTGCCGGCGACGGGAGAATGGCGATAGAGAGTCCGTTAGAACCTTTGCCGGTCAGCGTTTGATTTTTTTTTCTTTCAGTTCAAGTCCTGGCCACTGAATTCCTACACCCACGCTACAAAAGCTAGAGTGTGTCTTGACCCATATCCCCACACTCAAGCTTATTATGAGAATAATGTGGTTTCCTTATAAACAGCAGAGATTTTTTTTTTAATGTTATTGACTATCTAAAGTCTCTTTTCACCATATTATGTAGCTAAACTGCATATGGTGGAAAGTGAAATGTATATCTTTTTTGGTCAAATAATGATATAAAACTATGAATTGGATTAAATTGAATTGAATTGAATTGGATTGAATTGGATTGAATTGAATTGGATTGAATTGAATTGAATTGAATTGAATTGAATTGAATTGAATTGAATTGAATTGAGCTACGTTTGATATATCTTACTTCAAAGGTTCAAGGAAGGTTTAAGCCGGTTAATTATAATAGCGAATCCAATACCATTTAAAGTGTGTGTGTTTGTGTATGAGTGTGTGTGTGTTTTGTGTTTGCGGCAATGTGTGTTTTGTATATATTCTATCTTGTATGGTGTGTTTATTTCATTTTTTTTTCTTTTTATAAGTAAACTGTCCAGTGTGGGAAACATGGACATGCAATCAACGCGCACGCAGGGGAAATTGATTACGAACGGACCATTACACTAATTGCATGTAATATAAAACCATCTCAAGTCATGTTAATGAGACACGGAGCATTAAGCTCCTTTGCCTGCCACTGGTGTTCGAAATATTCTAGTGACCTTCGCAACCTGATTAAAATACGACACCAAACAACAAATAATGGGGAAATGCATGTAGCGTGCTAATATTTTTGGTGGCAAATTTCACGTCCATTATAGGATTGATATTCCTTTCTGTGTACAGATGTGAACGTGACCGAATTTAGGAAGATTAATAGAAAGGGACTGATATAAAAATCAAGTATATGATAGTGCAACGAAAAGAATGGCGTGCTCTTGCCCTTTTGCAACGAGTTACGGTCATGCCTGTGACTTTGGTTTTCATGAATTCATTCTGGAATTGTGAAAGTACAATCATGATACAAAGATAGAGTTTGAATAGAATTTATTGCAATATGTGTGAATATTATGAAATGTCATCTGCTCTTAAGGTACTTTCATACACTTCGCTCGCCCTGCGACAGACAAAAGAGTAATTAAAGTTTAGTGACGAATTTCTGCATGTATGTCACTGCAAAGGTTTACTTTTTCTCCGTTTATTGTTTCCTTTCTCAGTTTTCACTATTAGTGGTGGCAAAACTCATAATTCAAACTTGATCGTGCGACAGAAACATGCACAGGAACCAACAGATATGTTCTATTCGCAATTACATCTCTTGTACATAGTCACCTTTATTGGTCCGACTCCCTGTGGCGTAAGGTGAGCACGTTGCTAATGGATACCAGAGCAAGCTCGAAAAGTTTCATCCAACCAGGCCCTTTTGTTTCTTTGTTTCTTTGTTGTTGATGGTGGTGATTTTTTTATTTTTTATTTTTTGGTTGTTGTTGTTGGTTTTTTTTTTTTTTTTTGTCGCACGACATGCCGGTTACGAATGATTGATACGCCTCGGAGAGCGGAAGGTGTCGGGTTGATTCTGGCGCGAGGTCCAACAGTATACCACAGGGGTTCCCTTCAACTCCCGTTGATACTTGCAAACATGCTTTCTTAGGTTTTCTTTCTTTCATATTCCTTCTTACTTTAAGTGCAGACCCTTAGGTAAAATAAAATCATAATCATAAATCACTCTAGGACTGGCTATTGCCACCGACTTCTCCATATTACCCTTCAAAATGTTTCCTGGAAGGGAATTTGCGCAGAATGTCTCAGAACTTCGCAACTTATAACCTTGAATTGCTCAAAGAAAATTTCGATTGTAAATTTGCGTTTGTTCCTTTTCCCCGTACAATTTGCAACTACAATCGTAAATGCCTTTACTGCGTGACGACACGCATGTTAATCCCTTGTTTCGAGATATGGTAATCCCATTGGCCTCATAACATAGTAAAGTTCATGTGATTTATTGATTATCAATGCCGTCTATGAGACATCTAACGACCACTAAATTTTGTAAATCCTGCACATGACACAATCTCGATTGCAAGTAGGTTCACTGACCATTCTGTAGAAATCAATCTTTCTAACTTCTTTCTAACTTCATTGTATTTCGTCGTTTGGTGAAAGTGAAAAACAGGTTATTTATCTGTATAATTATTTCCCGCAACATTTGATACAATGAGGCTAAAGTCGAGTTATATGCAACTCTGTGTATTTTGTTCTTCAATGAAGAATGAAAACCTACGCGAGGTGCCTGATCTTTAAAGGGAAACGGGTCCAGGACTTGTGAGGGCGCCGTTGCATGGACCGACTGGACCGACCCAGTGGACCGACCCACACCTACGCGTCTGCCATATTCGGAATAAAACTGATACGTAAGGCCAGTATATCGAAGATGGTCGAAATGATTTCAGGGTTGTTTTTGTTTTTCAGTTCTCTCTCCTAATTTAGCCGTTGTTTCTATGGTTGGTTCAGTCCACTGCATATGATCCTTCAAAGACAAAGTTTACATGCTATAGGTTTCCGTGGAAACTTGCATGTGAGGGCTGACGTCCACTAGGGCGCGGACAAGCCTAGGAAGGGTTGCGGAAGAAAATTCTGTCAATTCGGCATCCTGTCCGCGTCAGACGTGGAAAAAGTGTGCAAATCGGCTTGTTCTGGGACATTCCTAGGAACCTCTGCGGACTGACTGCAGACATTCCTAGGAGTGTTCTAGGAATCACTCAGGAAGAACTCGAAATACCCCGGAATATGCTAATCGTAACGGACAGCCCGGACACATCTAGGATTACATCAGGAGTGGCAAAATCATGAACGAGGACAATCAGGATGACTTGCGGACAACATCAGTTAGATATGCGGATAGTATAAGGAAAGAAGGCAAGATTAGGACTTGGGAGCCGACTTTTCATTTTTTCTCATTTGACTGCTAGCCGTCTTGGAGGCCACTCCAGCCGAAATTCACTTGGCGCTATTGCTTCAAATACCAGCTGTGAGAGATGCTCGGGTAGCACTAGTCCAGGCCCCCTTTGAATTGGTTAGGATGGTCATTTTTCAAACAAGTTAAATAATTTTTCAAGCTTAGAACATAGTACTTTGACATAAAAAATTGACCGAGTCCCACTTTTGTGGGTTTTGAGTTGTTGGTCACATTTGAAACGAACAAAACGATGTACTATGTATACGATTTAATGGCAAATGTTTAAAATCCCTCAAATGAAAATGATTTCCGAAAATAACGAAAAAAAAAAAAACCCTGCTGCTTCAGCTTTTTTCCTAGTTACTGTTGGCAAAGTATCCACTGTCTTCTGCTTTGCTTTCTTCATTTGGGACCGGTAAATGCTGATATTCGTGTGTTCCTCATCAGTGGAAGAGAGGTTTGGCTCCCTTCTTGGTCTTTTTGCGTTTCATTGAAATGATGCTGCATTGATTTTTTTTTTTAACTTTCAAAATCCTTTCGCTCGTGGATCGTATTGACTATTTCATGTCTCGATAACAAAATGTCCGCATCGGCTCCGGACACTTGCATATCATTATAGATCCGCATCGGCACCTCGCTGTCCTAAAATATTCCGGGTGTCTTCCGCTTCCATTCGCGAAGCTGCCCACACCGCGGGATTCTTTCAGGAGCGTTTGCGGAAGGAGCGGGAGTGTTACGGACAGGCGGGATGTCCTGACGATGTCCTCACGACAAGTTGCCGAAGGTTTCAGGAAGTTTATTTCCGCGTCCAAATTTTGGTCTCGATCAAAATTTGGACGCGGAAATTTTTCTCTCTCCCGAAGGTGTGGAAACGCCAGGACATGTTTAGCACAGTGAACGGACTCTTTCAAGAACGTGCGGAGAGGTTGCCGAATGATTGCGAAATTACTAAATTTGATTTCCGCGTCTTGTTCGCGCCCTAGTGGACGCCTGGTCTTCGAAATATATACGTATAACAGGTAGGCCTACGTAGTATTTTGTCGGATTGCTGTGAAAGTGTAAGATTGTAATTTTTTATTTCAATCGACCTGAGAACGATATGATTGATCCGGCACAAATTGCACGTACTGTACTTACGCAAAATATAGGCTTACAGAGAATTGTGAACGACTATACTTGACCTGTAAAAACGCGATAGCACGCATAATGACGCGCCCGCGATCTACAGTAGTTTGATTGACAAGTAACCAGCCATTACATCGTCGATCTTCATAATGTACATGGCGGCAATCACCACATCATCAACAGCGCCTTTATAAATCTTGAATCTTGAAAAAAAAAACACCCCCACAAACTTCGTGCTTCTATATGCTCAGTAGCCATCCGACACAATGATGTTTAAAACTTACTTTTGAATGACGCGTATACATAAAGAAGACGTAGGAGAAATCCATTGGGAACGGGCGGGGACACCGCCATGTTCTTTTTTGTACATAATATAATCATATAAGTGGCCTAAAGCGACAATAGGCATGGGACCTTTATGCGCATGCGGCGAAGAGGGAATAACGGTCTTTTCAGTAACCTATGGGGTCCGTTTCATGAAGTCATCACATAAAGGTCTTTACGTAAATCTCAGAATGGCCAAAGTCGCCTATTATCAAGTAGCTATATGGGACTTTCAAATCCATTTCATGAAGTCTCTCATAAATGTGTCTTACGAGCGAAGAGTCTTTCATAAGACCCTCATGAAACGGGCCCCTAGAGATGATATCTCACGTGCGAATACAGTATACATTGTTTGATGAACTATCATCGAAGTAGCACAATGTCGCTGCTACTTGACACAACAAGGGAATAGGCATATACGCTTCTGACAATGATTCCCTGAGGGTCTCTTGGTTATTTTGCCTTTACAGGTTCCATGTTTTTTTCTTTAACTTCAAAGGTAACTAAATAAATTCCCACAAGAATGAACTATGCAAGAAGTCTCTCACCTACAATAGGACGTTTTGCATTATGATTGACCACAATATGCATTGTTTGTTGTTCTGGTTTGGCCTTGCTTGTTTTGGCTAAACTAATTCTTAATGAGAGTCTTGAGAATTAGAAACAACCGTAGATCTAAAATATTGTTGAATGCAAAATATGTCTGGCTATAGATCAATGACGTCGGGCATATCGGGTCCCACGGGTTTTTATGTTAGTTTCAGTTTTATTTATATATTTTCAGTGTTGATGCACAGACAATACAACATGAGACTATATTCAACAAAATTTGCACACGATATCATGTATAAACACTTACGCAACAAACGGCATATACGATTCATTTTGTGTGTTCTCGTAGACAAATTTTGAAGATTAAAAAACTGCAAGAGGAAATATAACATACTTTGGTTTGATTGTTCATTGTATTTTGTTTTCTGGTTATTTTCTATCTATCTATTTTTTTTTTTTTTTTTTGCTTTGAAATGAACAAATGGCGAAATAAAAACGAAATACATTTTTGTACGTGGCTTTTTGATAAATGTCACTGGAGACCACGTCATCACCCAAGCTCAATGATTATGTGTGACTCCTCAACCCCTTTCAGAAGGCTTATTGCCCCCTTGACCACCATCCCTACTCTCTCCGCCCCCCCCCCCCTTCCACTTTCCCGGTTCCCTATCGGTGGGCTGCCCTATCTAAGTTTAGAAACGTGAACGAATCACGAATCAGACGTGGCTGGGGATTTTCTCTCGGCGCGCAAATCCAACAAGAGGGCCGTGTCCAAATGGAAGGGTGAACGTGACCGATTTTGGGAATGAGGTTGGCCTTTAAAAAGAGCGCGGATTGTCATTCTTATAGCGCCAAACGTGTCTGCGAAGGGAGATTTTGAAGAAAAAAAAAGAAAACAAACACACACACACACACACAATCGATATTGCCACTGCACATATCACAGGAGCACATACACCAACACACCGACACACACACACACACACACACAAGCTATGTACATTTTCCCCGTGATCTTTATTGATTTCATTCAAATCATGCACAAATTAACAAGCCGAGCTGGGCAGAAAATGAAAAAAAAAGCACAACAACAACAACAACAACAAAATATCGTTTAAAACAAAATTTAGATAATCAATTTGCAGTATTTACTGCTATAGTCTTTACTTAAACATCGACATCGAGTCAAACAAACTAATCAATACTAACAAAACAAATTATTCTGAAGTATGCATTACATTCCACTTGAATACATGTAGTAAACATTGACACGATTATGAAATCGCATTGTATTTTATTGTGTTAACAAAATATCATATCAAATTATAAGAAGATATATACACACATAATATGTATATATATACAAAAAAAGTACGTAATATACAACTCAAGAATGAAATCTATTACACAAGCTTTAATAAAACCCTACCATCCCAAGAGAAGCAAATCTTAATCTGTCATATATTTCTAGGATAATCAATCATACCATATAATTCTTACAACAATTTAAAGCTACCCTCCACTCCAAATCAAATTCCGCACACACACACACACACACACACACACACACACACGTAAAAATTGACGCAAAATGAAACCAATAGTCAAAATAAATACATTTAAGGATTCGGCTTCATCAGTCAAGGAGACAAAGGGCGTCTATTATCTAAGTCAGTAAACAATGTAAAGATTCATGCATAACCTCAAAAGTCTGATAAAGTTAGATTTGAAGAACTCTTATCAACTCGCTTCGAAAAACACCCGGGACAACCTCAGACGTAATTGAAGAATTCATAATAGAGCTTCCAGCGCCTTCTCCGGAGAGAAGCCAGAGCTCTGAGAGTTATTGAAAATAATAAGAGCCTCTGCACGCTCAGAGAAAAAAAAAAGTCGTGTTTGTCTGGCTGCCAGGTCCTTTAATCGCTTTGAAGAACGGAAATTTGATTGGAATATTAATGTCCAATCGGTCAATTTGTACTCTTTTATTTGCTGTTGATGTTTTTGTTAAAGTCCTGGAAAGAGTTATGTATTTCATCGGCTGGAGTGATTCGACTTGCTCAGGGTCATGTCTTGCACCCGGTGGCGCTAAGTCCCTCAGCAATTTGTCGAGAAAAATCAAAACACATCAGGAGCTCATTTTGCCGCGTCTCCATGCTATGAATATCAAAGCAGCCCAGCGCGACGAGGTGAGAATGGGACAATAGGGTGTATAGGACGCTGCCGCCGCTGGCGAGCGTTACGGAGTTTAGGAAAACGGAGTCCCACGACAGAGGAAACGTTTGCGAAGATAAAGACATTTTAACAAGCATTCTGTTATCAAAGTCTTCTTTTTTGTTTATATTATCATTATCTTTTTTTTTTACTTGCCAGGGTTAAAATCCATTTCTGTCAGTTATAAACATTTCCGATTTAGCCACACGGCCATGATTTTTTCCTTAATATAGCGATATTTTCGGCCAGACGCGTAATTCAAGGTAAAAAGTGCCATGATTGTTATTATTTCTTTGTAGGGGGGTATAAAAAAGATAAACTTTACTTGCCAGAGATGTGAAAAGACATGAAATAAGATAGATGAACTCTCAGAGAGTTGAGTTCAGTTTATGTACTTATTCAACCACATGGGGGGGGGGGGAGGCCTTTTGTCAACTATGGGCCCCTTTTTTACAGCAAAGCTGCGAAATGTAAGAGAAAGAATACAAATTTGTGCAAAATCATTATACGAATCATCATGATCATACAATGAAGAGAATACAACTTCAATCATTTGGATTATCAGTATTGAAGAAAATATGAAATGAAGACATGAAAATATGAGAAAAAGGTTGCTGAGTTAAGGTACTTACGAGTCAGATGGTAAGCATTGTATGATGACAAGTGAATAGTAATTACGGTCAGTGCAAAATAAGGAAAATTGATTATCATCAGTCGGGGAAACGATTTATCAAAAAAGCGCGAAATTGCCTTTCAGAGAGAGTTTATATAAATTTTGGATATAATTTCTGTGGGCAATATATTAATAATTTAAATGCTGAATATAAAGTATTATATCTAACAATATGCACGGATAGAAACATTTTTCTGGTGTTTTTATTGTTCCATATCTTTCATTTCATAAGTAAACTATAAACATTGCTTGAAATTCAATGTTTGAGTTGTCGAATACTTCAAATAAGAAAATCAAATGGCGAATCTACATAGAAACGTTGCATGCAGAGTACGTAGAGTCCAAGAACCGAATTTTGAAGTGAATTCTTACATGACTTTTACAGTTCTTGTGAGGGACTCTACTTTTTTTGGGGGGGTTGGGGTTGGGGATGGATGGGACTAATGAGAAATGACGACAGGGGGACTTAGTAATACAAGGTACATTAGAATAATATTTCAAGAGCGGTTCGCTCAGAATATTGTGTGCGGGATGAGCATGATCGCTAAGGACGGATAACCGCTTGCTGTTTATTTTCACTTGGGATCCGCTCTTTAGTCAATATATCGAGAGAAAAAAAATAGAGAAAGTGTCGTCGAATGTGGTCGAGAGGAAATGACGATGTTTATATTCAAATGACAACCTGAATTAATTAGGGTTCGGTTTGTTTATTTTGAGTCATGACTGTGTTTGTGTGTACATTGATGCAACCGGGCGTCTTGATTCTTAACAGCATGCTGCTCTTAAGGTCACGAACATGATCCCTATGGTTGTTGCAAGCGAGGGAGGTGAGAACGGAAACGAATGCAATGAGTACATTCTCGTCTTCATTGGACTGAACAGTTTGACTTGATCAAACACGTGAAATAGATAATATTAAGAGAGTCTGCGATCAAAACTCTGGATCCAGATTTAGGGAGATATTGTGTAGACAAGCAATATTAGCAGTAAAGCATGCATGCGATTCAATAGGGTAAAACACAGTGAAACACGTTAAGGATGGAGATGCAAATTGTATCCTTGAGGTCGTGTGCCTCTTGAATATAATAATCTCCCTAAAAATGGGTCCACAATAACATATATCTCAATATATTTCCCCAAAAGGAGGAATAATAGTTCCAAGCTACGCACCATCTTCTCCTCCGTCATATATATATATATATATATATATATATATATATATATATATTTGTGTGTGTTTGTGTGTGTGTATTATGTACATATAGATAGATATAAAGACATATAATCTCAGAGAGAGAGAGAGAGAGAGAGAGAGAGAGAGAGAAAGGCATTGAATTATGTGTTTGAACCAGTCCTGCAACTTTTGCAACGACGAATTCCGCAGACTGCGTACTCAATGTCCTTAAGTTCCACTACATGACCGTGTGCATTTTGTTCACTCAAACGACAGGTCTAATAATGAAGATCATAATGTCAAGGGCCTGTTTGCACAGTTTTGTCAAGCTTGCATTATACCGGCATGTCAGGACGGGAGGGGGAATGAATTATATGAAATGCCAATGCATATTTCGGCTGAATGCATGGACACCTAAAAAGATTCTGAGTGCTTGTGGCATTTTCCACGTTGGCTGAGGTAATGGACTCAGTTTACTCGTAAAATGATATGTTTCTTTCCTCCTCTAAATAATAGTTGTATAGTCGTATAGTCGCCATAATTATTATGGCAACCATACGAACTAACACTCGAAGCTTTCAAAGGGGAAAAAATACACAGGCATGTATTTTCATTAATACACTGTACTCGCGTCATAACAGATACGGTTATAACGAAATTTCCGTTACAACGAAGTGAAAATTCAGATCTGCAAATCATTATCTAAATGGGCATCTAATATACTTTGTTTGTTTGGTTATCACAAAATTTCGATATAACGAACTAAAACTGCCGGTGGTGAGGACTTCGTTGTAACGGGAGTCGTCTCTTCACGATCCTAATTTCGTGTTGGCGCTCCTCGTTACTTTTCACTTCTTTGGCTTTTTAGTTGTTGTCTTTTTTTTTTCTTTTTTTTTTGCATGGCACTCCTCCCCCCTCAAAAAAAACAAAACAAAACCAAACAAAACACTCCCACCGTGAGAACGTTTTAGTTCAGATCAGATTTTGTACAAGGACATTCTTAACTTGAGAATGATGTGTAACTCTTCAATATTGGATGTTCCTATAGAAACAAATGATTGTAGGTGATAGGAAAGTCTAACCTCTGATGATATTACATTTGAAAAAGAAAAAAAAAACAGGGGGTTGAAGTTTGGGACCTGATCATATCACTTACTCACTCTTTACCATGTGCAATAAGAAGAGGGGTTCAATCCCATGGTAAACGCCACAAAAGATTTGCCATGTTATCCTTAAATTTTGCATACTTCTTTAATTAGCACGCACTTGATGAAAATACAATAGCAAAGCATTCATTACAGTAATGTTGTATAGTCATGCAATGTTGCTGTTCTTTTGTATATGTTCTTTTTTTTCTGTTCTGTCTGTCCTGCAAAGTATGTCACGTTTGGAATTACTTTTTATTGTCCTTTTGAAAGTTTTTTAATCGATTTTATGAGCTGTCCACATGATACATCCTCTCCTTTTTGGTCGACCCCTCAATATTTCTTTTTTTTCTGAGAGTATGGATAACGTAACAAGTTTGTTTGAAACTATATGTATATATGCCTTCTCATTCGTTAATTACCACTGATTTTTATCGTGCAGTCAACTATTGTGTATTCAAGATCATTAGTATGATTTTCTTTTATATCATGTTATGTTCTGCGGAAGATGAAGACGAACAAAAATCAAAATGTTGAATTGAAATTGAATTGAATTTAGTCGATTTGAAAGCGACTGCTGATTGGTGTTAAAATTTTTTACAAGCCTTCCATATACAAATGGATCTATTCGACATCAGACCCATTATACAAAAACACAACTCTCACTGCATTATACAATGCCACCAAGCTTAAGATTTAACGCTCATACAGGCTTAACTCTTCAGAGAAACTACCCAGAGTTGAAAATCAACATCGTTGATCTATAGCCAGGTATTTACGAGTCTAACTCTTGTGACCCTGTGTGGATTTTGTGCTTCAAAGTAAAAATAGATACACATGAGTCTTTTTTGCTACAGACTTTCCATTTCGTTCAAGACATAGTCATAGATATACATTCGGTTTGTAGGCCTACATTATGTCGCAGGGCATGCAAGGGAAAAAAGAGACGATTACATCCAATATACCCCCCTAACCCCCCCCCCAAAAAAAAAAAAACACACACACACACACACACTCACACACACAAACACAGCAGTAACATTTTGCTTCAAACTATACAGCATAAAAATGAAATAAACAGCCATGATACAGCTTCACATTATCTTGCCAGCAATGTATAGATAAATTTCAATAATCGGCAAAGCCAGGGAAGACATTCAGAGAGCGATGCAACGAGAACGAGAAAGTATATTTCGCTGATGTAAGTACATCGACCGCGCCTATCTAATAACGACCGAAGAAAAATTAATGCTGAGTTTTTTTGACATCATCAACCGATCCCTGACTAAACTATTTTCGTCCAGCGCTCCAAGAGAGACTCGTTATTGACTCGACACAGCCATGTTATGAAATTCGATTGAACAGTTTTCCTACGCATCCTTTCAATTCTTGAAATGTCAAACGTCAAGAACGTAGAAGACACGATAAATTGTATAGTATGGGACATCTTCTTTTCAGATTTTAAGACCATAACTCCAAACCGTATATGAGCAGTACAGCAATAGTTTATTATTGTGTAGCAGTTTCGTCTCCTCAAACATTGATAGAAGTTGAACAATTGCTATCTATTTGTATTTCTTGTATGTAACGCTGGTGGAAGGCACATTTCCACATGCGCATTGTGGACAATAAAACAATCAATTCAATTCAATTCAATTCAAGTTCAGTTCAGTTTCAGAATATTGTGGAAGTGTAATGGCGATAGTCAAACCGAATCAGTCACGAAATAGTCACTCAAATCCAAATACAGATATTGTTCTTATAGCATGATGTTTGAATTATATTTGATTATATTTAATATGATTTGATGCACATAACATACGTCATCATTATATTATACAATATGATCTATATATACGTATATAATACATTATCATAATTCCTGTATGTATATAAACAGTATAAAAGTTCTGCATTGGTTTACTGTGTATTATATTATACAGAATATATACCATTTGATCCCCGTATTGGCAGAAATAGTAGTAGAAGGGGGAGGCCCCGGAATGTTTGGATCTTCAATAAATGTCAATATATGTATATATATAAATGTAAATATATATATATATATATATATATATATATATATATATATATATATATATATAGGCGCAATGAGTGGCACTGCTTGCGACGATAGTTAGGAAAACAAGGTGTCCCATCCGGTCTATAAGTCACTCTGTAGGAGCCGAGTTTCAAAATCAATACTTTCAAGTTGGATAACCTACACAGGACCGTTCAGACGCTGAATATTTTTACGCTTAAAAGTGCTTTTTCAGGCGTTCTGCCGACAGCCCGTGATTGCTTCATTTGTGGGCAAATATTGACTTTACTAACGCATAATGTTTACGGAAACGGCTCCAACGGAATCGAGCTGAAAGCTGTGAGTGTCTCCTGCTCACTGGAATAACCCCCGCTCACTCCTATTTGCCACAGTGTTCATCTACATATACACCCATCAATGGAATACGGCGCTCGGCAGAAAGTAGAAAGAAAGGGAACTTCGTGAAAAAAAGAAAGAAAAATAAGAGGCTTCGAAAAAGAAGGAAAATAAAACGAAGCAGGAAGAAACTTTTTGAAGACAAGAGACTGGAGACTACTATTCTATTTTAAAAAAAGGATGAGGAATAAGAGAAATTTGGGAAAGAATATGTAACACAATAGAGTACGAGAAGGAAAGGGGATTTAGATTGATAATGGTTAACGGAAGACATTCGCTGTAATTTCACTCAGGTCCTTTTTAAAGTTTGTCTTTCGTTGCGCATTACAAACATACAAATCTATGACACAGGTAATATTGACCATTATGCAATACAGTGTGTTTTGTTTGTTTCTTTTTCCAAGATTATTTAAACACATAACGTAAATAAAACTATGACAAGATAGTTTGTCCTTCAAATTCTTTCATTTTATCGTAAATGTGATATGAATTCTGTCTGAAAAAAAATGTAACCTAATTATTTCGAATTCTTTCATGAATATAATTGAGGCTAATGCCTTGGTCTTTCTGGAAAATGCCTCGTTTCAAAACAAGAAAAGCATTCTTACAACATAGAAAGCAAGTTTATTTGCTTGCTTGTTTGTTTGTTTTGTCTGTATCTAATGTACAAGGCAAAGATCAAAACACGTGTACGCACCTTCCGCATCAGACGCTCTTGACCTAAAAAATCGTCATTTCGGATGCTTCGCTATGAAACCATAAGCCAGCAATATCACATTTTTCTTTTTTCATAATCTTTAACATCGTCATCATGAATTTTGTTGGTGTCAGTTTGTCACACTCATCAGCACAAGTACAGCATAAACATCAGCACACACCATCCCCTTTATGCTAATATATGTATATGTCAGTAGTTTTCGTTTTGTCTTGTTTTGTCTTGTTTTGTCTTGTTTTGTTTTGTTTTGTTCTTTTTTGTATTGTGTCATAATTGTTACTTTTGACTAGGGAAGAAGCCTTGACAGGTCAATGGCCTTTGCTTCTTCCTCCACACTCTGTATTGCATATGATTGACATGTTGTCCTGTATTGTTCATTCTTTTTTTACCAGTTGTGCAAGTTGTGGAAATAAATGAAATGAATTAATTAATCAACGCACAAAAACACACACACACGCACCACACACACACACATACGCACATACACACACACACACACACACTGACACGTGCGCATCACACTCACCACGACTTCATCATCCAACTTGTCACGACTATAGACAGGTATAGCGTCTCGTTTCTCATTTCTTTTCATTCTTGTTGTTGTTGTTCTTTTTTTTTCTGGAGCTGACGAATCACGCGAGAGCCTGTCATCAATAGCCTTCTCGAGAGCCGCAACCTAATCCCCAGATCTTCATGGTCACGATGTATTCGTAGACTATCGGGAGCTGGGAAGTTCGTAATAATGGTACAGTGTACGTTGCGGGGTAAACCGATTCCACTGGGATCGTGAACGTACAACTTGTCTACCAAGTCATGCTTTTCGATCCTTGGCAGTTGCTTGGAATAAAGCGAATAAGAACTTCCTAATTTGCCTTCTCCAACTCAGTTTTCACTTAATTTGATTTCTTTTATTCATTTTCATTTCCAACAGACAATAAATGGACAAAACAAATATCATGCACAACAAAAGCCAATATACGTATTCTACATATATAATGAAATATGATAGGTATTATTACAATCTAGTATAAACACACAGTGATTTCAGTTGAAGTAATGATACCTCTTTTTTTCTACGTATACAAACTTCAATGGCATATCAATGTATTTCTTGGAAACCAAGGAACTTATGTACACTCCGAGGATTAACATGCGATCGTTACATCTCAGACCGTCATAGTGTAAAAAATTAATTATATTGTGAGTCTGTCAAACCTTGACGGAGAACAGGCTGAAAACAATCATGGAGCAAGAACGTTCTACAGTCCGACCTCTCCTATCCGGACATGTTGGGACAGGCGCTCATCCGGATAAGGGATTTGGTCGGATATGGAAGACTCAAAGTGTATCTGTACACCGGAATTTAGTTTTCTGACATTGTAGGTCATTGTACCGGTAGATTACCTCTGTGAAATATAAAAGTGCAACGTTGCTCACATACACATAATTATGTAGCAATAAAGAGATATAGAGCAATCTCTAAAATGCCAAAATTTACATGCGCCTTGATCTAAGAGTAGTCGTCTGGCGTTATCGACTGCATTTGATTGCGTAGTTCGATAATTTTCTGTACGATCAGTGTACTACGATACTCTCAAAACACGCAAACGCACACAAATGTCCACGTACCCAGCTAGGTTGGTGCTGCTGCGCCGCGCCGGGCCACTGACCAGGCAGCCGCAGTAGCATCTACTCATGCGGATGCATATGGCTCGATGAGGCGATACCGATAGAGGAGTATTCGATATGGCTTTGTGCAGACGGAGGCGAACGAAGGAAACGTGCACACACCGATGATCTACGCGCGGCTACTATTTTCAGATCTGGCTACTATTGCAGCGCGCACTAGTGCGTGCTGAGTTATTAGAATTAATATTTCACAGTTTGGGGCATTTTTTGTGATGGGATAGAATTTTCTCTAGAGTTCTTAGGACATGCTCTCACACCTCTCAAATCTAAATTTTAGGGGAGAGATTCCCTTTAATGTTTAATACACGCAGCAGCCTATACAATACCCAATTGTATAGCTACATGCATGTATATAGGGGCGGATCCAGGAATTCCATCTTTTATTTTTTTTTTGTTTTAACGAAAAATAAAAATACAAGGGGGGGGGGGCGTCCGGTGCGCCCCCTCCTGGATCCGCCACTGTGTACATGCATAAATTTTGCGTGAACTTGTCACATCCTCGTCAGCCGGTCTGCGTTCTGAATTCTCTGAAAATTTGCTCAATGAACGATCGCCTGTTCCGTGCCCTGATTTAATGAAAAGTTTTCTGTCCATGTTCTTGCATTGGTTTGGGGGTAGTGCATGTCTGAACGCATGCTATCTAGATGAAAATTTGATGTGAATGTATGTTGATTATGTTGGGAATAATATGCAGTTCATGTGTGTTTTCGAGTCGGAATTTTGTTTGAGTTTGAAATCCCCCTTTTCCCCGTAATTATTAGATTGGGGGGGGGGGGGGGGGGTGGGGGGATCACGCCGATATCGCATCCGGATAATAGAGAGATCCGGAAAAGGGAGACCGGATAGGAGAGGTCGGACTGTATTAGTAATCGTATCACTTTTTTCGATTGTCGTGTAAATAAGCCATGGAATTGGACATTCCATGATTTCTAGGTGGTGGTGTCATTTTTGTTGTTGTTGTTGTTGTTGTTGTTGTTGTTTTACTTCTCGGTGGTGTAACTTGCGAGATATTCCCCTATTTTGGAACTCGTATCGCTTCTATTCAGTAATAAGGCCAGAGCGTAAATGAAATCGTGTACGGGTTGAGGCGCAATTCATTCTCCAGAATACGTTCTCCTAAAAGAGGCAACGTTGCCAATTCGAATCTGCAAGAACGTCTTCAGGGGAAATACATTATATTGACGGGTTAGGGCGCGGGCGTCATTAGTTGTTTTATATACGCGGACGAAGACCGCATTAATCTTCTTCCTTGCTAGTTCGTACTGCATGCTCACTTTGATTGTGAATTTGTTCCCTGGTTTAACTGTGATCGGATATACCTCGGGGAACCCGGTTCGTTTCCGTTCCCGTGTCTTCTCTCCTCCTACGAGCCTCAACCGCGTGGATTCGCATCTTCTTCACACCTGTTTGCGCGCTCTTTTCCCGGCTTGGTTTACCATCGTCCTATACCTGTTGCTAAGATAGCGTGTCACGTGATTACAATCAACTGGGTCGTCCGGTCTTTTTTTTTTTTCTTAAGAGAACGCCCGTGTTACATTGCTGCAAAACGGAAACGAGATATGCCGAAATACAAGAATACTACAGTCACAAAAAGAAAAGGGAAACCGAAAAAGGGGAAAAGAAAATCTGGCCCCTTGCAAGTGATCCTGTCAAAGGTCTCCACAGAGCAGCTTTTGCCGCGCTTCCTGGGGTGATTATGTATGCTGTGGCGCGCTCGCGAGCTCAACCGTTCACACATTCTTGATCGCATGGCTATTATATAGCAAGAGAGGATACACGTTAACCGGAAAATACCAAGTAACGATAAATACTGCTCAATGCAAAGTGAAGCGGAACATGGGAACCCCCTCCCTCTCTCAAACACACTCACCCCCACCCCCTTTCTCGGTTTTCTGATTTCTCGTGAATCTTCTCACATTTTTTTTTGTCTGTGCATGTCTGGTTGCTTTGTGTCGATTTATGCTGCTTTCGTCATTCCCTGTCACTGAATTACTTTCGCTCTTCTTGCTCCGCGCTATTAAATTGACAGATATTCAAATAATCATTATTATACGAGCGAAGAAAATAGAAATGCAGTTGAAACGACAGCTGAACTCAATGTGCTGTTACGCCTGTGTAGCAACGAATGCTTTAGCGGAAATGATTTGAAAATGCCTCGCATTGCCCTCAGCGGAGGGAGGATGCAGGGAGAGCTATATAGCGACTCCAGAGGTTGCTTTACCCGGGGAGCTCCGGGTCAATGCCCGTTCGACTCCTGTATCATCATGCCGGATGGCTGATTTCAGTGTGAGGCCCCGATGCATGCATGTAGCCGCCCTTTTTTATACCGATTCACGACTGCATGTCAACAAAGTCTGTTAGTGTTTCACATAACTAGGAAGGAAACGGCAAGATAGAGACAAAGGCAGAGACAGACAGACAGAGACAGACTAACAGACAGACAGACAAAGGAAAGAATTCGGAATATTGTCAGAGTTCATCCAAGTGTGTTTATAGCTCTGAAATTACGAAGGTGGAATTTTGGAATGTGGATTCGAAAGCCACATACACGCCAAAAGGTACGAACAGTATGTCTGCATCTAAACCTATATTAGAGCAACAGTAAATATCAATGTATATGTACATAGATTTATCTTTATACACAACTATATAATCTTATAGAAGAAACAAAGGGAGATTCTCGCGTCTTCACAAGAAAATTTTAGATATCATTCTACCTTTATGGCTATAACGGTTGCGTTGCTTTTAAATAGTACTTTTCATGAGAGGAAAAAAATTGGTGCAATCCTAACATTCCTAAACTGTATAACGTTTCCTCTTCGTCATATCAGGCAGCAAATCATCAGCCTATCTACGTGAATAAGTGTACACGAGAATGAAAAAAAAAATGTTGTCAAGAGGAATGTCTTTATCATGAAGCTTATTACTCTAAAGCATAATGTTATGCAAATTAGTCTATCCACGTCTTCGCTTATTCGTCGCAAGTTTTTCTCGAAGCCCCTCCCTCCTCTTTGTACGTGTATGAGGCAGACACCTACGCAAATCATACGTCATAGATATCGACGAACGAACGATACTACAGACAGAGGGGAAAAAACATGAACGATACACTTTAACGATCGACTTGCTATCGAGCGTAAGGCGGAGCTAGTTGCTGCTTCGCGCACAAGCCATTAAACGTGCGATACCAGTTGTACGTCTCTCAGGCAGTCGGTCCTGTTGGGGGTTGTGGGCGCAGATATAAAAGACGGGAACACGCGGTGTGTCGACTGCATTGAGGTGGTCGTACGCAAGGCATCGATCATCGAGTGGTTTTGTGCGCACGGGTGAGACCTGCGAAGACAACTTAAAAAGGATATTGTGCTTAATCTCTATTTGAAGGTCTTTTCGCAGTCACCAGCCCAACCCCAGTGATAAGACGTTTTCGAGTTGAGGTGAGTGGAAGGAGCTTCTTATCATACCTTCTTTTTTGCTTCTTGAGAAGTTGGTGTCGTGCATAAAGTGCTGGGAAGAAATTCGCTTCAGATGGTACATCAGTGTTAAGTGCAAACTCTTTTTGTATCAGATAATTCGAAGAAAAGGTGAAGAGCAGTCAGTAGATTGAGTGGCATACTTCTCCTTTCACCCTTTCCCCAGTCAAAGCATATTGATAGAAATTTTCTCTCTCCTAAAAAACAACAACAACAGATTGATAGAAACATTGCAAATTGATTACTGTAAGGACATGTGGTAAACACATTCAACAAAAACTTTAGCCAGGTACCTGTTAACCCATGAGCATGATAACTCCTGTCCACTAACATTCAGTATCTCTACCCAGTGCCATACATTGCATAACATTATTTTTATTCAATTTTCGCACGCTTCGTATGTTGATACGTCTGCCAGATTCAACAGTTTCAATGCATGTCTATTGCAGCACCCAATCTACAAACAAATCAACAATAACAAAAAACAAGAGAAGTGAATGTGGCGTCACATCTTCTCGCGATGTGCATGTGTGTGTGTGTGCGTGTGTGCGTGTGTTTGTGTGTGTGTGTTTGGAATTAACATCACTACTCCAAGTTCTCATCTAACCCTGAAAGCGTGCGTAATAGTGCACGGTCCATGGACTCTGTTACAACAGTTGAGATCAATTTAGTGGTATCATTTCTATACTCACTTTCCCGCTGGCAAAATTGAAACCTGCATACAACTTTACGTGGTGGTGTTCGGGCGTGAATAGAGAAGAAAATGAGAATAATCTTAGTTCTTCTGTATTTTCTTTCTAATTTGCGTTGCAGGCCTTCCTATTCTGAAGTATATACTATTGGATGTCATGCTTTGGTCACTTTTAAGAGTCGAGAGCTTTGTTTTTAATCCTCATGTGGCATTATTACTTTAGGCACAAGCACAATAATAAATCCTTTGCGCAGTGCATTGTGGGATTGTTTTGAAGCGATTAAAATTCAACTTTTAACTGCTGAAAGTCAAAGTCTGTTTACCGTTGCAAATGATTTCATTTTATATCGTTGGTTTTAGGGGGTATTTATGATTTGTTCCAACTCAAGAATCATGAATGTGAGATCCACGAGTTTGTCTGCTTTAATCTTGACGCGTAGCATCATCATCAGTTAACAGTCAACTGTGTGGATCTAAAATGATAGATTGTTCATATTTAAGAATTTTATTGATTCCGTAGTGGCCATGTCGAATAGATCCAAGCAAAAATCCAGTGTCGAGTTCGAATATGGTTTCGTCAGTGCGTCAAAGTATCTCATGTTTAAAAGATTTTCTTAGATACGCATAAAATGGCCTCCGTTAAGTAGCTCGCTCAGAGTGTTTCACGACCATGCATGGAGGGTAAAGTGTGTAAAGAGTTTTTTTTTTTTATGGGGGGGGGGGGTTGTCAATCCTTTGATCGCAGTGAAGCTAATTCATTCAGTGTCTACAAATTTGTAGCAAGGAAAACATACTCGAAAAACAAAGATTTGAGCAGGTCTGGGAGAAAAAATACGCGAAATCGTCATAGGAAGACTTACAATAGTCATAGGAAGACTTACACATGCTTGCTAATCAAACAAAGCTGCTCTGAGTTAATGCTCTGTTTAAAGACGACGATTTAAAGTGACTTAACGAAACTTTAAACACAGGGGTCCATTTCTACTTTTTGTGAAGTGTGGACGCTGGTGTAGTTGTGTGTGTTCTAACATTAGTCTCTTTTTGATATTTGTCAATTGAAATATCTCAACAAAATAAAACAATTGAATCACACTCCAGTAAATTCAGGAATGTTAGTGTCAATAGATTTTGAGTGGATGGCATGTGTATTCCTCTGTTTTGCTTTGATTTTTTTATTGGTCCACACTTATACTCGCAAACCTGGAGAAATGCTCCAATTTAAATCCTGAGGTAACTTGGAACTCAGCAATTAATTTCTACTACATATTATTTGTTTGTTAACCCGTACCCGTTGAAGATGAGTCCCGAGTATACTCGGGCAGGTGTCCGTGGGAAATGCGTGTTGTAGCGAAATCAGCCCGTCCTCAACGGGTTAGAACAGAATGTAGATTAATAGTATGTTGTTGTTGTTGTTGTTTGAGAGCCAACAATGCACCTAAGAATTGTTATTAGCTTTATTCATCAAAGTGAAACTATCTGTTCCTTAATTCACCTAAATCTTATGTACATCAGTGTTAAAAAGAGAAAAAGTACCATTCCTATACCACAGGGAAAGTTGTCTGAGTACAATCGTTCTCTAAAAATCTACCTTTGATTTCAAATTCAAATTGGAGCCACATTACCTAACAGCCGAGTTTGGTTATGATGACACAGATAGTGGATTACTTGGGTTTTTTTGAGACTCATGTAACGTATGCTTTCTTCATGATTGCAGCCCTTATACTCCATTTATTCATAAACCTCCTGATATATTTTTAGCCCAGAAACGCCTGCGGTTCTACACGATATATGCACAGATAAATTTGCGTAATATTGTGTGTATAAGACAGACGCTGTCGGATACGTTCCGGAAATAGGGAGAGTGGTCTAAAAGCTTCGAAGCACGACGTGAATCTGATGCTGATTTTTGTCTGAGAAAAGAAAAAAATGATGTTGCCGCCTGGTTTCAATTTGTGCCAAAGCCAGCGTTTAGGTAGGGCGTTTGAAATTTCATATCAAAGGAGAGAGAAGATAACAAGGAAGCATCAATTCGGAGATAATCGTCCCTGTCATTACGTCACGTCATGAGGTATCGACCTCGTGGCCATATCTACTTAGGTCCGGAGAAAATAACTTATAAATGTTTCTGGCTGTTAACTCACGCTGCTTTCGAGACTGGGATATAATTGCTCCTTCGGCGGAAAGATGAGAAACATGTTTCAGTGAAGGTAACAGTGGGGATGGTGCATTTCCGCTTCTGTTGTAAATAGTATTTCCGGTAAAAGAAGAATTAAAAGTGCATAGAAAAAAATAAATACACTCAGCCATCGATGAGAAAGAGACGAATGACGTTACGGATTACCTTCTGCATGATGAAGATGAGCGAACCCTGGGAGAGTTTGTCGATACGAACAGCTTGCACAAGAATAAAATGAAAAAAAAGTGAAAGTGGTTTAGACAGGGACGTAGCAAAAGATCGCGATGGAGGCAAAGAACTCACCCCTTTTTCATAACGAGGCAGTCAGATGTTCCTGGGTATACGAGAGCAAAAGAGAGACAGGGGTGGGAGAGAAGTGGAAAAGAGATGCATATAACTGTAAGAGATTACTGAGAAGAGTTTTGGCTGTTTGGGGAGATGAGGAATGAGCAGGGGGAGGGGGGAATATTGAAGAAATGTCATTGAATAAGATGTGACGCCAAGTGACACTTCCTATTTCAATAATTTAAAATGACGTGTCTCTTCTCAGAGGCACACCAAAAAAAAAAAAATATATCAAACAGCGATCAGTGAGGCAACCGTTTTCTTAATGCTAAAAACAACAACTTCCAATTTGTTTGATATCTTTCATTACCGACACAATACAACTACAATCGCCTGCGCCCGCACACACACACGCTTGGGCACTTCATTACAACCAAAGAGATGACACCATATAAAATCTCTTTGTCGTTATCCCGATATTGTTAAATCATATAGCCTATTTTTTTTTTACTTACAATTTATTCACTGCATTTATGAACTTCATATACTTAACTGATAAAATAATTTTTAACTTTGAATTTAACTTTCTAAATCCTAACACCTTTTCTTTCTTTCTTTATACTAGAAATAACAATGTGAATCCTGTTTACATTTTGTTTTTGAATTCCGGACTTCTGGTACAATGCAACGTACTGACATCAACAATTTCTACCGCTAAGCAAGTAAAGGAAAATAATCTCTCGCAAGCTTGGAACAATTATACAAACAGTAACCAAAATATCCCGGCTTCTAATGATACGATGAATTGAACTCGCTTTGACGTAGACCTTCACACCACCCCTACCCCCTCCCCCTTTCACAAATGAAAACCATAAAAGAATAGGGACACTCAGTATCAACCAGACTACGTGTAAGGAAAGAACTACATAAATAAATTAATAAGACAAATCCAAAACAAACAAACACAACAACAAAGACGAATCACACAATTTTCGCGGTAATTTCCCCCGTGCTGAGTAGGTGCCTTGATTGAGCAGCATGCAGAACAGATTAATTATCACTTCAGGCGTAAACCTCGCGACAGCATACCCGCTATCGGCCCACAAATCTCGGGCGGCCGTGCGCAACATTCATGATTATTTCTACCTGGTCAAGCGTCATAATTGATTGATTTATCGAGCGATCAACTGAGTAATAGTTTGCGTTCAATTGACTGACCGAGAATATATTCACGTTCTCTCTCTCTCTCTCTCCTCTCTCCTCTCTCTCTCTCTCTCTCTCTCTCTCTCTTCCTCCCACCTACATAATACAGTGAAATGTCAACTATCAAGAACGAATCTATCACAAATCTAGGAAACAAAAAGATGACATCTTATTTCTTGCCTCTCAGCTTACAAATATATAGAAGTGGTAATTTCCAAACATTAGACACGCAGCAAAATCGTTATAGCAAAATAAAAGACATTGTTCAGTCGTGACAAGTGAGAACTGAATTCACGCTATGCCCATAGAGAGTATAAAAACTAACGTCTCGTTTGAACCTTTATCAAATCGGGCTTGGTGCCTTGAAGTATTTGCATCAATTTAAGAATGTGCCACAAGTGACTCCTAATTCTCTCACTCTCTCTCTTTCTCTCTCTCTCTCTCTTTCTTAAGATAGAGACAGAAACCTAGAGAGAGGGGGACCCCACACTCCCAATAAAAGCCCCCAGCCCCCCCCCCCAAAAAAAAAACAACAACACACAAACAAACAAACAACTTAAACGAACAAACAAACAAGCAGAACAATACTTGGAAGTCGTATATATACGGTTGATGAATAACTCTCTCTCTCTCTCTCTCTCTCTCTCTCTCTCTCTCTCTCAAGATAGAAACAGAAAATTAGAGAGATCAAGGGGACCCCACAGGGGCAATAAAACCCCCCACCCCCACCCCCCCCCCCAAAAAAAAAAAACCAAAAACACACACCCAAACAAACAAACAAACAAACAAACAAAACAACACTGGGAAGTCGTACGGATGATGAATATTGACACGTGCATGATTTACCACAAACTTCGTAACGATTGATCGTGTTGATACTTGCACCATAACCAAATCCTCTGATCAAGTGGGAATATACTTATTCTTAGCAAAGATATCCCTTCAAGATGAATAACAGAGCTATTATCTTTCCGGCAGCCAAATACATTTAGAACAAAATCAATGCGATATGCTGTATCATCTTTTTGTCGAAATAGGGTTGAATGAAAATAGGGCATGGCAAACTAAATGTGTACTTTAATAAATACATATATTTCGTGAACTTTCTACCTCAGCTAGACATGCCTACTAAAAACGCGCATCAAAATTTTTCGTGGTGATTCTGGTGTAATTTTGTGTCATTTCATTTCATAATTTTTCCACAAATTACATTCCTGACATACATTTGCAATTCAGAACAAAAAAAAATTGATAATCCTCTTTTTAAAGAATGGAATTTACTTTAACATTATAATGGGGGAACAAAAGATTGAGTAAAATAATGTAAAGATTACACAAAATTGTGTGTGTGTGTTTGTGTGTGAGAGGGTGTGTGTGTCTACGTTCACACGTATGATTGGCGTTGTGTTTCTCCCCATTTCTACCCATTCTTTTTTTATTTCTGGTTCACGCAAAACTTCAGACATCAAACTGAAAACATAAAGACCATTTGGCTGATGATTCAACAGCCACTCAGAGAAAGCGAAGCGTACACCCGTGCCATCAGAATCTGGACTACGCTTGAGATGGCATCGGTGAAAGTGATTAAGCCGGGCACAAACGTGGGAAGACAGCTATTTCATAGATTAAAGCATCCTCAAGGGCTAGTCCAATCAGCTTTGTCAATATGCTCACTACTCAGCAGAATATCGTGATCTGAGTGTTTGCCTTCATCCCAAAACGTTAGCTTAAATATATAAAGACATTAACAAACCAAACCCATATTTGTCTACAACTTCCTTGCTGACGCCATTCAGGATTTCCATTCAAAAGGGGACCAAGACCACCGCGAATGCCTTTTAAACCATGGATCGTACCTCTTCGTTCCAAAGGAAAATCGTTACAGAGAACGTTTGGGTGCCGTATTACTATCTCCTTCCTTGTTACTTCGTCTCCGCTGTCAGTTCTGCGTTTACTGACAGGCCTAAAATCCATGCAAAGACAAATAAAACAAAATAATACTGTGAGATTTACCTTGTTCACTAGAATTGAACATGAACCGTTGATCATGTAACTTCAAACAGTATTACTGTCGATACTATATTAGTAAGTAGCTTGCAGAGTGAAGCCGACTCTCCTTCCATCTGATTCCAAAGAAATGGAAACCATTGGAATGACACTGACGCTGATGATAACAGTATTCAAGGTGATGATGATGATGATGATGATGATGATGGTGATGATGATGATGATGATGATGTAAATGATATTTACAAAATACTTCTCTCTCATAGGGTGCATATCATATTTGTTTTCGTGCAAAAAAAAGACAAGAAAAAGGAAGTATTGAAGATAATTATTGCTCCGTACTGGAAAAGAGTTCTTAGGGAATAGGGTTCGGGGTTGATTGTGTCAAGTGTCAATTCCCCTCCCCCCTTGGGAATATTCCCGTGACGGAACCCTTAAACGTCATATGTTTTTTGTTTGTCTGTTTATTTGATTATTTGTTCGTTTGTCTTATTTTTACTATTTTTGCTTCAAAAGCCGTAAGTGTGAGGGGCTACATGCAGCCCCCTTCCCGGTGCCGCAGCCCGAGTTCAGTCACTGTGTTTTCAGTGCAAGTAATTGGTGCGAGAAAGTACATCTGACATTTATTAAAGCTGCACGCTCCATCATGGATCCAAAAAACCAAGCCAGATTCGCTTGTTAGTTATAAAGCAAATAACACTAATAACACTCAATTTAGAATGAAAATTATGAAAAATATTGACTTTATCCCTTCGTACATTCTCTATTTTTTCCAATTTTCAATTGATGATTTTGTTAGTTTTGAGTATTCCACATGACGCAATAACGTCATATAGCTGGTACGATTAGTGCACGTGTTGCTCATTATGTTAGCTCGAAAAATCAGTGATAAAGCAGTGAAGTATAATTATATGCATCTTTCATTTCGAGGTACACATTGATCGCTGTATATAGTACACTTGCAGTCGATTTATTTTTTTATTCATGTTAAGTCTTTATGCACAGGTGTTATATTGGGTAAGTTTTTATCAATGGCGTAAAAGAGCTGTTATGACAGCGACATACATGAGATAATCCTAAATCACTTTTCCATATTGAAAGTAATTCATTGCAGAGTATAATTGATTTTATCTATTCTTTTTTAAGTAGAATAATTTTGTTGGCAAGACATAAAAGAAGGAAAAGGCGACCAGCGATTAAAAAAAAAGTATACTCTACAATCAAAGTTTGACATCCATTACATGTTTTAGAACTCAAAATTCATTTTATTTATAGATATGCATAATAATCTATATCGCCACTTTTTGGAATAAAAAGTGACATGACCATTTCTAATATTCATACTCTAGCTTCTGTATAGCTGAATACACCTACCCAAATATTTCTGTCGAAAATAACTGCGCATATTGCAGTTAAGTTGCGTTGCTGTATGATCTTTTTTTTTTATCTGAATGATGTATACCGTTTTAAATCTGAATATAACGCAAAGCAAACTACCTCTTTCAACGTTGTTGCTGTGCGTTATTCTTCTCATTCTTTTCTTTTTGTTGGGGGTTTTATCTATCTACATACAACATGTTAACAAACCAACTCAAACTTTAGAACTACATTGTTGCTAAATTAATCTTCGAAATCCCCCGTTTAGAGTGACTTCGCTCCCAATAATACCTATACTTCAAAGACATAATAGCAATGCAGAAAACTCTTACCGTTCGCTGTGTGACGTTTATGGGGATCAGAAGGAGATTTAACGTCAATCAGCCAAGACGAGATGTAATATCCCCAATTACCTTTATCGGCTGATATAAAAGTTTCCAGCCAAGCATGAGATAATTCGAATAGACATAATGACATCTGGAGAATTTACCTCGCAAATTTGATCGTTCTGTATGATTTATCGCTATCGAGCCGTAGCAATGACCTTGGGAGTATTATATATACGCACACTCAAACAATCAAACAAACAAACAAACAAAAACAAACAGATGTATCTTCTGCTTGCACGACACATGATGTGTATGTGTGCGTGGGTGTGTGTACGTGTAATGACAAATAATGTGTACGTGCGGTTACAGTTTATTTGGGGGGGGGGGTTTCTGTTACTTCTTAGCTTAGTCTATCTTTTTTTTTTCTTGTTATGTTAAGGCGTTTGGGATGAGGGAACTCGAACGATGGCAAATTTAAATATAGTTGTGACTCAACGACGGTAAAACTAAATATAGTTGTGACTACCTAAAGGGTCTCGGAGTGCCATACCATAGGACATAGTAATAGTCATGATGGTCATGCAGCATTTATACGAACAATAATATTATGTTCATTCTGAAGGCAACCAATAATGATGACAGCATTAACATCAAATGAAAAAAGAAATGGCTTCATAAAGGAAGAACATTTCCCCCTGTTATCTGCAAGGCCAGAATTTCAATATATCGGCTTCTTACGACCATTATTATATGGCTGGAGTGCAGGGGCAGCCGGATAAAGCACGTAGACCACGGCTCCTTTCTCCGGTGGGTCGTACTGTCATTCCATCAGGACGTGGATGAAATGAATGGCTCTTCACTGATGCCGTCTGTTCTGTGCCGCCTTTCAACTGGGCCGGATGTTACCTGCACGAGCGTGACGGCCTATAGGGAGGGTACAGAGCGCCTCGTCTTCTTTCTGTTTATTTATTTATCTCTCTCGTCATTGTGGATCAATATACATTAGAGGGAGGCGCGTCCGAAAGTTTCAGCGCCGTTTCATTTCAGGGATCTCGCGGTATATTGTACACCTTGCAATCTGACCCATCTCATCCCCAACCTCTCATTCTCTGTATGATATTTACCTCTTCCTCTCGATCTACCCTTCTCTCTATCCTTTTATCCATCTATCCATTCATCCCTTCCTCTCCGTGCAGTATGTGTTCCATCGACATGAAGATCACACTATTTCGTGGCACCGTTGAAAAAAAGGCGTGCGACGGGTAGTGAGAAATTAATAAAAAAGAATGTAATTTGAACAATATGATTACCGGGTACATCAAGAACATTCAGAGTCAACGCTAGTAAGGGTTGAGGGTAGGGCCATGAAATATTGCTAAATGAAAGACTCGAAATCTATTGACACTGACATTACGCAGTGAGATCAACCAATTCAGCAATGGGGGAAAATTAAGCCCTATTCTATTGTGCGAAAATGGCTTTACATAATGCATACAGCGATCAAATATACACACGCCAGTCGCGGTACATCAGTCTATATTCTGTGCATAACGCGTAGAAGTGTGCCACTCTAGCCTTACTAATGTAATATGACTAATGGTGCTTGACTTCGTTACTTTGTTTTCAAGTAACTTTCTAAATTGGATGGGAAGGATGCGAGTCTCTTGTCATAATCAAGTCGCGTACATAAAACATTATGAGCACCTCACTCCATTGTCATAATTTACATTTTCCAGGCACCGAAGGTCGCTAAATATAAAATACAAGTTTTCATAAACTGCTAAATGTGTGCAGTAATGTTTCTTAGCAGGTTGCAATAAATAGGGATTAGCTAATTATTATCTATGAGAATATGTTTCATCATCATCATCATCATCATCATCATCATCAAAAGAAAAAAAACCCAACTATTGTTAATTGTAAAACATCATTCGAACTAGGTTTATCGACAGTATAGCAATAACTGTAAGATGTGTAAATATTTCACAAAAGTAATTGTCCCCGCCGAACGAGTTCGAGCAGGGGACTATGAAACGGGCTCCGTACGTGTGTGTGTCCGTGTGTCCGTCCGTGTGTCCGTCCGTCCGTCCGTCCGTCCGTCCGTCCGTGTGTCCGTGTGTGCGTCCGTGTGTGATCAAAATCTTCAATTTGCTACTTCTCTGTCATTTATGAGCCAATTTTGATTCTGTTTGCTTTATATGATAGCACTACATGGGAGCTTTGAAACTTCTACACAGAATTTCAGTCGTGACCTTTGACCTTGACCTTTGACCTATATTGTACATTTTGCTACAAAATGCTACTCCTTCGCCATTTCTAACCCGATTTCGATTCCGTTTGCTTTATGTGATGGCACTAGGTGAGGGCTTCAAAACTTCTACACAGAATTTTGACCTTTGACTTCTTTGACCTTTGACCTTGATTTTTTGACCTATATTGTACATTTTGCTACAAAATGCTACTCCTTCGCCATTTCTAACCCGATTTCGATTCCGTTTGCTTTATGTGATGGCACTATGTGAGGGCTTCAAAACTTCTACACAGAATTTTGACCTTTGACTTCTTTGACCTTTGACCTTGATTTTTGACCCATATTGTACATTTTGCTACGAAATGCTACTCCTTCGCCATTTTTAACCCGATTTCGATTCCGTTTGCTTTATATGATGGCACTAGTTGAGGGCTTCAAAACTTCTACACAGAATTTTGACCTTTGACCTCTTTGACCTTTGACCTTGATTTTCGACCTATATTGTGCATTTTGCTACAGAATGCTACTCCTTCGCCATTTCTAACCCGATTTCGATTCCGTTTGCTTTATGTGATAGCACTAGGTGAGGGCTTCAAAACTTCTGCACAGATTTTTGACCTTTGTCTTCTTTGACCTTTGACCTTGATTTTTGACCTATATTGTACATTGGCTACAAAATGCTACTCCTTCGCCATTTCTAACCCAATTTCGATTCCATTTGCTTTATGTGATGGCACTAGGTAAGGGCTTCAAAACTTCTACACAGAATTTTGACCTTTGACTTCTTTGACCTTTGACCTTGATTTTTTACCTATATTGCACATTTTGTTACAAAATGCTACTTCCGGCGGGGACATATGTTACGCACCGCGTAATTTCTACTTTTCCTTGTTAATTACAATTTTACACCATCAATGAAGAAGTGTCAATAGCAGAGAACAACCTAACCCGCTATTAATCCGACATGTTGCACATGTATAAAATCTTATAACAGACAAACAAACAACACAAACCCATGATAGGACCTGAAAAGCGTTGCATGCAGTAACAAAACACGTGGCATAAACATAGTGATTAAACACGGCAGACAGCTAAACCATACATTCTACCCGCGGGTGTACTGGAAAGAAACAGGCGAGCTCAGACACCGTGACACACAGGCCACTTCTCCAGCCTGATCGGATGCACCATTACCCTCACACGTGATTGTGACGTCACATCAGGAGCAATAAAGAAGGGAATGGATACAGGAGATATAGAGGTATAAGATATAGGGAGAGATAGGGAGAGAACGAGATATACAGACAGAAAGGTGAGACGCAGTGAGATATACAGATATATCTTATATCATCTATATACTTCATCTACTGATCGAAAATGAAAAGGAGGGAGACCATTATCATGGTATTGTCCTTCATGGGGAAAACCCGATCCTTCTTGTTCACGTCCGGAAATTAGCTGTCATTATTCGACACGTTAGATTAAGCTAAGCAGGCCTAGTTTTTCCGCCACTTCATTACACATTAGTGTGACATTCAACATCGCTGCTTCATGTGCACTGTCACTATCATTCACGTTACACGCCGATGAATATTATCACATTACCACTATCTCGAGGCGCTGAGCAGGAACATATTTTGCGTCGTGTCTTGATGCGAAGAGAAACATATTTTTAAAGGTGTGAGAGATGGGGTAATATTCCTGGATTATGATACGGGAGAAAGAGCATGTACGAGAGAAAGAGCGTGTATACGAGAGAGATAAGAAAGAACGATATATATGAATAGAAAGGAGAGAGAGAAATTAAATCTACAAGGTGGGGAAAATGCAGACGAGAGATGGACAGGCAGACGCAACTTTTTTGGGGAAAGAAAGGTTGAAGCAAGAAGAAAGCTTCAGTGATATTCAGTAAGACGAAATACTTATTACTTGCACGTTAGATGCTCTGTTATTTCTAGAAAATAACTTTAGCTCCTTAATTATCACGTCTTCATCATCCCATCAATAACGCGATTAATGAGTTTTAGTGGAAATACTTAAAATGAATATTGAGCGTGTACTACTGAAACGGTGTTTGAATTTGAACTGGAGGTGTTAGTGTATGCAAAATCGTCATAGTTTTTCGTGTGTTTGTTCTTTACGTTTTGCCCATTATCTATAAATCACTTACTTACAATATTGATCACAGATTCTATCAAATTGATGTCTTTACTAATTTATGGATAATCATCCAGTTTTGGTACCCTCTCGGACTTCAACTACAACAATAAGACTATAAGAACAAGCCCCTGGGTGGTATCGAGATACAGACCGTGCCGCCGAGTACGATCCGGCTCAAACTGATCACCATCACCACGTGATCCTTACTCCAGTTTTCGCTTTCCACCACTGTTGAGGCTTCACACTGACGCGCTTCTTTATTTGGTCCTAGTCGCACTTGTCAAGTATGCCGTGCTCCTCTATGAGCAGAAATCTGAGCGAGACATCTACACAACCAATCAGTAAATATACCTACATGCTTATAACGACTGACATGTCGTGTGATTCGCGTTTTGCATTTTTGTTTGATTTAAAATAAAGGCATGAGCATCTGTGTGGCAATTTTGTTTAAAATCCTGGTCTGAACTACATAGATCATGTAGATCGATCAAAGTCTTCTTTTCGAGAAACACAAAAAGATAAAACGCAAATGAGCAGAGGAGAGAGAGGGGATGGGAGAAAAATGAAGAGCTAAGCGGAGGAGGGATATTTGATTTTTTTTTCTCTTATCATAGAGGACGACCAAGGAGTTTAAGTAACAAAGTAAAACGCAATAAAACGGCACTTCTGAACTGTCTGAGACCGCTCTCTTCAAATGTCTTAGTCACGGTACTCCCAAAGGATACCGGGTACCACAGAATTGCCTCCCGTTTCTGATAAGTTGCAATTTCTACTCACACAAACCATCAATGGCCTCCTTGCTGGAAAATAAAGCGGCAATTAAGGAGAGTAATCATCAGTTTTGCTTTTCGCTTGACAGAAAGATCAATGTAGGCGCTCATATATGGAAGAACATCATTCAGTGATGACCATACCTTCGCAAAACAGTAATGATATTTTGTCTCCTTTGCAAGCAATTTGTGACGTATTTCTAGCTAGAGACAACATAAAGCGCCAATGACTTCGATAGAGCCCGATTTTCTGCGGCGTTGAAGCACCGTTTCGTTAGGAGTGCTATTAGGGGCTTGTTATTGCCACTCTATTTGATCCAGATCTCTCTCTCTGCTTGTACCCAAAGATTCGCCTTCTATCCTTGACAGTGTTCCCTGCGTGAAATTAGGTTTGTACGAGCTCGTTTGCCGCCCGTTTGCCACCGAACGTCACCGCAATATTCGTCGAGGTTCTGATAGCGTGACACGCAAGGGATTCACGGAATTGGCGTCCACGCGGGTTAATGGTTAAACCTCCTTCATGCCGTTCCTTGCGTTTCTTAATGGGAGCGAATTAGAAAAATGACATTCTGCCTGTCAGAAAATATATCTGACGGAATTGCATGATTTTTGCTGCTCTGACATCTTCCGTTTCGTACTGTTCAATTTCGTATCTGATCAAACCTGTGTCTCTCTCTCTCACTTTATCCATGTGTTTTATAATGGAATAAACGCGTGTGTGTGTGTGTGTGTGTGTGTGTGTGTGTGTGTGTAAGCGTAGTTTGTGTGTGTTTGCATTTCTGCCGCTTTCAATAACAGACGCAACAGAATTATATATAAAGTGTTGTTATTGCTTTTAAAGAGACGAATAAATTCCAGGTCTTTCGAAATTCAGATTTTCATGTTTGTGCTCTTTCTGATTGCCACGCACTTTATCAGAACAGGGGCTCGTTAACGGAAAAAAAGGAGAGAGAAATGATTGATAAGTCGTATGATTGTGAATATTGTAAAGTAGAAGTAAAATTAAAGAAACCGCCAATGAGATTTAAGATCTACCATCTTCTGTAGCTGACTCGTGTAATAAAAATTTATCTATTTCCTGCTATGTGTGTGTGTGACGGTGTTTTATCAAAGGGGGCAGTTCCCTTTAAAGTCCCGCTATTTCACCTCATGCTAAATGAAGTGATTTAAAAAAAATCAACAACAACAAAATGCCTATAATGGAAACGCAGATTGAAGGTGCATGTCCAGAATAGACCTTCAGAATTCGATTACTCACAACCGGGCAACGCCAGCGTCCGTTTGACCCCCGTGTACGCGCTCCATTCTCCTAATTGTCATTAATTGCGTTTGAGAGACTGTTTTGCGAACGAATCAATACAGACGGGCGTAATTCATTGGCGGCTACAATGTCTCTACTTGCTTGCGTTTTTGTTTTTGTTTTTGTTTATGTCTAAAACTGACAGATCTGATATTTGGATATCGGTGATTGGAGCTCGACGGATGGATAACGATAATCGATTGAGCTAAAAACAGAACAATGCAGTCCAACTTTATAGATGAGTGTGTGTGTATTTATGAGTGTGTGTTTGTGTGTGTGTTTGTGTGTATGTAAGTTTGGATTCATTTTAAACGATCAATACGGAAATACTGAAATGTATAATAGAAAGGTACCTCCGAGTGGGAATAATGCGAACATTTTGCTTGTTTCAATCAATTATAAGGTATTTTCCTCTAGCATTTCATTTAATTTCTTGTGGTTAATGTAGTGTTCAATTAGATCAATAATCAAACATCAAATCTCTTTTAAGTCCCTTTAAAGGGATGATATAGTTTTGGTTTCCAACTTTTTTGAGATGAGAAACTTTTTTATGAAGTATGAAAAATAATAGATCTACAATTCTAACAGGAAACAAAGTTAATTTGATGAAAATTGATTTTGAAACAAAGCGATCCTATAACATAAGGTGGGACCCACCTTATTTGCCCGCATTGTTTTACTTTCTTGTACAAAACAATTTCATCAAATAAACTGATTTCCTCTTCGAATTGTATGCTCTTTAATATTTCACAAGTGGTTTCTAATTATCTCGCAAAAGTTTTTTTAAAGCTGTATCCCCATCTCAACCAAAGCTATACCATCCCTTTGACATTTCAATACATAATCTAATTCATATCAATATGATTATTTAACATAAGGATACCACGCTTTTCAGAAACTCCTACTGACCTTTTTAAAGCTGGTAATAAGCAGCAGTATTAAGAGGACCTGAAGACCTCAAACAGAGCTTTAAACAAACCAAAAATGTCCAGATATTCTAGCCTGCATGATGAATAGGCCTAATCGTCATCCTTTAGGCAAACGCTGTTCTTGACTTGCTAGACATGTGAGAGTAAAATTAAGAATATTTCTCACAGTTTAAAACTGCACACACATGCGTACTAGCAAAATGCTAGAGATAACCAACTTCATCGCAACGCACCACTTGTTTAAAAGACGATGACCGCTGAACAACGGTCGCTTTCCTCCAGTTATGAATAATCACAATTCTTTGTTTTGTGTGAGTGCCAGTGGACCGTATAACCATTTTATTAGATACTGTTCGTCGGCCACCGGACTGGTGACGTTGAGACATCGGCTTCATTCAAGGGTGATTGATTGACTGATTCCGACTCGTTAATCGCTACGATGGAGACATTCGTGTGTGTCTGTTTGTTGTGTGTGTGTGTGTGTGTGTGTGTGTGTGTGTGTGTGTGTGTTTGCCTGTGTCTTTATCTGTGTCTATAAACGTGCATCTTTCCCTTGCCAGAGAAACGAAGTAGGGAAGTATCAGGCTGAAAAGGAAAATTTACGAACGTTGAATGGCTGCCAAAAGAAAACGAACAAACCCCAAAGAAACAACAAAAACAAAAAACAAAAACAAAACCAAGGTCCTCGACGTAGCAATGGTGGCATAAAGATGTTAATATAAAGACGGGCGAAATCCAAACTACAATGTTCTATACCATAACATAATTGTCACGGCAGATTTCTTCCGTCATGGATGATTGCAAATTTGTGAATTTGATGGACAGATGCAGATGGCTATGTATTTTGTTTGCTTGCTGGTCATGTTTGTTTTGATTGTGTGTCTGTGTCTGTGTCTATGTCAGTGTCTGGTTCAATGCATTTTGTATTTGTTACTTCTACAGAACATAGTAGATGATATATAAATGAAATGAAATATATTAATGAAGTATATAAATGAAATATACAAATGGAATATATAAGTTGAATATATAATCATATAAGTGAAATATATAAGGACATATATAAAGGAAATGAAATAGCAATACATGTACTGGAGAATGATAGGTCTAATGAATGAAAAATATCCTTATAATCCGATTCATGGGGCGTAACAGGTTTTTGACACGTGTACTCCCAAAGACCCAATTTACTCGGAAAGCCGAAATTGAATATATATTCCGTGTGAGAAAAACTGTGCATAACTGTTCCCTCACGTCGTCAATCCATCTTTTTTTTTTTCTCCGAGCACTGAATCATACGCGCGTGCAGTGTTTTACCCTTAATATACAACCAAGCAGCAGTTTCGATCCTCGGAGGGGGGAAACGGGGGTAGAAGGGGGTGGAGAGGCGGCAGGTGTCCCGAAGGAAGGCGGGATCGATGGCTTTTAGCCCCAGAATCTAGAACTTGTCTTGATCGCAAAAGAAAAAATAATGTAGACATATGGTGAGCGTAGCGTAAAACTTATTTTAGAACCAGATGATCATGAGATACAGGGAGACAGGAATAGCAAAAACTCTCCCTTTTTTTCTTGAAAATAGGAAAGGAATATATAAAGAAGGGTAAACGAATAAATGGAGCTAACGTTTTCTGTCAGCGGATGTTCATGTACAATGTTTTATTCGTAGTAATGCGCAGATGTTTTCAATGTCAACCGTAGAGGCGACCTTAGCATCCACAACAAAAAAGGGCAAGCAATAAATAAACTGACGAACGGACCTATACGTATCCCATTTTAGTCCAGTCGGGTATAAATGAATATCTAGTTAATGCAAGAGACTCAAGACTTCGTTAGGTAATTTGTTTTAGCTGTATAAGTGCAGGTACGGCTAATATCGAAACCTGCGGGAATTTTGCCGCCCTTACCGAGTAAATTATTTAGCATCTTAACACCTTGTCACTATAGAGTATGACAAATTGCACATTCATCTTTCGTTCACTTTCTCTCCCTTGCTCTCCCTTGCTCTCTCTCTCTCTCTCTCGTTTTCTCATCTTTGAGTTCTTTTTTTCTCTCTCATTCGCTCTCAAATTTATCTCCCTATCACCAAGTCATTTCTCACTCTCTATATCATAAGACGCTTTTGCAAACACGATGCGAATGTGAAACCAATTAGCCCGACACAGAGCCGGATATTGTTCGAGTGAACTTGCAAACGGACTCCACGGTCGGGCAAATTATGCGCATTCACTGAATACACAACCAATTCAGGAAGATCAATATTAAACTGTGAACTCGGAGTGATGTGCCCGTAATGAATGGGGTAGTGCGAAGCGGGGAGGAGAAGGGGTTATGAACTCCACCCCACCCCGTCCCTCATCATACCCACTTAAACCTTACTACATGCTCTTGAATCTAATAATGGTAATAATGATATGGTTTCCCCTATACTGTATAGCTTTTCAAATTCAGCATTTCCACTGCTCTAACTAAGCGCTCCCTGCATCCAACCACATCCATTACCCCAGCATCATCATGCATGCCTCTTCGTACACCAGGAATAAAGTGACATTGTGGAAAAAATACAGTCAATAGAGGAACGCACCGGAGGGAACTTAGACCCTTTTTTTTTTTTTTTTGCATATAATCTAGTGTTTTGCACCGTATACCACTGTGCTTCCAGCGCACGCAGGAGCAATGTAAACCACAAGCAAATAGTAAAACGTCATAACGAACCAAAGTAAACAAAATTGAAGTCGCACACACACACACGTAGCTGCACAATTCGAGTGAACAATAAGAAACGTAAAACGTAGACACACTTTTTTTAGCAGTGCTTGCAAAGAAATCAATACCTTGTATGTGAATTAATCGCATGAAAACCATGGATTTGATATGGAAAGAAAACGTGTTGGTTCGCTCAACGCGATCGTTGTCATTGTGCAAGTCTGCAATAAACCTTGTTATTACGCCTGGGTTATTTGCTATCTTTTGAAGATATGAACCTATTATTCCACGCATCACCACATAGGAAGGTGCACCATAAATACAGACATTTTAAAAGTGAACGAGGAAATTGTTGCGCTGTCCGTGGTTAAAAGATAATCTTTTCATGTGGTTATCCCTAGCTTTTTGTAATTTATTGTTTCACCAACTATTATTATGAAGTTTGAAGTTTTGAACAATCAATTCATTTATTTTCCCCCTATATTATTAATATCGATGACATCTATCTAATCAATTCTTCATCCAAATCTTGTGTGCACGCATCTATTGCTCTACATTCTTTGTTTTTTCTTGTTTATTTGTGCTTGCGTTGAGGATATTCAATGAGATCTTTTAGGTACTGCTTCAAGTAGCACTCTAAAAGGGACGCTTTACCGAAAATATCGCTCAATGCTCAGAATCAGAATAAATCAAAATTCAATAAAATGACAATTGGTAGCAAATTATTTCGATGGTGATATTTAAGTGCATGATGTGTCGACGTGAACAAAATCAATTTGAAGCCTAAAAATCATGAAACACCAATGCGACATAACACACACACACAAAAAAACTGATAAAAAGAAGAAAACTAGATTACGTTCCATAGATATTGGGGTTTTTTAAGATTTCGGGTAATCGTCTGTCGATATTGGCTATCACGTACGACAGGATGGAGGGTGCCCCTGTAATAGTGACAGTTTCGTCTAACTTAATGAGTATCTGCTGCCCAGAGGAAGACAGATAACCTCCCTCTCCCCCTCCCCTTCATCCCAACCGTCTTCTGCTGTGTCCAAGACAGAAATCCATCTCACAAGAACAACCCCCTCCACCCCCCTCAAAAAAAAATCGATTCCTATATAATCAACCGGGGGCAGTAATAATTATGGTTTCAATTAGATTAGTTAAGCTAATGGTAATGACGTCAGACAATCCACTGCACCTGGCTTGAGGAAAAGAATGAAAGAAGGAGGAAGAAAGGAAGGAATAAAAAAAGAAAGAAAAGAGAGAAAGAAAGAAAGAATGAGGGAAGATGCACTTGTGTGAGAGGGAACGGATCGTACAATATCTCACGTATTGCCGCTCTTGTGTATGAAGCGTTTACAAGCATAGATGGAGCAACGTGCATTGTGTGTACATCATTTGACCAAGGGCCAGTCTTGTGCCTTCTGGGTAGATGATGACCGGGTGAAGAAGAAGAAAAAAAAACACTCATGCGTCACACAAAAATTTTGCTGTCCACGAATGTGGCACGTGGATTTACTATTCTTGTATGTCGGAGAGGATAAAAAGGTTTGTATCGAACGGTGGACAAAAGAGAGGTCATGAACACAACGTGGGCAAAGGAAAACCTATCACAGTCATCGCTTCTGAACCTGTGGTGACATCTCCCGGTAAACGGCAGGAGAACGTCTGCCTGTCTTAAAGGCAATTCCATCATGCTAAATTTAGTAGAATGCTACATGGCTTGAATGTTTTGCCAACAATTATCACTGAAAATATACTCTGGTATACGATGATGGCCGCTAATGTTTAAAATCTTTCAAATGAAGTGAAATATCTGTAAGAGACAGTATGACTGGTTCAAGAAATAATCCTTATAGAAATTGATATGACCGCCAAGAAAACAAACAACAAACAAACAAACACACAAGCAAACTAACTAACTAATTTACGATGATTTGGGCTAAGGGGATAGATGACAACAAGAGGCCCTACTAATCGATAATGTCATGTATCATACCAAGCGAAGTATAATCGCTCATAATGTGGTCATTGGTTCTCGGGTAATGATGAAAATAGGGGTCCAACTAACGTGTAGTGGTGAAAAGTCGATCGGAAACCAGTTCTGACGGGCCTTAAGTAATACCAGCCGATGACGGATTACGCCACTCACCGTCTAATTCGATTAAAAATGTCACGTGGTATAAATAAGGTATACAGTCCATTCTCGAACAAGCGAGCGTTTGTGCGCCATAAACTGGGTTCAACTTCAACATACGTTTAGTGTGCTTGTGTATCCATTTGTGTGTGTGTGTATATATGTCAGCGTGTCTCCGCGTATGGAGAAAGGGTGATGGATAGTACGAGGGAGGGGGGGGGGGGAATCAAAAGCAATTACATGATCCGACGATGATTCGCAGCCGATAATATCTGAAGCAGTGATCGAGCGGCGATAGAGCCCCGTGTCAACACGAATTAATCAATCGGATGCGCTACAAGCGGACAGTCCATTTTCGCTGCGATCGGAAACGAAAGCTTCCGAGCATGAATACGCCGCTTTTGTACCTTGATAGAAAAAAAAAAAGGTCGAAACAAATTAAGGAAAATGGCTGACGGGGAAAAGAAAATTAGATTCACGATATCTTCTTAATCTAACCAATTTCGTAATTGAGGACTACAAGATTACAGTACATCTAGTCAATTATGATCTTGTCAACAGAGTGGTGATTGCATAACAATTTTTTTCACTACACACATTATCAGCCTAATTGACTCCTATATCAGATTCATTTCTGTTTGCGCTAACGCAGTAATTGAGCAAAAAATTAATGAGTATTGATAGCGTGGCTCGCATCTTTTGTTTGAAAAGTAAATTTGATTGCCATGATAACTATCGAGGGGCCTGCTATATTCGTCGTGAACGACTGAAGCACGTTACGAAAGATAACACTAGACAATATCCTTTTAATTTTTTGTTTGGACTGCTTCCGATAACGGGTAAACTATATGCAAAGAGCTAAGACATATTTGAATCTCATATGCTATTTTTTTTTTCTTTTCGAAATCAGTATTCGAAATAAGTGTTAAATTCACGATCTCTCTTAATGGAAACGATGTGAATGGAATGCCTCCTGTTCCAGATGACGTTGGTCCAATTTCTCGGAAACAAAAATTGTTCCCCTGGAAGACACCAAACGAGCGAATCTCTGGTCACAGAGAGATACCATCAAGCTCCACACCCCCCCCCCCCCACGTCTTCCCCTACCCCATCAACTCCCGGTCCCACAGTCGCTGATGTGATTGGCTGAGTGGAAAGGAAAAAAAGAGGTAAATTGAATTTGTGCATTGAGAACTTGATTTGATTCGCCTCTCGGCTCATTTTGGCGGGATCGCATTATCGCAGACCGAGGTAACCCGATCTGAGCTGAATAATGCGGGTAATGATCTTAAGATTTTCATCTTTTCTTCCCCGCTTTTTCTTCCACTCACAAAAATTGCAGCTCTCTGTTTCTTACGCCTATCTCGTGATAGGAGTGTTTTTCAATTCCATTTATCAGATTTCTTTCATACCGATGCTGTCAGTCAGAGACACCAGAGCGTTTTTTTTTTTCTTTCTTGCTTTTCACTAGTTGTGTTGGCAGCTCTTGGCATGTGGGCCTCTCCGAAGTAGGTGCAACGATGTTCTTTTAGTGACAATCCCTTCCCGCTGATGCGATTGATCGCCGGAGTGATGTGGTTGACAGATCCGCCGAAGTGGCCGGCGTGGCTTCCTGGGGCCAGCGGTTAACTCATCCTGGTGATGCCCCCCCCCCCCCCCCAAAAAAAAAAAAAAAAGAAGAAAAGAATAGAAAAGAAGAATAGACAAAAGTTTAGTGTCTTCATCACCAAAATTTTCCTCATGCCTTTTACACTACGAACAATGCGTTGCATGATGGATAAAGTAGAATATTCATTATTGCCGAATCTTGCGCCTTTTGAACAGGCGTACAATTCTGAGCATGTGCCTGACTGCTGAATTACACACAGGCACACACCATCACCCAAGGGCTCACAAGGTGGATCTGGAGTTTCAAGAACCAAATAGACATTACCAAACAGACCAAAGAAATGAAAATAGAAAGAGACATGATTTTGGTAGGCACGTTGGAGAACAAAATTCAAAATGATCGCAAACAAGCGAGGATTACATTTACATGTACAAGTATTGTAATAACTTGCTTCCATCTATTTTTATTGTAATAACTTGCTTCCATCTATTTTTGATTCTATGTTCCTCAAAAATCAATCATTTCATAATTATCCCACTTGGCGATCTAGTGAATTTCATTTACATCTTTTAAGAACGATTTTTGCTAAAAACACACTTATTTATGTAGGCCCAAATTATTGGAATTCTTTGAATCATGACTTAAAAGATGCTCCATCCATATACTCTTTCAAGAGGAGACTGAAGTCTTTTTTATTGCAATCGTATGACTCTACAATACTGAATTAACCTTTTGGCCTTTTTTTTATACTAACCTGTTTACTTTGTCCCCTATTCGAAGAATTAACGGTATTTTTTTCCCCTGGATGTTTGCAATGTTGTCATCTATGCCATTTTTTTACCTATAGAGTCTAGTAGTTGACTCTCCGTGTGCTACTTCGGTTCATATATCCCTCTATTTTCTATTTTCTTGTCTTTCTTTAAGGCGTCAAAATTTCGCTTTCCCCAGCAACTATCTTCTGTTTCTCTTGGCATGCTTCTGCCGAAGATCGCTGTTTATGTTAATGTTGTTTCTGTTGTTCTGTTACTGTTTCTGTCTCTTGTTTGCGTTCTCTTCTGCTATTTTGTCTTCAGTTCGTCAGTCTTGTCCATCCCGTTTTGTCCTTTACAACCTTTTCTTTAGTAGTTGTCTTGCTGTCTAGTCCTGTTTTATGTTAGTTCGCGTCTATGTAAACGTATCTATTTGTTAATCTAATTTCTAGTGGGCTTCCAGACTTCTTCCACTTTGTTATCTTTTTGTATATACGACGGTTCAATTTATCTTTTCGTTGATGTTCTTCTCCAGAGGGACCCACATACTACAAGCCCTGTCTTTTTAGTGGGTCCCTCCATTTTTCGCATTTAAAACAACGGTATATATGTATTTCGCTTTGATCACTTATGTTTCTTTCTTGCAATACAATGTATGATTACTTTAGGTCCTCAATTGTTGTAGTCTTTTTATTTCACTATGTTCTACTTACCTTATTTTCTGTTACTAAATGAAGTGAAACATATGTTTTTGTTGAAAAATGAAATAAACTTTGAACTTTGAACATTTTCAGTCGCACTGGGGCCCGTTGTATAAAACTTTTTTTACCTTAAAAAAAAACCACACAAAAAAAACTCAGGTTGATTTGTAAACGTGTTAAATGTGTTAATGTCAATGGCAGAATCATACTAAAATGAGTTTTTAGTTCTTACCAGAGTTCTTTTTTTTTCTTGGGGTCAACGTTTCACGCAACAGGTCCCTTATGATTCGATAAACGAGAAGGTAAAGATTTAAACGAACTTTGCGTGAGTGGGTAGATCACACACCAACACACAAATGGAATCTGATAAATAATTGATTTATAAAACTTATTTAGATATTTATGGCTCGATTATCTCCATCACAGACTATATTTGATTTCGTGTTGTCTTTAATGAAATTATTCTGTTTGTGTATTCATTTGTTTCATTCTATACTGCTTCACCTGGTGCTATAATCATATACTACGTGGATTTTCTCCCATCACACCGGCACCACTATTTAATACTCTAAAATATTTTTATCTAACAATAAGCGACAGCTCTAATATTCAAAGCAAAGTAAGCAGCCAAGCAGACGGTTGAGGAGCTATACTGAGTGATGCAGGAAATCTGAAGGAATATCTGAGGCAATTAAGTCTGCTTTGTTCACCATCAGCGCGATCCACTTCAGAACCCTCCACCGCTGCCGTCGAAAGACTAGCTGCAGAACAAGCGATTTCGGCCAAATTGACGGGGCTTTGGCTGCAGGTGATAGGGCTCTAGACCTGTAGACGATGAGGAACGTTCGGGGCAGAGACACCTGTGTGGATTACTTCCACAGGATTACCTTCAAACAGTTACTGTTACTGTTACACCATCGCCAAGAAAGAAAGAAAAAATTGGATAAAATCGAAAATAAGATATTATCAAGAGGAAAAACTGGAATACAGTGACCCCCATCTGTATAATAATTTCTCATCTCCACTTTGCAAAGCAGACAGCGCAAAGTTATATATGTATATATTTTAAGTAACTGCATTGTATCTCACTTCATTTCATTTTATTTTCTCTTAAAGTTATCAAGAAGAAAAACTTGAATGCAGTGACCCCCGTCTAGATAATAATTTTTCCATACCCACTTTGTAGAGCATATAGCGCAAAGTTATGCTTTTTCTTTAGTTTTTACATAATTTCTTCATATCACGTTTTATTTCACTTTATTTTCTCTTAAGGATTTCATCTTTTCTATTCATCTATTTCAGTTTCAGTTTCTTTTTTATTGTTCTGTATTTCCCTTATCATTCCGAATGCACATCATTTCAAAAAACGAACAAGCATTATACTTCGAAGATCCATTACATCTTTGTACTCCAATTACGACAGTTATTGCAGACACAGATTGTTCCTACGTGAAAAGTACTATACAAAACTCATTCATATGATGGGAATGCCTGTATCAGCATGATCGAATACAATAAAGACAATGGATACAGCAAATAAAGATGCAATGAAGGGATCTGGTTAACATAGAACGACATCAAAGAATGCATCATAATACGCTGAGGGGGGAACTGGAATTGCGTTCGTGCATGAATGTGGCAAAGGACGATATTCACGCAAAAGGTAGAAACCGGCAGATTACCAAGACTATGGATGATGCTATTGACAGGTGCTTCTCAGACCATGAATTGCTATCATTATTATCTGTGTACCACTTCTTGATCACATTAATTCAAAACCAATGATACGCTCTTCTTCAATAAGTAACACCAACTCACACCTAAACTGTGTTACCATGGTTACTGTCGCATGCCCTGATAACTGCTCTCAACCCATCCTATTCGAACGTTCTCCAAGATTTACTAGAACATCGAGTTGACGAGACATTTTTGCTTTTTTTGTTAGTTATTTTACGTGTAGTGGTGTAAATTGATATGTTAGATAGGAAAAAAAATGTAGCGAATTATATTTTTCATCTTTCTGCTCTCTGCATTACGGATCTGCCAGACCGATATAATAAGCTTTCAGTATCTTTCATCTTGCGTATGAATTCGTTGCACGTGAAATGTCGACAACCATGTGCTTTGATGCGTCGACGAAATCAAATAAAGCGCTCTTAATTACGTTTACATAAGACCCCCATCTGGAAAACCCACGGAGCCGTAGCCAGCTTCTATCTTCGCCGACTTATTATCCTTATTCTAGGAATCAGATGCTAATTCGTCGTGACAAGCGTATCACATGCGTTTTATTGGTGCATCCTGTATTCGCTTTTTGTGAGGTTTGCGCAGTATCATTTTGGAATTTTCTGGGTTGATTTCATTTTCCTTAATAACGTATCCTTTCACGGACATTTCATTCCAACCACCGCCATGTAATAAAAACGACTAAATGAATATAAAGACTTTACCGGATCGCCCTGAAAAAAAAAAAAAACGTGGCGAGACAGATTATAATATATACGTGATGTAACAAGTTGAACTTCTTACATTTCACTGGCTTCAAAGTATACGCACTATTAAAAATGAAACTTTTTTTTTAGAACTTTTCGATCTGCCATTCCCAAATCTAACCAGTTTTCCCGCGCATGAATAGATTTAACGTAAGGATTACACTAACGATCTCCTGCAAAAATCATCCACGTACTCGTTCCAATATTCCCTCGGTATCGATCGAGCAACCGTGTGTGTATATCACACCCTATTCTAAATGGAATATAATTATGCATATTTTGTATGATGACGAAATTTTGGGGATCGAGGTTTTATGCGCGCGCGCGTGTGTGTGTGTGTGTCTGCGTTTGTGTAAGCGTGTGTCATATAAAATTATATATATATATATATATATATATATATATATATATATATACATATATATATATATATTTTTTTTTTTTTACTTATTTATTCATTTATTCATGTATTGGTTTCTAACAGGAATATCGGTAGTTTTCTGAAAGATGAATTTATCAGGGATGATGTGTTGTCAAGCAAGACAGGTGTCCTCAACTAGTTCAACCTGCGATTCACACGAACATAATAGATTATTTAGGTGTTAGATTTCAGTAAGTAAGACTGTGCTATGTTATTAAGGTTAACATG